>NC_135671.1:35500094-35806768 GCF_964188315.1 Podarcis muralis
TCACCAAAGCTTTTTGATAGTGAAGGTTCAGTATCTTGTCTCTTTCCTCTTTGGTTCTAAAGGTGATCAGACAATCCCTTGACTTCTTGCTTTGCTTTCTACCAAGTCTGAAAGCAGTTGTTATCCCCACTTCATCTTCCTCCAGATCTCCTTGCCAATTTTCCAGAATTGCCTCTGTGAGAAATTCCGCCAGATTGTCCTCTTCTTTCTCTGGAACCTGTCTAAATTTCAGATTTCGTTCTTTCCGTTGTAATTCCAGTAAGGAGAGGGCCGCTTCATGCTCATTCACCTTTTTCTCAATCGGCACAAGTCTTTCCTGTGTCTCACCTGCGACAGATTTTGCACTCTCTGCAATTTTCCTTGTTTCTGAAGATTCCTGAATCAGTCTATTTATAGATTCTGTATTAGTTGCCACTGATGTGGTATTCAAATCCAATCTTGCTGTAAGTTCTGTCAATTTCTTTGAATTTTCTGCTGATTGCTTTGTTAAGGCCTCAAGGGATTGATTTATTTTAAGCAGTGCCTGTGTCATAGGTTCCATTGATGCTGCTGTCACACTGTCTGGTGCAGGCACTGTGTTGCCAGAGATTGAGCCTCTTTTCTTTTGTGTTAGTTTAGCTTTAGATCTGGTTCTTATCTCCTCTGCCGTGCCACTCATATCCCAAGGCCGTTCTCACAGGAAAAACTTGCAATGGAAAATCCCAGTATTAGTCAGTTACTTTACAATTTTTCCCTCTTAGCCCTCAAGAGGGAGCAGTTAAAAGTTTCCAAGTTAGAAACAACAAAGAGACAGAAAGCCGGATGTAGAAAATCTCAAGTCCGCCATTAAAGTTGTAAAACTTTTTCTCCAATTTAAATTTGGTTAGTCCAATATCAGTAACAAAGTCCCATTTAAATCTTAAATGTCTTAAAATTTTTCCACCATTTAAGGTATAGTCTATATCCACTTCAAAGTTGTTTTAAAGAACAGTTTTCCCGGTGTTAAGTCCTGGCAGGTCGTCCCGGGGATCAGAGCAGTGAAAAACTTTGTTTCCCTTTAAATTAAAAGTATCTTCACAAGACTGTCTTTTTTCCCCCTTCTCCTGCCAATCTGGAGGGGAGAGATACTTTTGACAGCTCAGGTTTGACAGTTCGCAACTAAGTTTCTAATAACTGCAGCGAGGTCTTTCGTTGCTTTAAATTCCTGCAGTCCGGGGGGGGCAGACTTCCTTATTTTTTGCCCTCCCGTTTTCAGCCAAATTTTCAATTTTTAAAGGTTCCTAATTTTTTTCCCTTCTTACTCACGGGAATCCAGTCCAGATTTTCTTTTCAGGAAGGAATCGGCGCTCTCCGCTAATGGCGACGCGGCTTCACTCCGCAGGCTGGGTAGCGACTCTCAGCACCGCGCTCACTCCCGATGCCGCTCCGGAGCCTTTAAAAAGGCTCTTTCACAGTACCGGGGGGCGCAAAGGTGCCCACCGAGTCTCCTTGCTCTCAGGCTTCCGCGCCTGAGATTTTAGGGGTCCCCCACTCGCCGTAGCGGGTAAGACCCGAACTTGCGGAGCAGTCCTTCTCCGGAGCTCGGAGGTAGGACCGCCATTAAGCGCTGGCACCGACCGGAAGTCCCGGGCGCACCTAGTTTTTTTGGGGGGGAATAAAGGGGGGGATTTATTTCCCCCCCAGGCGCAGGGCTGGGGAAACCCGAGCTTCCCCTGACCCCAGCCCCCAGAACAGGCTGCTATTCACAAGCCTTCGGAGCCCGGCGGGAACTCCCGCGGGCTCTCCAGGCTCGCGAATATCTGCCCGAAGCCTGGAGAGTGAGAGGGGTCGGTGCACACCGACCCCTCTCGCTCTCAAGGCTTCAGCGAAAGCCTGCATTCACCCCATAGGATGCACACACATTTCCCCTTCATTTTTGGAGGAGAAAAAGTGCACCCTATAGGGTGAAAAATACGGTACATACTGCACAACTATCTCGATCTTCTTGTTGCTCAGACCACCCCACAATGTAGAGCGTGAAGCTTTTTTAGGCCTGAGGCCTTGCACGTGACCTGCTCTAGTCTCAACATATGTCAACCATTTGAAAATTTTCACACTTGCACACAGTCTGTACAAACTCCCACCATCCCTGACCCCTAGCTATGCTGGCTGGGGCTGAGGGGGATCCAACAACATCTGAAGGGCCATAGATTTCCCATTCCCCAGGAAATGGGGTATGGGGCTTTCATTAAAACTATCTTACCTTTCCTCTCATAATTTGTACTCAGGTGAAAATTCCAATTTGACAATCTCACAATGCTGGCTAGCTGACCTGCTGCTATTAAGAACTGCTTTTGCGGATCTGAGTGGAGCTCGCTTTTTTCTCTTTTTTTGCCAAACCTTGGTATAGCTGCACAACCTAGAATGCCAGACCCTCCACGTGTCCTGATTTTCCAGGCTCAGTCCTGGAATAACAGAAGCAGTCCTGGTTTCTGATTTGATCCCAGAATGTTCTGGTTTTCCTTTTTCCTCCCCTCCACGTCTCGGAGGACAATATAACGTGGTGTGTGTAGGTGCAAAAACAGAGTCCTGTTTATACGGAAAACAAAATCCCTGCACCAAATGAAGGGCACTGGCATATGAAGCCTTTCCTGTAATTTTGAAGGAAAAGGTCACCAATCCACTTTAAATTCTTTAATTGCAATGCTTCAGCAGCCGGCCATTTCTTAGGAAACACGTGGGGTGTTTATTCCTTTATTGTAAATGGGAGACCTACTCATAAATAAACCCCACTGTATTCAGTGGAGCTTACTCCCAGGTAAGGTGTAAGGTGCACTGAGAACTAAGTCCCACTGAGTTTAATAAGATTTACTCTCTGGTATGTTCCTGATCATTCTCACAGTTTCTACCACCATTATTATTATTATTATTATTATTATTATTATTATTATTATTATCATCATCATCATCATCATCACCATCATCATCTGTCCTTCCTTTTTCCCTGACAGAAACCCAAGGCACCTTACCGCTAGCAGTTTGCAGTGGTACCTCGGGTTACATACGTTTCAGGTTACATACGCTTCAGGTTACAGACTCCACTAACCCAGAAATAGTGCTTCAGGTTAAGAACTTTGCTTTAGGATGAGAACAGAAATTTTGCTCCGGCGGCACGGCAGCAGCAGGAGGCCCCATTAGCTAAAGTGGTGCTTCAGGTTAAGAACAGTTTGAGGTTAAGTACGGACCTCCGGAACGAATTAAGTACTTAAACTGAGGTACCACTGTATTTCATTCCATTTATCTGTGGAAGGTGTTGCGCATGATCCTTTCCCTTGCACATTTTTTTCTTTACAACAATCTTGTGAGGTAGGTTCGGGGGAGACGTTGTAACTGGCTCAAGGTGCCAGGTGTATATGTGCCGATGAAGTATAGGTTTGCGGCGAGATCAAATGCAAGAGAAACTTCCTGATGTAGAATTAGAAGGTCTCTATTTCCATCTGAGAAATGTTGGAGGGTATGGAATGCCCAGCTGAGAATCCCCAATTCCCGCAATCAGGACCTGCTTGGTCCAGCACCCTGTTCTCGCAGCGGCCAGCCAGATATTCATGGGAAGCCTGCAAGCAGGACCTATTATCCAAGTTGCAGTGGGCGTTTCTTCTCTCTCTCTCCCTTTCCCATGCCCTGAGCCAATCTGCTCCCCTAGGTCATCAGGCATGAATGGAGAATGCAGAAAGGTCCCCACATCCTCCTTCAGCCCCACTGATCATGCTTCTGCTATCCTCACTTAATCCCCAGATGGAGCGAATATTACAACAGATGGAAGCCACTCCTTCCTTATCTTCTTCCTTGTGTATGGAAGAAAGACAACAATATCATATGGCTGCACATACTAAGCAGACAAACTAAGATGAAGCAAGCCCTGTAGAATATAGCAAGACTTTGTCATCAATAAATATGCTTAGGATTGTGCTGCTAGCTAGCAAAGTTGACTCAAGATCTTCCAATGCTGCCTCCTCCTCCTCCCTGCATCCCACCCAGCCACCCAAAAAGGCACAGGTGACTATGTGCAATACTAAGAGGATGGAAATGTCAAAGAAAAGTGAATTCCTGGCAAAAGGCAAGCATCTTTCCAGATGAAAAAGACTGAAAGGTCTCAGGAAGAGCCTTGGCTGTATTCAGGTGGAACACACACCAAAAATATAATGAGGCCCTGCTTTGGCTTGATGCTTCATTTTGAATGTAGCCTCTGAAAAGATCTGGGTCCCCCTATCCAGTCCCTGTGAGCAATGTAGGGGTTGGGGGAAATAGGGTGGCATTGTGCATAACTTTGAAAGGCAGGATTGCTAATGTTTCACATTCAATAAAATAAATTTTGCGATTGATTCAGGTAAATAAATTGGGCGATATGGCTTGACTGCATCTGATCAGCTGGTTCAAGACTCCCTTGAGTAATATCGGCAGATATACCAAGTTTGAAACCCTAGATGTATCCTCAATTGCCCCCAAAATCACAAGGGACCCAGAATAATAATCCACCCTACAAATGCTTACATGTGTAAGAGATCCTCACTCCCACTCCACACACATTTCTGCAAACAATCTGTATTCTGATGTCTTCTTGGGAGTCAGGCAAACAACCCAGCAGGATGACTTCGAAAAACACACACACTGTACTGGGCTGAAAGGTGCACTTAAGAGGAACACTTTCTATGTTCTATGTTCAGATGCAAACATGGTGCAGCCTGGCTATAATGGACAGACCATGGGGGCATGTCTGAGTCACCATGGACTGGCATTGTCAAGTGTAGATCAGAGCTTGCATTGTCCAGCACACAGATCTGAAGGTCAGGTGCTGAGTAGGCAAACACTCTTTCAAGTTTGATAGTAATAAACCAGGGGTAGGCAACCTAAGGCCTTCTCAATCCGGCCTGCAGATGGTCCGGGAATCAGCGTGTTTTTACATGAGTAGAATGTGTCCTTTTATTTAAAATGCATCTCTGGGTTACTTGTGGGGCATAGGAATTCATTCATCCCAAACTACAAGATCCAAACTACAAGAAAGAAGATTCCACCTAAACATTAGGAAGAACTTCCTGACAGTAAGAGCTGTTTGACAGTGGAATTTGCTGCCAAGGAGTGTGGTGGAGTCTCCGTCTTTGGAGGTCTTTAAGCAGAGGCTTGACAACCATATGTCAGGAGTGCTCTGATGGTGTTTCCTGCTTGGCAGGGGGTTGGACTCGATGGCCCTTGTGGTCTCTTCCAACTCTATGATTCTATGATTCTAATCCCCCCCCAATATAGTCCAGCCCACCACATGGTCTGAGGGACAGTAGAGCAGCCCATGGCTGAAAAAGGTTGCTGACCCTTGTAATAAACTGTGAAACTTTAAACAGGTCCACTTTGTCCATAATGCCTCACTCTGAGAAAAAAACACTTCATCAGACCAAAGCACATGGGAGTGGTGAGCACAAAGCTTAAGGAGTAGTCCCACCACTTGGAGTGATGTTCCTAGAGGCCTAGACAACAGCTTCTGAGCAGGTTGCTGGTTGGTCAGCAGCAGCAGTAGTCAGACAGTTAGCAGCCAGCCAGCAAAATGGTGGCAGGCAGGTCTTCAGGTGGGGGGACGGACGATGGAGGTTTGGGGGACACTGATCTGCTGCCCCTTCTCACCCACCACATCAGGGCTCACCTTCCTTAACAGGTGGGTCAGCCTCGGGTTTAGTGGTCCAGTTTTTCTTGAAAAGACCCGCAAACTAGTTTTCAAGAAACTAGCTTCTCCCGAACAAGAACCTTCTGGCAAGAAGTTTCCAGGATGCTCTACACATGGAAGTTTATGGAGGCAAGGGGAAAAATTGCAGCCATGGCTCCAGTTGCCTGGAGATGAAATAGCACAGTCCCTAAGAGGTTTGCATCTGTGGTTCAGCAAAATGCCATTCATCACGTTCAATGAGCCTTGTCACATTTATGCAAGAAGGGCAAGAAGTAAAGAGCTTGTTATCAGTGCTCCCTGAGCCAACTCCTGAGGAGAACAGGGGAAGATTGCCCTTTATTCCTCGAACGTGTGAGTGGTTCTAAAACTTGCACCTCAAACACCAGGGCTGGAAATGTTAACAGGCACAAGCCTGTCCAAACGCACGTACCTCCCGAGGTTTGTGTGTGCTTATTTCAGATCAATATAAAGCTAGAAGCTAAAATGTGACACAGGCTCCTAAAAAGAAAGAAAAGAGAATAAGGCCCATGGCCATCTACAGTTTTAAATCTTCCCCCTTGCCCTTCCCTGCCATGAAATCCCACAACTGTCCCATGTTAAGAGAGGCCAAGGTTGCACAACACTTCATTGGGTTTTGAGGGGACCTTGGGCTAGATGCCCTCCATGCCCTCTCGTCCTGAGTGGGACCACTTCCTCACCACTGTCTCCCCTGCCTGCTTGCTTGTCCTCTTCCTCTGGACTCCATCTATAGCAATCCTGCCCAGAAGGAAAGGCTTCATCATCTCATCTTCCTCCTCCATGCTTTTGTCTCTGTTTGCCCATTTGGAGAAAGAAATGGAATTGCAACTGTCATTCTACATAGCACTGAATATAGCACAATATCCCCCATTAAAATCCTTCAGAGTCCATGGGAAATATGTCCCTAAGTTATTCCCCCCCCAAAAAAAATACATCAGTTAAATGATTTAGTTATTAAAACACAGGCAAGTAATGGAAGCAGAACAGGGGAAATAGTGGGAAAGGCATAGACTCAGAGTTATATACAACATGGCTGGAGACTGAATTAGGCTGTTTCATAGGTTTAAATTCAATTGGGGAAGATGATCTTGAACACAATATAGAGGACCCCCACATGGAGTAATTTATGGTTAAACAAACCATTTAAATCAATATCAGCTAACACCAGAGAAATACTTCTCAAAATTTTACAACAGTGGTATCGTATGCTGAACCAATTGGCACATATTATGCCTTTCGTTGATTCCAAGCACTGGCAAGGCTACCACAATAAAAGGGTATATTTACCTTTGTGGAGGACATGCCCATATGTTGAAAGGTTTTGGGCCTTATTTCATGTTGAAATGATAAAAATGACAAACACGCTGATAGATGTCACTCCATAATTGTTTATTTTATCAATATTTACAGGATCTAATAAGATGTGAAGTTCTAAGGATTTGATAGCACATTTATTGGTGGAAGCTAGAAAAACAATAGTACAGAACTGGAGAAACCTCGACAATGTGTCTTCAAAGACTTGCTATGGAAACATATGAAATACAGTGGTACCTTGGTTCTCAAACTTAATCCGTTCTGGAAGTCCGTTCCAAAACCAAAGTGTTCCAAAACCAAGAGAAAGTAATGCAAAATGGATTAATCTGTTCCAGACTTTTTTTAAAAAAAACCTAAAACAGCAATTTAACATGAATTTTACTAACGAGACCATTGATCCATAAAATGAAAGCAATAAACAATGTATTGCAGTCACACAATCAATCAATCAATCAGTAGCTGAAATGGGTTCCTCCCAGTCACAAAAACAAAACAAAAAGAGACACAAAAAAGGAAAATAAATAGCAAAAACAGACAGACCTCAGCATAACACTCAAAATGGAAGTGTGGCACTCAAATCGGAAGCATAACACTCAAAATGGAAGTGTGGCACTCAAAATGGAGAATGTTCAACTTCTGAAAAAGTTTGCAAACCTTCACTCTTACCGGTACTTCCGGGTTTGCAGTGTTTGGGTTCCAAGTTTGAGTACCAAGGGGGTGGAGAACCAAGGTACCACCGTATAGTAATATCAGGTGGAAATTACTTTATCCACATGTTAGATACAAGGAAAAGCACAGCTACATAATTTTAGTGCTGTGTGGCAGGATTTTATTCAATATGCAAAGGTCACTGGAGAATACAGGGCATTAGCAGAAGGGGGTCGAGAAGGGTGTGTTGGGTTGGTATCTTCATCAACTATGAACAACTGATTAGAATACAGTGGTACCTCGGGTTACATATGCTTCAGGATACATTCGCTTCAGGTTACAGACTCCGCTAACCCAGAAATATTAACCCAGAAATATTAAGTACTTTGCTTCAGGATGAGAACAGAAATCGTGCTCCGGTGGTGCGGCATCAGCAGGAGGCCCCATTAGCTAAAGTGATGCTTCAGGTTAAGAACGGTTTCAGGTTAAGAACGGACCTCTGGAACGAATTAAGTACTTAACCTGAGGTACCACTGTACACTTAGAACCATGGTGTAAGATTTAGATAAGATATATCTGTGACAGATACTTTATCATTTCATTTGCCTCCATAATGGTTTTGTGGTTATAGATTGCATTTTGTATTTCATTTGTAGACTTTGAGATTTTTGTTTCTGTATACTGTCCTTCCTATCAGTGTCTATCCAGTGGCAAAGGCGAAGGAAGGAAGGAAGGAAGGAAGGAAGGAAGGAAGGAAGGAAGGAAGGAGGGAAGGAGGGAAGGAAGGAAGGAAAAGAAAGGAAAACCTCGATCTGTAGTGCGGCATGGAACTACATCCTTTTTAAAAAAAAATGTTAAGATTTATAGAGAAAAACTTACTGTCTTTTCCTTTTTTTAAACCAAACCAAGACTTTTATATGGATACAATAAAAACACAAAAAGGTGAGGGGGAGAGAAATAGAAATAGAAATAATAGAAATAGAAATAGAAATAGAAATAGAAAGAAAGAAAGAAAGAAAGAAAGAAAGAAAGAAAGAAAGAAAGAAAGAAAGAGGTTACAATAGTAAGTTAGAAAAATAAGATTCAGAAAATATAGAACTTCCAATTCTTCATCTGTCTGCTATATAAAAACAATATTCACTTCATTCATCCAGTCCAACACCCAAAAAACCCGCTTTCTATAAAGAAACATTATCTTCAATCCTCAAATCCAGATGTCATTATTTCTTTTTGTTTTTCACGCAAAAAGTCTATGAGAGTTTTCCAATATTTAACAAATGTTAACAATGACTTTTCTCTGATTAAACATGTCAGTTTTGCCATATCAACTTAGTCTGCCAGTTTTAGCAGCCATTCTTCCATTGTTGGTAATGATGTGTCCTCCTGTTTTTGTGCATACAAAAGTCTCGCAGCCATAATCATATATTGTAACAAAATTCTATAGCTCTTTTCTAACTGTATATCCATAAGTCCCAGCAGGAAGAGTTCTGGTTTCACTTGAAAATCAATGAAGCTACTTTCAGAGTTTTGCTCATGTGCTTTACTTTTTAGGAACTCATCAATGCTGCCTCAGGATTGGGTCTCCCATGCTTCATTTGTGGGGTTACACTTCCTACATCCCAGCTAAAAACTCCAATTGGAACTGCTGACACAAATGTATCTATACTTTTGAGACAGCAGTGGGAAAAAATGCACCTAATTAATTCTTATTAAAGGCTCATTGCCATTAATCGGCATGTTCTCCATCACCCCCCCCCCCCAGTGTTTCTTCAGCTTCCAGATCCAGCTCTCATTTTGCTTCTGTTCTTCATATAATAACTTTATAAGCTTTTATTAAATGAACTTTTTTACTACATTAGATGCATAGTGTGCCTGGGAAGCTTAGGCTGCGATTATAAAGGCTTGCAACTAGGTGCAGAAGGAAGAGGTTTTCATTTGCTTCTGAAAGTCTTAGTTGTATTCTCTGACAATTTAAACAATCTGCTTCTTGGAGTAAGTGCTGACAAGATGCAAGTATCACAAATGACTTGTGACATTTTGCTGCCTGCTTCTATTTCCTGAGCAGCACCTTGGGCCTCGTTACTACAATCATACTTAGCATAATGTTAACTTTGCTTAATGAGCTGGAAGCTTAAGCAAAAAAAGTGAACAGAGCTTGGTCACAGAAGGTGCACTGAATTCGAATCTGGCAAATCAGAAAGTTTTGTTAGAAGGTTTACATAACACGGTTTGTGTTCACCATGGCTTGACATGATGCCTGAACAATAATTGCAGTTGTTGCTCCACCTCTGGAGGCTACCACTCTTGCGAAAAAAGTGCTAGGCAGACAGAAAATGAAAACCAACAAGCAGCTCTTACGCTTGCCTAATTATTTGAAAGGTCAACCATTTGTTTCACTTTTTAGCTATGGTTAACACAGTGGTGATGTCTGAATTGGGCTACTGGCTTGTGAACCACTTCATGGCACAATCTTAGGCGTGTTTATGCAAAAGTAAGTCCCACTGTGTTAACACAGTGCACACTCATTAGTTTAATTTAATTAGAGGGAGGGATTAAAACACCAAGTGCTTCTGATCATTCCATCAGCAAAAGCTTTTCCACTTGCCAGATGGAACAATCACTCTCCCTGCCTCATTCTGTTCTGGGGGTTCTCCTGACTTCCTAGAGCAGATCTGAGGGAGCAACAGGGAGGAAGCCCCCTTGCCCTACTGAGATCCATTGCACTGACTTCCGCTATAGCACTGAGTTCATTGAATCCAGCCCGTAGCTATTTCTAATGGTATTTATGTTTTAAGGATGCGGGTGCCGCTGTGGTCTAAACCACAGAGCCTAGGGCTTGCAGATCATAAGGTCGGTGGTTCAAATCCCTGCGACAGGGTGAGTGCCCGTTGCTCGGTCCCAGCTCCTGCCCACTTAGCAGTTCGAAAGCACATCAAAGTACAAGTAGATAAATAGGTAACGCTCCAGCGGGAAGGTAAACAGCATTTCCGTGCGCTGCTCTGGTTCGCCAGAAGCGGCTTAGTCATGCTGGCCACATAACCCGGAAACTGTACACCGGCTCCCTCAGCCAGTAAAGCGAAATGAGCGCCGCAACCCCAGAGTTGGCCACGACTGGACCTAATGGTCCCTTTACCTTTACCTATGTTTTATTGGGCTTTTAATTCTGTTGGGAGCCATCCAGAGTGGCTGTGGAAACCCAGCCAGATGGGCTGGGTATAAATATTATTATTATTATTATTATTATTAGTTCTCAGGGTGTCTCACAGCAAGAAATAAAATCCTAGGTGAATAGGATCTCAACCTGAGAGTTTTGATTAGTAGATCAGGTTTGAGGCATCGTTACTCTTCGTAGCATCCTTTTGAGAAGGGCAGTTCAGAATACTGATGGAATATAAATGAAGCACCAGAGAGAAATTCTGAATCTGCAGGTGTATCTGTTATGGACAAAAGTCCAATGCTGGGATGATGAGTCAAGAATCACACCAGGGTGGAAAAAGAAAAGATTTATTCAGACTGCAGTAGGATGGTAAAAGGGAATCAAGTTCCAAAACCTGCCTGTGTTTTCACGGCATGGCTCGCACATCTTATACCGTTTAATTCCATACATTAATAATAGTATGATTCTATTGGCTATTAGCATTCAGCGTAAGCAATCACTATGGCAACCTAGTATTTCTTTTTTTGTCTTATCTCATCTTGCAAAGTCAGCAATTACAGCTTCTCGGTTAAGCAGGTTAGGGGGTGATGGAACGTCTGGCAGTTTTAGCTAAGTTTGCTGGTCGGTACATTTTGGGGGGAAGTGGGAGAGGTGAAAATGGCAAAATCTAAATGTGAGGTGGGATGTCAGACTATTGCAATGGCAGGTGTCAATGTCAAGGTCAAGGAAATAAACAATTATCTGGCTTTTAGAAGACATCTGAAGGCAACTCTGTATTGGGAAATTTTCAATGTCTAATGTTTTACAATTTTTAATGTGCTGTAAGCCACCGAGAGTGGCTGGGGAAACCCAGCCACTTAGGTGGGGTATAAATGATAAAAAATGTTGTTGTTGTTGTTGTTAGTATTGAGGTAGGTGGGGTGTGTTAGAAAAGCCAGCAAGTTGCAGAGAAGGCTAAATTATGTCTGCCTTTATTTGAGTGAATGCCTATTATCTGAAGCAAAATGGAGTCTCTTTGGTTTTCCTCTTCTCGGATTCCCATCATACATTTTCTGTCACAACTATGAGCTTGTCATGCAAGCAGATTAGATAATTAAGTGTTGCTGGTCTACACACACACACACACACACACACACACACACACACACGTTATAGCTAGCTAGAAGATGGCTAAAATTAACACCGTTTATAGATAGACAGAACTGGAGTTCCAGAATATTGCTGATATTTCTGTCATACACGCCTATGATTTTTACAGTTGTAAAGAACTGAATGTGGGTCACAATCCCAGAAGGTCCTTTGCGCGCGTGTTGTGGGGATTTCACACCTTTTGTTTTTCTGCCCCCTTTCCTTCTGAAAACTGCACATCTACAGCAAATTGTAGGTGGGTGGGTATACACAGGGCCGGATTTAGGTTTGATGAGGCCCTAAGCCACTGAAGGTAATGGGGCCCTTTATTTGTCCAGCTGTCCTTTGTCAACAACAAATTGTCGCTGTTTTTTGTGTTGAATATATGCTATATGGTAATTTATGGACCTAACAGGTATCTATTTGCCATTTGCACATAACATAATATGTATCATATCAAAGTAATTGATATAGAAATGAGCAAACCAGTGGTATTTTAGGGAGCAGGCTAGCAGGCGGTGGCCATTACTTACATCATAGGAGCCTACACAACACAAAACACTGTTGCAGTATGTAGGTTTTATTTGTTTTGTTTTTTATCTTATATTTGTCATGGGCATAGCCAGGACTTATTGGGGGGGGGGAGCTTTATGTTGCGGGGGCAGAACTGAGTTATCTGCGACGCAATTGGACAGTTAGTTAAGTATTTTTATTTATTTACTGGATTTAGGGGGCAGTTGCCCCCCTGCACCATGGGCGTAGCCAAGGTGGGGGCAGCTGTCCCCTCTAGATCAAGTAAAACAATAAAGAATATACTTAACTAACTGACCAATCACATCGGTTCTGCCCCCCCCCATCAAAAGGCCTCCCCTCCCAACAAAAAGCATGGCTATGCCCATGCCCTGCCCCCCATGGCTAAGAGTGGTGGACTCGTAACCTGGTGAACCGGGTTCGCTTCCCCGCTCCTCCACATGCAGCTGCTGGGTGACCTTGGGCTAGTCACACTTCTCTGAAGTCTCTCAGCCCCACTCACCTCACAGAGTGTTTGTTGTGGGGGAGGAAGGGAAAGGAGAATGTTAGCCGCTCTTTGACTCCTTCGGGTAGTGATAAAGCGGGATATCCAATCCAAACTCTTCTTCTTCCTAACCACTGCTTGAAGAAAACAGCCCTTGAGAGCGAGGGAATGACACAAAACCCGCTTGCAGCTTCATTTCTTCTTCCGCTGCTAAACTGAGCACTTTGTCATTTTTGGTAGCAGGGTATTTTAGCCTGGGGCCTTGTGGCTCTAAGGGGAGAATGGAAAGCTGAGCTTGTGACAAAATATTCAGAACAAAGGAGTCTGGGGCTTAAAAGGCAGCACTGAAAGGGGCAGGTAATTCGAGGCCATTTCTTTGCGGAGGGAGACATTAACATTTAGAATACTGTGTGCTCTTTTAGTCGCCTGGTCTCAAAACGAGTATCATAAAGCTGGGGACGGTACAGAAACGGGCAGCAGCAATGACCCAAGAGCTGTAGCATCTCCCTTAACAGGAAAGGTCAAAGCAATGAAATTGATTTAGCAGTATACTGGGGGCTTATAGATCTCTAGATTGAGGGACAGTTCATTTATATCCCATGTTCCCAAAAGTACCAGTAAGAGGAAAGTGCTCCTTCACACAGGGCGTGTCTGCCACTTCCCATTCAGGGGTTCAAACTGGGAATGCTGGATATTTTCAGTCCCACATTTTATAAGGGAAGGAATCCCCATGAGCATGTGCAGGAAAAGTATCTGTAGAAGACTTATAAATCTACAAAAAAACTTATGAGTCCATAGCACATGAAAATCAGCGAATCTCAAAAGAGTTATCTACCTGGGGACCAACACAGTGACTGTAGGGAGAATTGATATTCGGGTGACCAGGAAAGCAACCAATGGGCTGAGAAACCTCTGAGTCAAAGACCCCCCTCATCATTTACAAAGTAGCCCAAACTTAAGCAATAAATTATTTCACAGTACCAGTCGTCTCCACACATCTGCCAGACTGTAATATGGAGATAATCCTTGCCTGTCCCCATGGAGTTTTTATAAAGCTTTTCATTTTTAGAAAAGGGATACTGGACTAGTCAGATCCATCAGTACTACTAATTAAAGTTGCTGTAATTCAAAGTGGTGTTCAAACCCAATGGAAACAACTAAATATTTGTTTATTTGTGTATTTGTTTATTTCAAATCTGGCTCGCTCATTCCTTTGGAACTGGCAGCTGGGGTGTTTATTTCCACATTTTGTATCCAATCTTTGCATAAGCTTACATCTAACAAAAAGGTGTCTTTTAAAAGTTGCAGAATCATACAGTGGTGCCTCGCAAGACGAAATTAATTCGTTCTGCGAGTTTTGTTGCCTTGCGATTTTTTTCGTCTTGCGAAGCACGGTGTCGGGAAAGTTTTGGAAAAGCTTCAAAAATCACCAAAGTCTTCAAAAAACTCAAAAAAGGCTACCACACCGCGTGCTATGAGTTGCTCCTCGAAGTCAAGTCGCAACTGTATTAACGGTGTTAAGAAAAAGGAAACAAACTTGCAAGACGTTTCCGTCTTGCAAAGCAAGCCCATAGGGAAATTCGTCTTGCGAAGCAACTCAAAAAACAAAAAACCCTTTCGTCTTGCGGGTTTTCCGTCTTGCGAGGCATTCGTCTTGCGAGGTACCACTGTACTGGTATTCAAATGCATACTGCCTCCAAGCAGTTGCCAAATGTACTAAACGACCAGTACTCTGGAGTTATGATTTCTCATGTTCTGAGAGTTCAAAGCAAGCTGCATTCCAACTGCCTCAGAACTCCAAGGAGTGGTTGCTACCGTGCTCAGACCAGCTTCTCTCTTCTCAGGTCTTCTCTTAGGTCAGACACACTAAGAGAAAGCCCTGGAAAAAGCATACCAGAGACTAGCTGAAGAAGTGATTTCGTGTAGGTGCATATATGCAGCACTTCTCAGTTCCCCACCAACATAGCAGTGTTTTCTCAGATAAGAACAAATTGACTTTTATTTCCTTTTGTCCTGTCTGAGAGCCACTTGGTAGGCTTTTCACATTGTGTGTGAGAGAGGGGGGGGGGGACTAAAGTCAGAAAGGATTATTTACTGAACAGTAGCAGGTGGCGCTCTGGGTTAAACCACAGAGCCTAGGACTTGCCGATCAGTAGGTCAGCGGTTCAAATCCCCACAATGGGGTGAGCTCCCGTTGCTTGGTCCCTGCTCCTGCCAACCTAGCAGTTCAAAAGCACGTCAAAGTGCAAGTAGATAAATAGGTACCGCTCCGGCGGGAAGGTAAACGGTGTTTCTGTGCGCTGCTCTGGTTCGCCAGAAGTGGCTTGGTCATGCTGGCCACATGACCCAGAAGCTGTACACCGGCTCCCTCGGCCAGTAAAGCGAGATTAGAGCCGCAACCCCAGAGTTGGTCACGACTGGACCTAATGGTCAGGGGTTCCTTTACCTTTACTAGCTGTATTAATTTGTTGCACCAAACTTTCTTTCAAGGGTAGAATGTGTAACTTTGGTTGGATCATGCCTGACATTTTAACAATGGAGAGGGAAGGGAGGGGAGCAGAGGAGGAGTAGACAAGAGCCCAATTATCTGCATTGAGGGGGCCCAATAGAACAAAAGGGGTTGTGCGGTTGTGCAATTTCTTCCCCCTGGGGAAGTCTGATTCCTAGCACTTATGATTGCAAGTACAGCAGACTTTTCCATTCCAACGTCTCAAGGTGGGAAATGCAGAATTTGCCCTAGAATGATGGCATTGTTTTAGCTACACATCACTATTTGCTCAAACTTTAGGAGATTTATTTATTAAATTTATTTTTTAATTTCTATACCGCTTTATATTTTTAATAAAAATCTCAAAGCTGTTTACAGCATATTAAATCAATAAATCAAGAAAACATTAGCCGGGTGATGTTCCACCTAGGCCAGGTGGAAAGGGCCTTGCAGGGAGCAGCCTCCGTGCTTCACAGCTGGGCGATGTTCCTCCGGCCTCTAGAGGAGCCTCTTCAGTAGGGCTGGTGAGTGTGGGCCTCGCCCCCTAGGCCAGGTGGATATCCATATGATATTGTGTCTAAGTATCTAACGGTTATCTTTTGTCTGTGTTTTTCTCCAGCATGCCTTCTATCGCCAGTCTTCCCAGTACCAAAGCTAAAGTTCCACCCCAGGCACATTATGGCTCCTTTCCAGTATGGCTGTTGTGCAGGGTATTCTGTTTGCAACTGGGTGCCTTTGTCCTGGCTCTTATTGGTTGCGTTATGAACATCTGCTCCACATCTGCCAATCTTGAATGGAGAGTGTGGCAGATTGAGAACACCATGGGCAGCAACAAACCTGGCATTGTGGGCACTGGGATCTGGGGCGCCTGTTCTGTGTGCAGAATGACAATGAAGAAGATCAACATCATATCCATACCATTAAACGATGAGGAGTCCCTACCCTCTGAAATCATCCTTGCTCAGGACTTGATGCCATTGGCCTCAATTGCCAATGCGGTGACCATTTTTGTATGGCCTTTGTGCTTTATAACATATTTAAGCCGGGAAAACACAATGATTTCATTGTCACCTTCTTTTCCATTGGAGCAATTGTGGACTTGGCAGCAGGTACATTGGTGCTTATTTCCATTTTGTGGAATCTGCATTCTATATTAACAAACGAAGGAATTAAGCTTCCTGAGGTTTTGGGAGTGCCTCCCATTGAAGCAGAACAGCGTGCTGGAATTTCTATCTATACTTGGTTTAATGCAGCAGCTTCACAGATCTTAAGTGGAACGCTGGTTCTGGGTGAAAAATATTTTTGGAAAATGAGTGAAATAATCACTTCCAAGCAAAAATTTGTAGACGACCCAGAAAGTGTTACAGGCACTGAAAGCCCAACGCTTTCAGTTTGGGCATTACTATATTACTCTTCTGTGACACTTGAGTGTGAAGAAAAACACACTATTTGGTGGAGATATCAAAGGAATATTAAAACGGAAACCATGCCAGACTCATTAGGAGTGTGGCTAAGGAATGGCTCCAGTCCTGTGACTGGCTTCTTTTAAATCTTAGCAAGGAAGATTGTGAATATTATCAAATTTCTTCGTTTTTATCTTTCCTTATGCATATTATGTTTAATTTTTTTGTTTTTAACTGAATGTTCCTGGGATGATTACAACATAGGGTGAAATATAAATTGGGGGGGGGAATGAAAAGAATCAAATTGTTATATCTAGATGTTGATTTTGATCTCTTTTAGCAATAAAAAGAATGTTATCTCATTGCACACTTATGCTGGTGCTTATTTTGCTGCAGACTCTATTGTCTACTGTGCTTTTCAAGTTTTCTGCATTTCAGAAACACTGCAATTCGCAAAAGGTTCTGGGACATGCTTGGGATGTGGGTGTGTGCAGTCCGTTTTACAGAGAATACAGGCCAAGCCTTTGAGTGCCTGTGTGCTGCTCCCAGCCCTGGCCAGCAAGAACAATGATCACGGACACTCAGTTTCCGTAGTCCAGAGAGACCTAGGCCACTTCCAGCTTTAGGTAGAATAAAAAATTAAAAATGATGGAACACAAAACAAAATAGCGCCACACACCTAAAAGTGAGACGTAATTAAATATGATGAAATATCTGTGAACAAAAAAGAACCATGTCTTTTACCAAATCATATTTATCATTTCAGCTCTAAGCTGCAGGTAGAAACAAGTTGAGAGAAGAATCAAATACAAAATAATTAAGAAGTGACTAAATCTGAGGCTCACTAAATTATACATACTTTAATTTTGAACAGATCCATGATTTTCTTCGAGTCCTGTAAACTTTTTAGTTTTTAGGCTTCCAGAAGGTTGGGATTTCTGCCACATTTCACTAGATCTTATTTTATTTTATTGCTGCCATAAATACAGTTCTGCCCCTTACAGCTTTCCCACAGTGATTTGCAGCCGGGAATGACTTTGACAGAAGACCACAGGTATTTAGGAACAAATTTCCCTGTACAACACAGTAAAATTGTTATCTATGCAGACTGTGCTCTCTGTGTCTATAATCCATACTGTAAAAGGGAAAATACATTACACATTTGTAAAAGTCAACAGTTTCATAATGAAACCTTGGATGTAGCATATCACATGGAGGGGATGGGGAAGGCAACTTACATTTAATCAAATGTGCTTTACCTTTAAGATGGAGAAGATTAAAATACATTCACTGGTCTCTAGGAAAGACACACATATTTCCTGCAGAGTTTGTGTCAGTGCTGCCTTGGAATCGGCTCCTTGATTATAAAGCTATCAATGCTGCCTGCTGTTAATGTTCCTGAGAGATGGGCTAGGCGGCTAACAGCTTTGCTTGCATGGAACAATTTTGTCTTCTTAGAATTGGCTCAGGCTGCAAGGATGCTCCACCAAATGGTTGCAGTCTGAGTGACAAACAGCATATTACAGAGCAAGATCCACCCGGTAACATAGACAGGTGACCATCACACATCCTAGAACGTCAGTGCAGGAGAAACAAAAGACTGCCTGCAGCTCACTCTCTGAGCATATGAATGCTTGCAAAATCCCACTATGGACTTTGGATTCCCTCCCCCCTTATAGACCAACACAGGATTATTAGATGGTTTTGTGTGTTTTTTAATGAGAATTGCAAATTGAGCCCTTCAAAAACAGGATAATGAAACTGGAGAGAAATGAATTCCTGTCGCCTGCATCTGGTTGAGGGTTACATTTCCTCCAACCACTAGGTGATACTATGCAATTTAACTTCTATTGACTTATTTCTTTTACCTGGTATACCACCTAAAATATAATCTCCAGCTTTGCTATTAAGAAGACCAGTTGAGGCTAGTCCAGGAGGGCAAGTAGGGTACTGCTCCACCAGAGCTCGCCTAATCTTGTGGCTGGGGGAGAACCCTGGTAGAAACCTCTGACTTCCACTTGGCTGGTATGTTGCCTATGGAGAAAGGTAAGAGTCATGTATGTCTCTGGCCCCATCCAGCAAAGCAGAGGAGCCAATTCCTAGGGGCTCAAGTCCCTTCACTCCCAATAAAATATTTGGGGGGCAAGGCCCCCCAAACTGATAGGCATTGCCATTCAAATGGGGTGTGTATGTGTGCCACATCTTGTGATTGATTATCTGGGCCTCTCCTAAAGGCTTTCTGGGAAATGATAAATAACGAGTTAAAGAAAATGTTTAAAAACACTTTTTTTAAAAAACCAGAAGCCTTTTTACTGGGTATAGTAGGCTAAGAGATACCAAGAAAAGATAAAAGACTGTGCATGTATGCAACAGCAGCGGCAAGAACCCTTTTAGCCCAAAAATGGAAACAGCAAGAAGTATCAATGAAAGAAGAGTGGCAGATGAAACTGATGGACTTTGCGGAACTGGCAAAGCTGATGGGAGAAATCTGAAAACAGCATGGTCAAGTTTTCCAAAAAGACTGGAGTAAATTTATACAATATTTGAAAGATCATTGTAAACCATCAACAACTATTTTATTGTTAAAACAAAAAAAATTCCTTCCAGTAGCACCTTAAAGACCAACTAAGTTAGTTCTTGTTATCCGCCCTGAGCCCGGCTTCGGCTGGGGAGGGCGGGATATAAATAAAATTTATTATTATTATTATTAACACTAGTAGGGGTATCTGAAGACTTGTAATGAGAATTTTTTTACCTTTCTACATTTATTTAAATGTTGAGGTATTTTGTGATGAGTCTTATTAGAATTGGAAAATATATAAAATGCTGTGATATAAAGGTTAATTTTGAAAGCCAAGAGGTGGGAGGGAAGGAAGTCGATAGGCCCTAAAGAGCCAGAGAGCTAAAGCGGATAATAAGGATGTGATTATATATGTTTAAATGGAAAATTAATAATTAAAAAAAAAGATTATCTGGGCCCCTCCAATATTTTATTCAAGTTGACACCCCTGAGCCATAGTCATCCAGCCCCTGAAAGGTTCATGAGGGAATGCCACCCTCTTGTCCCTTATCACAGGTGTGCCTCCAAACATATAATGTGTGAAGAGGCCCTTAAAACAGCTGCTTGTGACAGTGCAGTGACACGCAGCCTGAGACTCTTCCAAGGTTTTCCTTTCGGCTTACTCCCAGGGAAATGTGCACAGGACTGCAGCTTTAGAGAAGTCAATGCTGAGCATATATTCCTCTAGTGTTAAAAAGACAATTCCCAGATTAGTTTATAAAGTGGGCTGCACATTAATACTAATCTCAGGGCACATCATGCTGCTTCAACTAATAGGGCTCTTGGGGACTAAAGGACTATTTATGGGTGTTTTCTTTCAAAAAAGAAACATTTAAAGGACCTTCTAAAAATAAGCATGCTTTTAGCTAATACCCCCTTCCCCAGCGCACCAGGGAGTGCTAATGATGGCATATGCTGCTGGCTATAATTGCATAGCATTAAGACACAAGATCTGTTGCGCAGCAGTTAGTTGGGAATCCAAAATGCACCCCATTATTGATAATCACCATCTTAACTCTGGTGCCTTTGTGCCTCACAATGGTAAAAGAATAGCAAGCAATCCAGCAGATTTGCAGACCGTCAGAGTTCTTTTGTGGCTAAGCCAGAACGTTATCTTTCTGACAAGTTCTTGCCAAAACTGGAGGGGGCAAAGCCAGGAACGAATGCAGCTCAGGCAGCGTAGTGCAGATGCAGGCATGAGGAATGCAAATCCACGTGGGCTGTGCTGCCACATGGAACTTGGCCCTTAATAAGAGGGTGATGGAGGTGGTTGCCACAACATTGCAAGGTACACTTAGCAAATACACGGGAGTATACTGCGTGTTTGCAGCCGTTTGTGGTCCCATTTGATTTGTGCAGTCCAAATGATGCTAGCCTTCAAACAACACCAGTCTCAAGGCTTCCCCCCTGTAAATTCAGGGAAATGCAGCTCCAAACAGCTCCACTTGGGGCTGTAGACGATTTGTTTCAGTGTTTGTTACTTTCCATGCCCACTACTTCCGCAATGCTTTAATTTCTTTCCTGGCCCTCCACATAACTATAAACAATGTACAGTGGACACTCGGGTTGCGAACGTGATCCATGTGGGGTGCACGTTTGCAACCTGCGCATGTGCGTTTCCGCATGCGCGGGTTGCGATTTGGCGCTTCTGCGCATGCGCAAAGCGCGATTTAGTGCTTCTGCGCATGCTCAACTGCCGAAACCCAGAAGTAACCTGTTCCGGTACTTCTGGGTTTCGGCAGTCCGCGACCCGAAAAAAACGCGACCTGAAGCAGACACAACATGAGGTATGACTGTATACACACCAGACACTGCATAGCAATCCAAAAAGTATACAGTGGTACCTCAGGTTACATATGCTTCAGGTTACAGACTCCGCTAACCTAGAAATAGTACCTTGGGTTAAGAACTTTGCTTCAGGATGAGAACAGAAATCATGCTCTGGCGGCAGGGCGGCAGCGGGAGGCCCCATTAGCTAAAGTGGTGCTTCAGGTTAAGAACAGTTTCAGGTTAAGTACGGACCTCCAGAACAAATTAAGTACTTAACCCGAGGTACCACTGTATGATTCTTATTTCTTTCCCAACCATGCTAGTAACTATTTCTGGTGTATTCCTAAACTAAAAGATAAAAGGTAAAGGTAAAGGACCCCTGGAAGGTTGTTGTTGTTGTTGTTTAGTCGTTTAGTCATGTCCGACTCTTCGTGACCCCATGGACCAGAGCACCCCAGGCACCTCTGTCCTCCACTACCTCCCGCAGTTTGGTCAAACTCATGCTGGTAACCTCAAAAACACTATCCAACCATCTTGTCCTCTGTCGCCCCCTTCTCCTTGTGCCCTCCATCTTTCCCAGCATCAGGGTCTTCTCCAGGGAGTCTTCTCTTCTCATGAGGTGGCCAAAGTACTGGAGCCTCAGCTTCACGATCTGTCCTTCCAGTGAGCCGATCTGTCCTTCCAGTGAGCATGGAAGGTTAAGACCAGTCAAAGGTGACTATGGGGTTGCGGCACACTGTGGTCTAAACAGGGGCGTCTTACTCATAGAGGCTAATGGTGCGGGGTGCCAGGGCGCCAAGTTCTGGAAAGTGCCAGGGAAGAGGTGGAGGCTGGACGCGGCACCTCTCGGCATCAACTCACCACCCTTGCCCGCCTCCGCCATGCCGTGCCAAAGGTGTGCCATGCCCGGAGCGTCCGTCTGCCATGGCCACTGTGGCACGAAGTGGCCAGCTGAGCCAGGAGGTGCCGCGTCCAGCCTCTACCTCTTCCCCGCCAGAGGAGCCACCCTACAGCCGCTGCCCTCCTCCAGCCCCACCGGCAGCGCCGTCCTCCCTAAAAAACTCTGGGAAACGGGGTGGGGTGGGGCCGCCGGAGGGAGCTTTGCACCACGGTGCCAGATATGCTTAAGACTGCCCTCGGTCTAAACCACTGAGCCTCTTGAGCTCGCTGATCGGAAGGTCGGCGGCTCGAATCCCCGTGACATGGTGAGCGCCCGTTGCTCTGTCCCAGCTCCTGCCAGCCTAGCAGTTCAAATTCCTAAATTAATTACACACACACAGGAACCGGGGGGGGCGGGGGATAAAGAACTACACTGGGATCTGCTACTGTTGCTGTGAATCCTGCTGTGTGAGACAGTTGCCCCACCTTGTCTCATGGATGAATCCACCTGTGTGGATGTCTATGATGCAATTAATATTGCCTTTCCCATGAAAGTAGCTAACGCAGCAGAAGACAGAATCAGGATTCAAGATGACCTTAAACGATTGGAGAACTAACAAAATGAATTTCAATAGGGATAAATGTCAAGTTCTACACTTAGGCAGAAATGCACAAATATAAGGTCGGGGCACCTGGCTTGCCAGTAGTACTAAACTAATCATGAGCCTTTGGCTGAGATGTTTTCAGCATTGGCTTTGGGTTCAGAGCTCCCTCAGAGCACAGCAAACAGGAGATTATCAAAGAGGAGATCATCACTCAGAGGATTGTGCCGGCCCCCTCTGGAATGGTGGCTTGAGAGGGAGGGAAGTTAAGGAGATGAAGGAGGTTTTAAAGGGAATTTCTGTCACAGGGAAATGTATATCTCTGATCTGAATAAGCCACTTAATACAGATGGTGTGGTTGGGAAGTTCAGAGGCAGATTTAATCGTAAATCTCTCTGGATTAACCCTAATGGTCTGATGTGTGTAGTGAGCATACAAAGAGGAGGAGGGAGAAAACACTCTTTTTTTCTGTTGAGATTCCTGCATTGCAGGGGGTTGGACTAGATGATCTTTGGGATCCCTTCCAACTCTACAATTCTATGAATCTACCACCTCTCTTTGAAATAAAAGAGAGAGCACAAACAATTCTTAATGGCTGCCTTGCAGGGGCCACAACTGAGTTACCCACGAAATTCCATTCCAAGTCTCCCCCACTTGGTCATCCAGTATTGGCCTCAATCCATCCAGATATGCTGCTGTTCAAAGCAGCAACTAGCTTCTCATTCAAGGAGTCCTATTCTGAATTGCACAAGCAACACTCTATTTTACCATAGCCCCACTCTGCTCACCTGGGCAAAGGTTAGGCTGACACCACCAGTGTCTGCAGTTACCCACAACTCCTGGCATCAAAAGTTCTGGCACCTGAAAATGGCCTGGGACTTGAACTCTTTGAATCACCCCAGAGGCAGAATACTTAAAAATAAATAAATATAATTTTTAACAACGGGTTCAACCGAAAATAAACTCCGTCCAAGTTGCTTTTTTCTGCTTGGATGGCAACCTTGTCAAAGTCTTCCTTTTACGTCTAATTGAGGTATAGTGTTAATAATGTTGCACGTCTCCCTAGTCTCCAACCAGGTCAAGATGGCATGATGCCCAGGGTTGAGTTTCCTTGAAATGAGGTACAGCAGAGACTGTGGTGTCTTTATGATATATGGTTTAGTTACACATATATACAACTTGACCCTATGATGGAGGTGCTCACAGCATCAACACCCCAAGAGGTCTTACTTCTCCTATAGTCATAGCCTTGGATTCCAGCAGAAATCAAGCATGACTCTCGCCCTCTGGCTTCTGCCTGCTTCTTGCCCAGTTCTCTCTCATACATTCCTCAGGATGTTGTCCTTCTCTCTATGAGCCAGGTGAGGGAGGGGCCCCACCTCTTGGCTCTCTACCACAGAGCCATTTGCTTTCTTATACTAGCAACCATGCTTAGTTAGGCCCATTAACACATCAAGAAGCTAAGTGGCTAGTTCAACAATGGGATCCTCTGTTAGATTTTAAGCCTTGCTGGATCCAGGACCCCAGGAATCAGAAGGGACAGGAGAATCATGCAGGCTACACACATACCCCTGCAACTCACTACAATATGTACTAGCTAAGGTGTTTAGAAGCCCTATGAAGAGAAGTGGATGCAGTTTCTTAAATGCCAGAGCAAAACACAGGTTAAACGAACTTGGACTCAACGAAATGGGAATCGCAAAGAAAAGAGATTTAGCATTATTAAGAACTTACATTCCAACAGAAGCATCTCAAAAAGCATCCTAGTATATATTTATTATTTGATAATAATAAACAAATGGATATAATCGGTGTATCACAGCCTAGAAGAGGAGGAAGAGGTCTGAGCTCTTGGGGCCAGGGCTAGCTGAGTCAGCTTCATTAGCCATAGCTAATGGGTTAATCATTCATGCATCAGTCTTCCTCACTTGGCTTCTTCCTGCTGGGAAACAAACCACGATCCCTGGCTGTGTTACATCTGAACCAGAGGTTGCTGTTTGCTTCACTGAAACAAACCACAACCTCGGTTCAGATATAATGCAAAACCTTCTTCCTGGGGAGAAGCAAAGCAGGTTCATTCACAGTAAATCAGTGGTGTCCAAACATTTTTCAAAGAGGGCCAGATTTGATGAAGGGCCGACCAAAGGGCCAACCAGTTGTTGACCTATTTTGGGGTTGACGTTGTTGAGGTTTTGTTAGGATTTTACCCAAGGAAACAAACTGGCATAGGGGCTGGATTAAACCGACCAGTGGGCCGGAATAGGCCCCCAAAACAGACTTGGGACATGCCTGCAGTAAACCATTAACTACAGTTTACTGTGATGTGTGCACTAGGCCAACACAAGAGAATCCAACTCTGTACTCCTCCCCAATTATTTATCTGAACTACCATCTAAGCATCTCTCCACAGCTTTGACAGCCTGGCTGAAGAAGAGGAAGCAAGTCCCAGAACTTCTCCTCAGCAAACATGAACAGAAGCTGATGCTGATAGTGGAATCAGAGGCCAGGATTGCTGCATCAATTCTGCTCTTTCTTAACTGCAACCAGACACTGTTTATTGACATCATATGCAGTGGACTGTTTGGGCTTAGTAAGGTTTTGGGCCACGTTGCTTCTGTTCTGTTCACTATGACCACCACCACTCTTGCCACCAGCAAGATGAAATTTCTCCCGTAATGTGCAATTGAATGATTTTTTATTTTGACAAGTAATAAGAATGAATAAATAAGCAATTAAATAAATAAATAAATAAATAAGAATAAAAATGTGCACCCCACCCCAGAGATCATTCTGTTGTAACTATCCAACCTCCCAAAATTTCAACACCTCTTGCGATGGTTTGACCCCTTTCCATTTTAACAGTACAAATTCTACAAATAACATCCATATCTCCTCAAAATCATTTCTCCTGCATATTCCCCATCTTACCTTAATAGTACATGTTAATTTATCATTCATAGATATTTCCCACACCTCTTTATACCATTCTTCCATTTTATATTCTGCTTGCCCCTTCCACTTCCTAGCTATAATGACTTGTGCAGCTGCCAATAACTTTGTGAGCAAGTCCTTCATAGCCTGCGAACCTTCCACCCCATCGTAAATTGATAATAATGCTACTTCTGAACTTTCGGTCAGCTTTAACCCAGTGATTTCTGTTATCTCCTTAAACATCCTTTGGCAAAAAAGTATACATTTTTACACCCCCACCAGATGTGAACATAAGTCTGCAATTGAATTTCTAACCCACCTTTGTTGGCTGTTTGTAGATCCAGAGATTCCTTGTAAATGATATGCTGATTACATGGTAGCAAAGTTTTTACATACGAACGAGACACAGGTGTAGTGGGGAAACAATTTCCACGACTCTTTTTCTGGATGCCTGCCCTCACATTATTACAGAGGTCACTCCCAACCCTCTCTTCCCAGGAGCTCCAAATGCAACACAGCAAATAACTATCCCTTATATTCTCTGTGTGCTGGCATCTCAGATCTGTAGGATGTCCACCGGCACACTTGCTCTCTCAATAACACAGCACCCCTGCTTCACTATCTCCCTTTGCCTTACCTGTCTGGGTCAGCATGGGTGATAGAAATTCGTGGAGGGATTCGTAGTGGGAGAGTAGTTGGCCGCTGGACATTGTCGGGCTCTGGTGAGCGTGCTCTGTCTATGGGCTTCCAGGGTGGGACTTGCAGGCTGGAGGAGAGGCGTCTACGTCCCCGACGCAGGTCGGCACCCAGCATGTTGGAGGAAGTGTAGGAGCGGCTGCACCAGCTGGGGTCCAATGTGTCCTTGGGCTTCTGCAGAGGAGAAGAGGGAGAGGGGTGGGAATTGGGTTACTCCATTCAACAGGGTATCAGAAACTTAAAAGAGCTACATAGTGCAGCCTCAGCTTGCCAGGTATGGATACAAGCAGGCAAGATAAAGCTGAATTTAGGAATAGAAAGATCTGTCAGTTTTGGTTCTCTCACTTTCCCTTAATATAATGCATTTTTGTATGCTGTTGTAATGTTTTGTAAAACATTGGTTGGTTGCATAACTTTACTGCAAAGTTTGAATAAGTGTGGATATGTGTGAATTTTGAGGATGCCTTTGTTTCAAATGAGAATTTGGTAGTTCCCCTTTAAAGGTAAAGGGACCCCTGCCAATTAAGTTCAGTCACGAATGACTCTGGGGTTGCGGAGCTCATCTCGCTTTACAGGCCGAGGGAGCGGGGATTCAAACTGCCGACCTTTCAATCAGCAAGCCCAAGCAGCACAGTGGTTTAACCCACAGCACCACCCACGTCCCAGTTCCCCTTTAATCTGTATCAAATTTCTCCCCTCTACCAAGCTGAGATATGAATTGGGTTTGGAAATGTGATTTCTAAACCCACCTCTGTTCATTCCTCATTTGGCAAGCAGCACTGCGGCCTGACTATGATGGGACAACAGGGTGCCGTTAAATGCTGCAAAATGCCAGTGACAGCATCCATTGTGTTATTTGCTTGTTTCGTCCCAGGAACTCAAGGCAATGTACATCGTTCATGCAGGCACTTCAAATGTACCTCTTTAATTAGCTGGATGTCTTAGGTGAATTCCAAAGTATATATTAAGGCAATATCTCTATCAGGCCAGATATAACAAAATAGTGTGCTAGCTTTTTTATTTATTTCTCCAGCACTTTTTCTTCAAGCTAGATGGTAAACAAACCAATGACAGGTGGGGAAAGAGAAAAGTTGGCCATTGTTGAAGCCATGAAGTCTATATGAA
Organism: Podarcis muralis; assembly: GCF_964188315.1. Taxonomy (NCBI): domain Eukaryota; kingdom Metazoa; phylum Chordata; class Lepidosauria; order Squamata; family Lacertidae; genus Podarcis; species Podarcis muralis. The sequence continues at coordinate 35,527,497 of NC_135671.1, forward strand.
GTTAGAAGTCTTCAGCAGGGGCGAAACTAGACTTTATTTCACCGAGGACAAAGACCCAGTTTGGCACACACACACCCCATGTGCATTTGCATACACACATGCACACGTAGGTTGGGAGTCTCAATGGCGCCGCTCTGGAAGCTTCACCCAGGACAAAAATGTGGGTTGTAATCCACTGGGATCAAATACAACGTTCCTTGTTTTCCTAGAGTGGACATGCAAGGGGATGTTGGTCCAGCCAGTCGAAACTTCCTGTTACTTCCTGGGCTGGAGCATCCTTCCTTGCATGTGAGTAGAGGTGAGCATAACCTTACCTGTCCAGGTAACAAAAAGGAAAAGTCACACAGCACTCTCTCTCTTCTTTGACTTCCTTCTTCATTGGACCAGCTTTTTAGCTAGGGACTGCTATGCTAGCTTTCAGCTAGCATAAGCACTGGAACTATTCCCCCATATGGGGTAGATCCACATGTACATATTTGCAACTAAGTATGCCTTCAGGAATCCAACTGTGAACTGATGTGAGTAAACTTCTTTCATTGACTTTAAATAAGATTGTCGCGTCTTTATTCTTTTAAGAGGGATTAGAAGGAATTTACCAGGAATTATACAATTCAATCTGAGACAGACTGAATTGTATAATAGTGAGAGGCTTACACAAGCCTGCAACCAGCTATCTGCTGTGCGTGAAAAGGGGAATGTAAACTCTGCTAAGTAAAGGAATTTGCTAGCGCAAGTTAGGAAGGATATTAATAAACAATATATGCTCTCCTGCCACCCTGAACATTCTAACACAAAAAACCTGGCTAACCCCTCCCCCCACCCAACCACTACAGCTCTGTCTTTAGATATATAGATTCATATGGGGCTGTTTAGATGCTATTCAGGCATCAGGTTACACCAAAGTCTGAGGGAACAAGAGCCATCTCTGGAACCAGAATAACAGCTGAGAAACTGGCCCAAACAAGTGTTATGTCAGCATCTGCTGCCTCTAAGTCAGCGGTCCCATCAGTGGCAGATTTATATGTATGCCCAGAATTAGGGACCTCTGTGGCTGAGGAGCATCCAAGTTATTGGTATACATAGTTAACTGAGAGGATACCTTTGAAATGCGACTGCAAAGAATGATTTGCCATTGTTGAATTCTAGTGTTTTAGTTCGTTGCACTGTTTCCAGTCTTCATTTTTCTTACACCTCAACTAAAGTCAATGGAGGTAGACTCATTAGGGTGGGGGTCACCACTCCAGGCCCCACGAAGGCCTTCAATGGCAACCTTGAACAGAGGCGTCAGACTCTGAACTATCTTATAAATAAATAAGCAAGCAAACAAATCTCTAGCCCTCCTAGAAAGTTATGAAGCATAATCTGCAGGGACCCCTCTAAGCAATTTCTCTTAAATGAGTCAGTCTGACTGTTCCCACTTGTCAGTGCTTTTAGCCAATAAGTAAAGTCGTCTCATGCAGCCCTAGTTTTGACACAGGAACATTTATTTCGAGGAACAAATAGGGCCCCCCAAAAGGGCTAAGTTGAAGGCCCCACACACCATAAATCCACCACTGGGTCACCAGCCCTTTTGGCGAGACAGCCACCCCTACAACCTTATGCATACGATAGGAAGATGTTTATGTCCTGCTGGTCCTGATCTTAGAGATCACACAATATGGATGTTACGCACAAGCACGTGTACACATCGATGTTGTTGCTGTCTAATAACAACAGGGAGCATTCCTCAATAGCAGGGGAAACTATACAAGATGGTCACAGCACACTTATTCTCCTTTCACAGAATTTCCTTAGAAGGAACATGCACGTGTTTCCCTACAATATTTCTTCTGGGAAATTAAAATGGTGGCTCGGACTCTGGGTCACCAATAAAACCTGACAACCCCTGCTCTAAGATCATCTGGGTAATAATAATAATAATAATAATAATAATAATAATAATAATACTTTATTATTTATACCCCGCCCATCTGGCTGAGTTTCCCCAGCCACTCTGGGTGGCTCCCAATCGAGTGTTAAAAACAATGCAGCATTAAATATTAAAAGCTTCCCTAAACAGGGCTGCCTTCAGATGTCTTTTAAAGATAAGATAGCTGCTTATTTCCTTCACATCTGAAGGAAGGACGTTCTACAGGGCGGGTGCCACTACCGAGAAGGCCCTCTGTCTGGTTCCCTGTAACCTCACTTCTTGCAATGAGGGAACTGCCAGAACGCCCTCGGCGCTGGATCTCAGTGTCCGGGCTGAACATGAGGGTTATTTCTTTACCATTAGTCAGAAAAGGGAATGGGGAGAGAAAGAGCTGACTCCTTGCCACAGCTTTGCTCAGCCCTTACCTCACTTTTTTGCAAGATTTCAATCATAGAATAACACCAGCAGGCCCAATGGGCCTCTCTTCTCTTGAGCTAGGAAATCACTCTTGTAAAAAAACAGAGAGGAGAAGAAATAGGCTTGTTCCCTGCTTTCCTTTCTCATTTTGCTCTTCCCCCTCCCTCCAGCTTAATGGAGAGCAGCTTGTCGATTCTCTATTTTTTTTCCTCTAGCACAGCATGAGACAGAGTAGACTCTGAGATTTGGAAACAAGGTTCAGGAGATGTCTGCAAAGCTCTTGGCTTATAATTTAGTTCTATGGATGCATTGGCAATAGTCCTGATTGTTATAAAAATCAGGGATTTCCTTTGCACCTCAACCCTGCTCAAGGGACTTGTGTTCCCTTAATGTTCACTCAGTGGTCTTAGTAAAATCGGAGACAGATACCAGGTTAAGTAAAAGCAGTGCTTTTTTCCCTGGAGGTGCTCAAGGGTCCGCAATACTGGCACCCTTTTTCCTAGAAGAAAAGTACTGAGTAAAAGCAGAATGGCTGGTAAGTCTGATCCTTTATTTGGTCTGCTGCAACACGTTTCACTTCCAGTGACAAGAGGAAGGGAGACTCCAAGCATCTTTTTAAAGTTCAGATTTTGCCCATCCCATTACAAAAAAAAAAAAACCCCACCCACAAAACATAACAGAAACATAACAAAAAAAGGAGGTACATTATTTGCAACCTGTCTATCGAGATATTTTGAATTACAAGTCTCTGGGTGTCTCTTGCATTTTGATACCAATTTGCATTTCCTCTTGAAATTTTAACTAGTGCAAGCCTTATTTCATTTCTTGCTGTCTTACTTAAACACACACACCCTCCATTCAGGCACAGATCACTACCCTTCCCTTTGTCGAGTCTCCAGCCAGCTGGTATTGCCCATTTGACAGTTCCTTAAGAAAGTTCCTGGCTACCTATTGGCAGGTCAGGAACATGGTGGTGGGGCAAAGACAGGTGAAACACAGCTGCCTAAGGCACCCTGGTTCACTCTGTGTACAATATTGGGACTTTTGGTTTGAGTTCTATTCATAAATAAACTATTTCATTCATGATTCTTGTGTTCCCATTCATAAAATATGTAGATACTTATTACTTCTGGAAGACACACATCTCTGAATATTAATGGATACTTATTACTTCTGGAAGACACACATCTCTGAATATTAATGGATACTATCAGTTTAGGGCCATCTGCTATAGCACTCCTAGTGGCCAGTCTGCTAGATAGCTTCCCTTTTTGACAGCTAGGTAAATTAGAGGGTGTGCTGATTTAAAGGACTGCATTTAAAGTGTAGGTTTGCGAATTTGTGTATGGGTTTGTTTTCGGTTTTCTGTGTTTGTAGACATGTACTGAACGCACATGCTTTTAGACCCAATGCACTTAGAGACATAAACTTATTTCATAGAGCTTCAATTTTCTTATATCAATATTTCTCTGCAGGTGGTTTTTGTGTGTGTGCGCTTGTCAATCAGATGAACCCTACTGGTAGTCTAAAACAAAATCAAAGCCATTTTAACCTTTCTCATTGCACTATCCTATGCATGTCTACCCAGAAGCAACTCCTATTGAGTTCAATTGGTCTTATGGTAAATATGTAAAGGATTACAGCCTTTACGTCTCTGTTCTTTGATAGGCACTGTCCCTAAAGGTAATAGAAGTACAATGTACAGAAATGTGGTTTAATATATACTGTTATGCTTGTACTCTGGAATATTGTATATCGCTGTGAGTGTCATTGCTGTGTGCTGTACTGTGAAGGGTGATTTAGAAAGCTTTGAATTAATAATTTGTAACTCCTATTGCTATGCAGGAGACATGATCATAGATCTTGATCACTGCATCTAGCTGGTCCCTGGTCGGTTTCGGTCTTTGATAAAAGAGTGCAACAAAAGAATCCATTCTGCCTGCTGCTGGAATGCATGCTTGGTTTTTAAGTATATTTTAAGTACAACAACTAGTACAAATACACCAGTAGTGTCTCATCTAAAGAACTAAAACCCTAAACCTTCCCAATAGTCAGGAAAATTTGGACTGTGTTAATAACAGGTACAGCATTTAACTGGCTTAGGGCAAGTTTGATGGACCAGGAGACAAGAATTCAATATAAGTCTTTTCAAAACTTCCCCCAAGTGCAAGTTGGTAGGTCTGGCTAGAGGAAGCCATTTTAAGTGGTTGTCAAGCCAAACATTAAGTGAGGCTACCATTTTAGTGCAGTGGGCCCACCGTCTAAATGCCTTCAAATAGTTTTGCTTATAGTCCCTGGGGCCAGGAACTGGATCCAGCCAGCGGGCTGGGCCCTAGCGTCCGCTAACCCCAGCAGGCCCTTTGGACTGGTGAGTTTTCCTTTTCCTGCATAGTTTGAAGTCAAACCACGCTTACAAATGCAGTTTTGCAAACACTACAGGTGACAGGCACTTGCAAATGCACAGTGCTTTGCTGACGCTGCAGATCAGCTGATATATGCTGCTTGCAAACCTCCCGCAGCTTTTGGCAGGGAGCCCTGCCCCACACCCTGAATCCCTTGCACAAAATAATGAGGGTCTGGGGACAGAGCATGCTTCTTGTGAGAGCCAATGGAGAGAGTTCTGGTCATGATAAAGTAGACAGGGAGGGTAGCCACATGAGTGTGTCTGTGTGGAATTAGCCTCACCGTTAATTTTAATTTTGCTTCCAGATCAGTTGGCAAAAAAGGCAAGGAAAAGGCCATCATACCCTTTCCTCTTCCGTAAATCCAATGTAGTATATTGTTCAATTTTTTAAAAAAGAATTGCATTTGAGGCTACACTAATTTTCATTTTTGTTGATCTCTTTTACATTTGATCTCTATTTTTGTACAGTGGTACCTCTGGTTATATACTTAATTCATTCTGGAGGTCCGTTCTTAACCAGAAACTGTTCTTAACCAGAGGTACAACTTTAGCTAATGGGGCCTCCCGCTGCCACAGGGTGATTTCTGTTCTCATCCTGAAGCAAAGTTCTTAACCTGAGGTACTATTTCTGGGTTAGCGGAGTCCGTAACCTGAAGCGTCTGTAACCCGAGGTACCACTGTACATGGCTTTTACATTCTTTTGTATGGTACTGGACCTCGACTTTGTACAGTACTCTGAAACAGTTGTATTGCATTTCATTACTACTGTGTTTTGATTTATTTTTCCTGTACATCACTCTGAAATTCTTTCGAACATAAGGACTTTCATGAATGTCATACACCATGTCAGATATAGGTGGGGACGGTTTGGTGCAAAGATTCGCCACGGCTACTCTGACCTACTAACCAGGAAAAGGGCAGACGCTGAGGCAAAGTTCTGACAATCCTCTTCCAGGGCAGCTTGGTGAAGAAGAAAGATGCCCATTATTTTTGTATTGTGTATTGTATTGTGTTTTTACTATTTTTTGTCGGGAGTCACCCAGAGTGGCTGGGGTAACCCAGTCAGATGGGCAGCATATACATAATAAATTATTATTATTATTATTATTATTATTATTATTATTATTAGGGAGAAAGGCACTGGCCAGCTCAGAAGTGGCGCACTGAGCATTGCTCAGTGTTTCTGCCAAGGGTTGACAGCTGCATGCAAGGCACCATTTCTGAGACTGCTGCCTCCCTGCCCACAATCCCCCCTGGACCTCCTCAATTGCTCATTGGAGCTTGGAAGGGTGCCTCCCCAGCTGAGTCATGTGCTCCAGGAACTTGTTTCCAAACAATAAACTGTGCTAAATAGTAAAGTGAAAATGTTAACTTCATTAAATGTCTAATTTATTACTGTACAATTTTAATTGGCCAATTAAAACTGATCAAAGCAAGACGGCTAATCCAACATTAAAGCTTTTTGTAATTGGCAAGCCTGCTGCTCTGGATTTTCGCCCAGTTCCTAATGGAACAGGAATACCACCGTAGAATAACATTCCCCACCCCCGTCCCAAGATAATGACAATTTTTGTTTTGAATATTCTGCCTCACTGTTCTCGCTGAAGACAGACAATCATACATGGTAAAAAGTTAATAGTGGGTCCCATATTGCAAGCTGCAATTAAAGGCCAATCCTGGGTCTGAAAAGTTTGTTTTCTGTTATTTACAGCCCTCATGAGACACTCTCATAACAATGGTCTGTTGAAATCCCTACTTTGTTCATTTTACAGATGGGGAAACTGAGCCAGGCAAGCATGGCTTGCTCCAAGCCACCAAATACCTTATGGTGAAAAGGGGTCTCATGTATTCTCTGTCCTCCAGACTGAGAGCTGAAACAGTTCAGCCACCTTGCAGAGGGTCAAGCTCCACAATAAAATTGTTACTAGCTAACTGTGACAGGTGTCGCAGGAGTGGAGCACAGGCACTCTGAGAGGGTGAGATCACTGACCGCAGCAAGCTGAGAAACTTAAGCGTGCGCTTAAAAGAAGCCCTCAGTAGTCCTCCAATTGTCCAGTGTGTGCCTAAGGCAAAAGTCTATACCAGGCATAGGCAAACTCGGCCCTCCAGATGTTTTGGGACTACAACGCCCATCATCCCTAGCTAACAGGACCTGTGGTCAGGGATGATGGGAATTGTAGTCTCAAAACATCTGGAGGGCTGAGGTTGAGGAAGCCCGCATTATATGAACCACTTATATGAGAGTCAGTCTGGTGCAGAAGCGAAAGTGTCAGACTAGGACTGGAGAGATGCATGTTCAAATCCTCACTCAGCCATGAGGAGTCTAACTCTGGCAAGGTAACCTCTCAGGGCTGTTGTAATGATAAAATGGGTAGGAGGAAAACAATGCCCTGAGCTCCTTGGAGGACGGCTGGGGTATAATTATAACAAAGAAATCCACTAATGAAATCCATGTGAGGACTCATTGCTATTTTTACTTACTAGTGTAACTATGTGCAGTTGAACCCCTCACCCTCAAACACATTTGTTTGGTGAGGTAAACAAAGCCCCTATGAAATTGCTTTGGGTGATCACATCTGTCTGATAGACCCCACATTTTGTTAACTCTCTGCACACCGGCTTCCATTTCTTCCAAGATGTCTCGCTGAAGGCATTTCTTACTATCTGGGAGGGATAGCTAATGCCACAGAAGGCAATAGGACCTTAACAGATTGGAGAACTGGGCCCAAGCTAACAAAATGAATTTCAATATAGACAAATGTCAGGTTGTCACTTAGGCAGGAAGAATTGGCTGCACAAATATAAGATGGGGACATCTGGCTAGTGTCCAGTCTAGTGTCCAGCTCAAGGGAAGTAAGAGTACCACTCTATTCTGCCTTGGCCAGACCACACCTGGAATACTATCTCCAGCATATTGACAAGTTGGAACATGCAAAGGAGGGTGACCAAGATGATCAATGGTCTGGAAACCAAGCCTTATGAGGAATGGTTGAAGGAGCTGGAAATGTTTAGCAGGGGGAATGGCTGGCTGAGAGGAGATATAATAACTATCTTCAAAGATAAATATAGGCAATGAATAAAGAACAATAAATGTAATAAATAAGAATAGCAGTTTTGGGGTTACAGTTGCAAGCCTATGTGCACTTACATAGTAAAGGTAAAGGGGCCCTTGACCATTAGGTCCAGTCGTGGCCGACTCTGGGGTTGCGGCGCTCATCTCGCTTTATTGGCCAAGGGAGTCGGCGTACAGCTTCCTGGTCATGTGGCCAGCATGACTAAGCCGCTTCTGGCGAACCAGAGCAGCGCACGGAAATGCCGTTTACCTTCCCGCCGGAGCAGTACCTATTGATCTACTTGCACTTTGACGTGCTTTCGAACTGCTAGGTTGGCAGGAGCAGGGACCGAGCAACAGGAGCTCACTCCATCGCGGGGATTCGAACCACCAACCTTCTGATCAGCAAGTCCTAGGCTCTGTGGTTTAACCCACAGCGCCACCCACGTCCCTGTACCCTTACTTACTTTGGTGTAAACATGTACAGGTTTTGCCTGCAAGGCTGCAATTCTAAACATATTTTCCAAGACATACATTTCACTAAACTCTGAAAAACAAACATCTAAGTAAAGATATCTAGGACTAGGTTGTTGGTTACGTTAATTTCATTCAATTGGTGAGACATTCCTCTAAGGTTTGTTTCCCCCTAAAACTGATCAGACATCAAAAGAATGGACACAATCAGTAGAAATCTCATTTGCAGACCCATCAGCAAACATGATGCATATGCCATAATGTACAGTCATAGTCAATATTCCCATTGCAAACCAAGAAAAATAAATGCCCATAAAACTGTCATTTTAAAAACCCCAATAATTACACTTCACTGAACACACCTGCTGTGAATGTTTTGCTGTTCTATCAGTTCAGATTTATCCAGCTTAGAATCTCTGGAAAAAATACTGAGGACTCCCTTTAGACAATACATTGCTGTTGTTGACCAATACTGAAACAAGATAAAACTTGTCTAAATTACCGGTAACTGAGGGTGTTTTGGGGAAGAGACTGGAGCAATACCTCTGATCAGCAAACTGCAGTAGCACCCACTATAGAACCTGCACAGGTTCTTCTCTTCAAGAGAAGAAAAGGCTAAGGAGTAAACCTTACACAAATCTGGAGAGGAGTCCCTAAGGCAGTTGGATGGTGCCTTGTTTGCCTCCTTGCTGCAACTCCTGCAGCCAAGCTGGTGCTCTGCTTTCCTTTGGACCATGTCAGCCAGGCCAAGAGGGGGGTCTTGTCATCTGGGCAGCCCAGAACCTCCACAAACTTTCCCCAGCCTTGCGCCTCAGGGAGCTCACTTCAGTGCCACTAACACAGCCATTTGACTCCACCCCCAAATAAGACATGAGAATCTTCCAGCCAGCTTTGCTCAAGGGAAACCTATCTCTGCAAAAGGCCCTCTGTTGACTAGCATGGGAATAGCCTAGGTATTCATTCCTGTTTTCAGGGACCAAGAGAGCGGTCATATTCATTCTCCATCAGTTCAGAAGAACTGTGGTTCTCCTAACATCTTCCCTCACTCCCAATATATATGACAAGAACAACAACAAAAGTAATAGAAAACAGGATTAGACAACGGTAAGATAAAAGGCCATTTTTTTTAGTAAATAAATTGAGAGGGTCCTAACAACATACCACCTTCCTTACTTGAAATCCAGCCTCTGTTGAGTCTCTTATTCTAACCTCTCAGTCCTGGCCTTTCAATCATTCCCCTCGAGAATGCCAATCAAGACTAATGAGGACATGGTAGACAGTGAATCCCTCAAGTCAGGCAGAAACAAAGCCTCAGGCCTATCATGCTTTCCCCTGGCATGACATCTTCACATATCTAGGTGGAGAAATCAGGATCCTGACAGGCAGCTGCATAATTTGCTGGGGCTTTTGCCAGGGCCGGCTCACCCGTGAGGCAAGGTGAAGCGAGTGCCTCGGGCAGCAGCATCCCCAGGTGCAGCAGGCCACCAAGGAATGCATTGTCTGCTGCTGGCGACAACAACTGCAGGGCACTCCTTGGAGGCTGACTCTACCACCTCCTTGGCGCCGTCCCTCAATACCTCTTCATGAATGGGAGGTGCTGCTGGTCTCCTCCCATCCCTAGGTTGGAAATGGCAGGGGCTGGCCATCGGGGGTCTCCTGGGCTCTGCCTGGTATGATTCAGAGCAAGTCCCTTTCCCCCACAAAGGCCTTTGATTCCCACTTCAACCATCAGGTAAGGTTGACTTGATTCCCCTGCTTGTTCCCAATGTACATATTCACTCCCCACTTGTTCCTGATATAGATCTTCACTCACCCCTTCGTCCCTGGCCAACACGCAAGCATCTCCAGCATGGATCTTGCCAATACAGAAGAAGCAGCAATTAAGGACCAACACTGAGAACAGGAAATACAAATAGATTATATGCGTAATGTCCAAATAGAAGCCTTTGTGTTCCACTTCCACACAGGGCTGCCTTCAGATGTTTGCTAAAGGCTGCATATTACTTATCTCCTTGGCTCAGGGGTCACATAACTCCATACCCTCCAACATTTCTCTGATTAAAATAGGGACGCCCTAAGGAAAAGCGGTACATTCCAGGAAAAAATCAGAAACCAGGACAGCTTCTGTAAATCCGGGACCATCCCTGGAAAACAGGGGCACTTGGAGAGTCTGGAATATAATATGTGCATAACCTAAGAGTATGTTCCAAAAGGTTACTTAATTTTGATTTTGATAGATGTGATTGTATTTCCCTTGCAGAATTGTATCAATGGACAGTCCTGAGTAACTCATTATGCATAAGGTGCAAATATTGTAACGAAGAGCCAAGTATCTCTGTTGGCTAAGCAGCTTACAGCCGCCTGACAGTGAAAATAGTAATGTCTCATTGCTACTCAGTGTTGTCCCTTTACGTAAGGATTAGTTAGTAATCTGATCATAAACCGATTAACTTCCAACCAACAGCCCTGGCTTCCAAACACTTCATTTAAGAAGTGGGGTTTCCAGGCAGTTCTGCTTTGTGACTTGCTATGCAGCAACTGTGGGGGGTGGAGCCACTCCAGGGGGTGCGTAGCAAGAAGATGCTGGGTGTCCCTGGGAAAAATGACCTGGCAGGGACAGATTAAGCAGCCTTTGCATTCCTGTCCTTTCTCATCACCTTAGGCAGCTAGTGCCTGGGGGCATAGGAGCCAACTCCTAGGGGTCAAGGTCCCTTCGCCCTCCCCCAATATTTGAGGGGGCTACTGCCCCCAAGTTGATGGGCATTGCCATTTAAATAGTGTAGGTGTGCTCCATCATGTGATGGATTATGTGGGGTGGGGTTTACTTGCCCCCCCCCATTTTTTTATTCAAGTTGGCGCCCCTGCTTGGGGGGGGCACATAAGAATTAGGGGTTAAGGTGGGGCAGAGACCTGTTTGCCCCATGCAGCTTGCCCTGCTCTGCCTGGCGTCTGCACATGGAATAGGGTGGATGCTGCCAACTTGCTGCCAACTTTGCTCAGGCAGCAAAATGTTTTGGGCTGGAACCAGTCTCCTCCCAAGGGTGCCTTGCAAGCCAGAATCCATGAATTGTGGCAACACTCATTACCCAAAATTCAAGCTATTATTTTGTATTTGCTCCCATCCCTTCCTCTGATCCCTCCTCTGATTCCTCTATGTGTGGGGAGAGGAGAGAGAGAGAGAGAGAGAGAGGGAGAGGGAGAGAAAGAAAGAACAGTATGAACCCAAGACAGCCTTTGTGATGTGTCTTTCAACTCCCCTCAGTCCCAGTGGCCAAGGATGATGATGATGATCATCACCATCACTTTTAATTTGTATACCGTCTTTCTATCTTATGATACTCAAGGCGGCTCACAAACTGAAGAAACAAAGAATGTATACCTTATAACAATCTAATGCAAAACAAAAATGTCATAATAAAGCATAGCTTTAAAACAAACAACCTACATCAAATAAAGTAACATTCAACAATCATTAGAATATACAATAATATCAGCATATAAAAATTAAACAGAAACCCACTCTTAACAATTACAATAAATAATTTCTAAGCTATAATCAATAAAAAAGACGGCAAGTAGCAGTGCATAAAATAATACAATACAAATTGAGAAGCAGAGAATGGAGGGTGGGGCAAGGCAGGTGGAAGGAGGCCTTGCCTGATGAAGTCTCTCCCCGCTCTTCCTCCAGGACCAGCTCCCTTATGAGGACTCCTAGGGCCGGGAATTGTAGTCCAGTCACTCCCCAGGGAATTGTAGTCCAGTAACTCCCCTGGGAATTGTAGTCCAGTAACATGGAGGTCATCATTCTGGCTACCCCTGTAATTAACCTGCCATTCAGAGTTGATGTGAATGTAACTGCAGTGATGTATGTGAAGCACTCTGAACACTTTAGCTTGTTGATCTTAATTTGCTCTTTTTCCTGCTGCTTTTTTCACACATGAATTTGAAATGGTTTCGTTGTGTGTGGGGTTTAGGGTTTTCAAGGAGTCAGAAAGCAGAGAATGTTCCTTAACAGTCAGCCGACCAAGTTGCCAGGGTCGCCTTTTCCTTAGGGAAATGGCAGGTAAACAAAGTTGTAATCTACTTTGAAGGGCTTAGAGAAGGATGTTGCAAATTTTACATTAGAAAGCAATTGAGAGGTGGCCAGTGAGCCTGCCTCGCAGGAAGGCTAGGAAACTGTCCTTCATCCCTCCCTTTCACTCTGCAAATGAGCTCTAATCTCTTTATTAAAAGGCTCAGACAGGCGCAAAATCCCGCTTGCAAAAATCATGTGTGTGACAGATGTTCAGGGCAGTATTCTCTTACGCTGGCAAGACACTCTGTTGACATCATCTTCTGCACCATAGTAACAGCAACCCACCTCCTGCATCCTTCAGGGCATCTGTTCTGTGAGAGGCACAGTTCTCTTTTGCCTCTTGTCCACCTTGTGGGAAGGCTGGTTGCTTAGCAGAGCTCCTTGGCAATGACAAGCTCCCTTTCAGGGGGCCTCTAAGGGCAAAACCTCCCTTTGCATCTTGGCTGGGAGTCCTGCAATACCTGCTCCCTGCCTGGCAGTCTTTTCCCACCTGGCCTGAGAGGGCGGAGATGTGACTGACTCCAGCTACAAAAGCTGAGGCTGCTGAACAGACTCTTGGGCTGGGGTGTTATTTGGGGGTTTTTGTTGCTGTTATTTATATTAATTTTTGGTATCTTCATTTTTAGATCTTACTATGGTGTACATGGAAATTGTTCGGTTTTGTTGGGTATTTTAGATGTGTTTTATTTATTGTTATTTTTCACGTTGTAAGCTGCCTTGAGCATAGTTTTAGCTATGGAAATGCAGCATCTCAGCAAAAACTGTGTGCTGTGTAAAACCTCAATAATGGGCGGGTATTCAAATTCATGACACCTGCAACAGCTTCAATATTTGACAGCCCTTCCCAAAGCAAGCAGAAACTCACGATGGGGTGCCGGAGGGAGAGACGGGCAGTTGGTTCTTCCACATTAAAATGTTTACCATGCAAAAGTTCACAACAGGCTCTGGTTGGCATTTCCCAATAGGCTCCATCCCACTATGGTCTTGGCAATGTGTGAACTGCGTCATCACTTAAAACAGGAGGGGGAAAATATTTTTCAGATGATGACTCACATCGCTCTGGTGGAAAGCTCTCAGTGCCTGCATCCCAGCAGTGGACAGGGCCATATCAAAAAGTGGGCAGCTTCAGAATCGCATGCATAAAGCTGCTTCTCAGGGAAACAAGTGACGTACATTTAGTATTTTGTAACTCCAATAGTTTCATTTCCATTTCTTCATAGGCTTTTCTTCTTTTTGTACAATCTTTTGCTTGTTCATTTTTAAAAGCTCTCCGACGCTCTTGTCTTGGTTGTGCAAAAAGTGCTCAGTAATCCTGGTAGAAGAATGTTAATGAAGTCAACGCACTATTGAGCAGCAAGCCCTGCTTTAGCTCTAGGTAAAGTCTCAAGCTTCAAAATGCAGTTACGTTCTGAAAATTGCAAGCATACAGCTGCAAAATGCATGGATAACAGTTTGCGTATTTCCATTTTCTTTTGCCATCCAACTGTCTTCAGAATTCCACTCTGGATTTGCGTAGGGTCCACTCCTTAGCCTTTTCTTCTCCCAATGATGTCCCGCAAGGCAGCAGGTATGGATTTTTCCTTGGCGCTTATTCCCAAAGGCTTTCTCATGAATGAATATGGCTGCAAGGCAGCAGTGGTTTAGGATCAGAGTTTTCCTTTTCCTAGAGGGGCTACATTTCCAAGTTGAGAAGCCACATCTGCCTCTCACTTTCTTCTACAGCATATGCCTTTTCGGCTATTGGACCCACTATTGGTCTCATCCGCTCAGCCCATTGGAGGCTATTTTTGCATTCAAGGACTTCCTTAGCTCACTGAGGGTTTGAGGCGAAGCCATTTCTGGGGTGTGATCACCATCAGGGGCGTCTTACCCATAGAGGCTAGTGGCACGGGGTGCCAGGGCGCCAAGTTCTGGAGGGCGCCAGGGAAGAGGCGGAGGCTGGACACTGCGCCTCCCAGCATCAGCTCACTGCCCTCGCCCGCCTCCACCATGCCGCGCCCGGAACCTCCATCTGCCGTGGCCACCGCAGCACTAAGCGTCCAGCTGAGCCGGGAGGCGTCCAGCCTCCGCCTCTTCCCCACTGGAGGAGCTGCCCTCCAGCCGCTGCCCGCCTCCTCCAGCCCCACCGGCAGCGCCGTCCTCCCTAAAAAACTCTAGGAAACAGGGGGGTGGGTGGGCGGAGGGAGCTTTGCACCACAGCGCTGGATATGCTTAAGATGGCCCTGGTCACCGTCACATGCCAGCAGCTTCTGGGAGCCACAAGTGAGAGCTGAATGCAGGGTGGGGACCAAAGGTGGACAAGCGACCCCAAAAGGAGCACGTCATGTTCACAAGCAGAGTTACTACCCCTCCCCTAACTTCCCATACATACACAACCATTAGCCATAGCCTAATCCCTAGATCAAAGAGCATCACCTGGAACAGATAACTGCTCAGTCCCCTCTCCTCCTTGGCAACTACTATCAAAGTAAAAAGCGCAGCCCAAAGAATGTTAGTTATTTCCCCACCACCACCACCTTTCAATGTGAAAAAGTTGAATAAAGGCACCGCATAAAATCCTGGCTGCGTGACTCGTGCCATGAAGCTCGGACTCCCTCATCCCTTGCTGATTTGCAAGTGTGATCTCATGTGTGTTGAGATTCCTGCATTGCAGGGGGTTGGACTAGATGACCCTCGGAGTCTCTTGCAACTCTCCAATTCTATGATTCTATGTCTACAACTGAAGTCAAGTCCTTAAGAATCTTTAGGGGCTCATGAGAGTAAACAGTCTCCTCCTCTCTTCGGACTTTTTCTTTCTTTTTTAGCATGCCTGCTGTACACAGAGACAGTAACTGATTTAACAATGTATAAGAGAATGTAAAAAGGTAAAGGTAAAGGTACCCCTGCCCGTACGGGCCAGTCTTGACAGACTCTAGGGTTGTGCGCCCATCTCACTCAAGAGGCCGGGGGCCAGCGCTGGCCGGAGACACTTCCGGGTCACGTGGCCAGCGTGACATCGCTGCTCTGGTGAGCCAGAGCCGCACACGGAAACGCCGTTTACCTTCCCGCTAGTAAGCGGTCCCTATTTATCTACTTGCACCCGGGAGTGCTTTCGAACTGCTAGGTTGGCAGGCGCTGGGACCGAACAACAGGGGCGCACCCCGCCGCGGGGATTCGAACTGCCGACCTTTCGATCGGCAAGCCCTAGGCACTGAGGCTTTTACCCACAGCGCCACCCACGTCCCTATAAGAGAATGTAGGAATGTCTAAATTTGAGTTACAGAGCCACCAAAATCTGTCCTATTGTTCGTTTTCAATAGAGGTGGCTCTGAATTGTGCCCAAGGGACAGATCTGTGTGTCTCCCTCTCCACTGCTCTTAAGAGTGCCCCAAATCTGCCAACAGACTTGCCACATACATTGCAAAGATGCCCCCACTAGCTTGGAGCCCATTGGGCAGCTGAGACTGGAACCAGAACAATTCCCCGCTGGCAGTCACTGCAGAGGCTCAGCTGCCCCTGTTTCCCCAGGCGTGTCCCAAGGAGCGCCGAGGCAACTTAGAGCAATTATCACAGCACTCCCAGTTCTGACTTGGAGTCAAGCTTGACCCTTTTAATTAGGAAATGTAATTAAATGGCAAGGGAACCCAGCCAGGCAAATTAAAGGAAAAGTTAAGTCAATATGAAGGGTTACAGCGAGAAGGCGAGAGGATGAAGGTGGGGAGCACTGCCCTCTGCTGCACCAAAGCAAAACCACCAAAACCCGGGGAATTTCCACGGTGCCAGGGAAAGAAAAAGAAAAAAGCGGAAGAGGAAAAAGAGAATGATGATCTGCGAGCAAAGTGAGAGGCAACACTCAAACACAGAGGGCTACCAGAAGGCAGAAACTTCAAGAGAAAGCATACAAAAAACCCATACTAAAACCTTTGGGATGCTGTCAAAAAAGGCTGGAATAGGGCAAGGGAAGCAAGAAAGCAGTGATTTCCATCCCATCACATGTTATAATTATAGAATCATAGAATTGTAGCGTTGGAAGGGACCCTGAGGGCCATCTAGTCCAACCCCCTCCATTACAGAAATCTCAACTAGATCATACATGACAGATGGCCATCCAACCTCCGCTTTAAAACTTCCAGTGAAGGAGACTACACCACCTCTTGTGGGAGTCTGTTCCAGTGTCAAACAACTCTTAGTGTCTGAAAGTAATTCCTGGTGATTAATCAGAAGCTCTTTTCTCATAACCTTGGTGAAGACTTGAGGTTTTCATCCCAAAAAAAGTTTTTGATTGAGTTTCCACTGAAATGAGGCTGCATTTTAATGTTTTAATGTTGTATTTTAATCTTGTTTTTTAAGCTGTATTTCAATCAGTTGTTTTTATATTTGGTGTTAGCCGCCCTGAGCCCGGTCTTGGCTGGGGGTGGGGTATAAATAATAATAATAATAATAATAATAATAATATTATTATTATTATTATTACCTGACTTGTTTTTGAGAAACCCATGCTGGGTCTTCGTAATCACAGAATCCTTTTCAAAGTGCTTACAAACCAAACCAACCGCTTGAACCCTTATATTCCAGCTTGATCACTGCGATCATCTTCTAGAGCATCGCTGGTCGTTCCCCATGTTGGGAAGGCTCATTTGACAAGGAACTGAGTCTTTAGTGTCATCATGAAATCACAGAATTGTGGAGTTGGCATTGGCCCCCAAGGGGGTCATGGGGGTCATCTAGTCCAACTGACTGCAATGCAGATACCATGGCTAAAGAATCCCTCACAGATTACCACCCAACCCCTGCCCAAAAACGTTCAATGAAGGAAAGCCCACCACCCTTCAAGATGACTTATTCCACCACTGAATAATAATAATAATAATAATAATAATAATAATAATAATAATAATAATAATAATAAATTTTATTTATATCCCGCCCTCAGGGCGGCTAACAACAATAAACAGTACAAAAAGTTCCGCATAAACAACACTCTAAAATCATTCATTCTAAAATTAATTAATTCAAGCCACTGGCAGCCATTGGGCCAGAGCTCCGCGAAGATTGCCGAAGGAGGGAGTCAGGCTGCGCCCTTGCCACAGCTCCTACCCCCAGAAAGTTCCCCCTAATGTTTAGTTTTCTTGTCATATTTCTACTGCATGGGCTTCATTTAAGAGTCTGAGGCTCCTTTTATTCCCTCGCAAATTCCACTCTTTTGGAGGGACTGTCAGGTGGTGACCT
This sequence comes from Podarcis muralis, assembly GCF_964188315.1. Taxonomy (NCBI): domain Eukaryota; kingdom Metazoa; phylum Chordata; class Lepidosauria; order Squamata; family Lacertidae; genus Podarcis; species Podarcis muralis. The sequence continues at coordinate 35,545,036 of NC_135671.1, forward strand.
CCCTTAACCCCATGCCTTAAACTTTTACTTCTGCCCCCACCACAACCTGGGAAAGCCTTAATTAAGCCAAAGCAGCACCCCCACCCCAATGGCCTCCATCCCATGATCTGATCTGGTTGGGCTGTTCTTTGGACAGGGCGGGTAGGACCTCTCTGTTTCCTTATTCAACTCTTGAAAACAAGTCTCTTCTCTTTGCAAGTGGCACAGTCTTCACAACCGCGCCTTAAGAGATTGGATAGGGTTGCTGGGTGGAGGGGGCAGATCAATTGACTTCTGGGCGTGGCCCCCCACAGCCCAGCCCACTGTCTATCCCTGGTGCAGGAACTAGACATCCCTGATGCCCTGGTAAATGGTACGCCCAAAGGAATCTCCTGTTGGCCTTTGGAGTTTGTATGCAAGAGCAGAAGTAAACTTTGGTAAAATGGATCTTTGGAGCACATCTTTAATTCTAAGACTGAGACTTAGTACAGTGGTACCTCGGGTTACAGATGCTTCAGATTACAGACTCTGCTAACCCAGAAATAGTACCTCGGGTTAAGAACATTGCTTCAGGATGAGAACAGAAATCATACAGTGGCGGCACGGCAGCAGTGGGAGGCCCCATTAGCTAAAGTGGTGCTTCAGGTTAAGAACAGTTTCAGGTTAAGAAGGGACCTCCAGAATGAATTAAGTTCTTAACCCGAGGTAAAAGGTAAAGCTAAAGGGACCCCTGACCATTAGGTCCAGTCGTGGCCGCTTCTGGGGTTGTGGCGCTCATCTCGCTTTACTGACTGAGGGAGCCGGCGTTTGTCCGCAGACAGCTTCTGGGTCATGTGGCCAGCATGACTAAGCCGCTTCTGGCGGACCAGAGCAGCGCACGGAAACGCCGTTTACCTTCCCGCCAGTGTGGTACCTATTTATCTACTTGCACTTTGACGTGCTTTCGAACTGCTAGGTTGGCAGGAGCAGGGACCGAGCAACGGGAGCTCACCCCATCACGGAGGATTCAAACCACCGATCTTCTGATCGGCAAGTCCTAGACTCTGTGGTTTAACCCACAGTGCCAGCCACGTCCCTTAACCCAAGGTACCACTGTATAAAATAATGAAACTGGTGTTTATTAAGGGAAGTGCATTCTTCATAGGAAAGGGTTCTGGATAACTAACCAGCTGGAGGGACCAAGAAGCCAGGTTGCCTTCTTTGCTCTCAAAAGGCATCCACGAAGACCTCAAAAGTGTGAGGGGAGAGGCGAAAGCGAACCGGGATGCATCCAGCCAACATGCATCCCTTGGACTTCAGAGGACAGGTCAGCACAGAGATCAAAGGAAGAGGCAGCACAGGAATCTTGAGGTCTCCCACTCGATCTGCCTTAACCGCACGGAGACCCTTCTAAGCAGCATCTCAGCATCCCAACATTTCATGCAAGAGGACCTGGAAGGAATCTGAGGACCAGAGTGCTAAGGAGCATCTACAGTTTGGCTCACCAACTTGTGTCGGCTGCAATTGCACTTTCATTTTATCCGTTTTAGCTTTCTGCTTCAGATATGCTTGTAATATGGGTTATATCTGTGCGGACCTGAAATCACACAGGTGACTTATAAGAGCATGCAATTACACCTAAGGAGAACAAGGGGTTTTTGCCCCTCCGCCCAACCATTTGGCTCTCTCAAGACTTTGTACTATAAATGGGCATGGCTTAAGGCAGGCTTCCTCAAACGCAGCCCTCCAGATGTTTTTGGCCTACAACTCCCATGATCCCTAGCTAGCAGGACCAGTGGTCAGGGGTGATGGGAACTGTAGTCTCAAAACATCTGAGGGCCGAGGGTGAGGAAGCCTGGCTTAAGGTAGTATTAGTAGATTTGCACCGGCAGCCTGTTTGCTGCCAGGCTATGTTCCAAGTATATATAGCTCTTAACAGCTTGGGAGCAGTTTACTTAGGGATCACCTTATGGAACTGGCACTCTTTTTAAAAAATATAAGTAACGTTTTTATTTATTTTTCATGGTACAGAAGATTTTGAGAAAACAATTGTTACAACAGTAAAAAACCCAAAAACTTTTCCCAATATAATTAAAGATTTTTGTCATGCTATGTAAGGACATTTCATTTGATTTTCCCACAGGTGTTGGGTGGATTGCTCCCAGAGTCTGAACAATTTATGTATACAATAAACGTATGTCAGATGTTGTAAAAGGAATAGGGATTGTGTTTGCCCTTTGCTACTCTGACCTGACATGATAGTTTCTCAGTCAATGCTATTGACAATATCCTAGTGTATCAAGAATTGATGTTAAGTCCAATGCTGGTTTTCCATATGGGCAGCTGTCAATTGCAAGGCTAAGTCAGGGGTAGGCAACCTAAGGCCCGGGGGCTGGACGCGGCCCAATCGCCTTCTCAATCCGGCCCCTGGACCGTCCAGGAATCAGTGTGTTTTTACATGAGTAGAATGTGTGCTTTTATTTAAAATGTACCTCTGGCTTATTTGTGGGGCATAGGAATTCGTTCGTTTCCCCCCAAAAAAATATAGTCCGGCCCCCCACAAGGTCTGAGGGACAGTGGACCGGCCCCTTGGTGAAAAAGGTTGCTGAACTCTGGGCTAAGTGGTCATCATTAGGGTAACCTGGAAAGGGTGGGGCTGTAAACCAAGTAGTGATAGTGCAAGAGACACTTCAATTGTTCTGTTACATATCAAGCTTATTTCTTTGAAGACAGCACTCCAGAAAGGTTTGATGCGTCACAAAACCACTACATATGGAAACACTGCTTTTCTTCTAGAAAAGCATGCTGAAGTTGTTACAGTAAGAACCACACTTTTAACCAGTGCATTTGATAAATGTAGGTCTTTACAAGATCTAAGGCCCCATTGTAGCTGTAAAAGTAATGGTGTAAAGTTTGCTTTCTTTAGAGCTTTAGAGCAGGTTTTTCATACAGGCTTTTTAAAAAATCATCATCATAACAATGTGTGCAGAAATGGGGTGAACTGAGCTTAGGAATGGAAAAAATATGAAACCTGATCGATATCAGAACAGTCCATCCAGAGGCGCTTGCACAGTCAGCCCAGCCTTGGCTCCCAAGCAGCCTTGTTTTATTGATTTAAAGTATTGATTTAAATTATTGTTGTGTGATTTAGTTATTTAGTTACTGTAAGTTTAATTTGTTGGTGTTTTATGTTATGTAGTGTTTTTCTTTTTTTCTTTTTCTTTTTTGTCTTTTTTGTTGCTTTCATGTTTGGTGTTGTATAATGAATTGAAACTAATAAAAATTAAATGGGGGGGGGAGAGATTGCTAAACCTAAAGAAAGGGGGGAAAAGGATTGATTTAGGTACCCTTTCAGTCAAAAGTTTCCTTAGTAGCTCACCCTCCTCCCCACCCCCAAAATTAAACAAGTTACACAAACTTAACAACAGCCAAAATCAATAACTACTAACAGAGCAAAAAGAGACAAACAAAAGAGGCAATATAAAGGCAGCAGTAGGGGGGGGGGGGATCAAAGCAGCATCATGGAGAATAAAAATATCTATTAAAAATCCACAAGAATCTAGGAGAAATAAATGTGTTCATCTGGAGCCCAAAGGATAACAGAGTCGGTGCCAGCTGAGCATCCCTGAGAAGAGGACTCCATAACTAGGGCGCCGTTCCTTAAAATCTTTATGACTGCTCCCTTTAGCTTGAATGAAACTCATCAAATATAATGGGTGTGCTTTAAAAAGATCCCTTTCTTTGAATTTGGCTCTTTAATCCCCATAGTTTAAGGTGCAATCCTATGTACACTTATTACGTTTATATCCTCCCCTTTCCTCCACATAGCTCAAGTTGTCTACATAGTCCTCCCTTGCCACCATTTTCTCACAACATCCCTTTGAAGATAGGTTAGGCTGAGATTCAGTCACCTAGCGAGCTCCATGACTGGGTTTGGACATGCATCTCACTCTCCCTAGTCCTTGTCCAATACTCCATCCCAGCCTTGGGTCCCCAGATGCTGTTGGACCACAACTCCCATCATCCCTGACCTAGCTAGGGATGGTGGAAGTTGTAGTCCAACAACTTCTGGGGACCCACGGTTGAGGAAGTCTGCTCCAACCACTGCACCTCATTGGCTCACTCAGAACCAAATCACAGTCTGTTCAGTGGGGCTTGTTGTTCCTGGATAAGCATCCACAGGCTTGCGGCCTTAACCACTAAGTGCTAATCTAGTTCTCTCCATGATCATTTACAGTATAGTTCAAACTTGGGGTTGGGGAAACAGCTGGATGTTGACAAGTGTGCACATGCACAAAGCTTGCCAGCCCTGATAGCTTGATACGATCTACTGCCTTCCTGCAGTAATGACAGCAGAGGGCACTCCTGTACCATCTCCCTCTTTGCTAATGTTACCTGCTGTGGATGGATGTGGGCACTTGCCACAAACCTGGCATTCAACTTGTGAAGTTCAGGTTGCAGTCATTCTTCCTACCAGGAAGATCCCTGCCAGAGATCACCATCTTTTCTATATTGCCATACCCAAGGCAGTTTACAAGCTGAAGAAACAACAAAGATCGCACATCTTATAACAATTTGGTTTTTTAACAGTTGTAATAAAAAGATGACTTAAAATGACAACTGATATAAAAATAATTTTCAATAAGGCATTAGAATACGTTGCACAAAAATTAACTCTCAAATATCAACAAACAGAAATACAGTCTCAATAATAAAAATAACAGCAAAGTTACAATACATTTTAAAAGCCACGCAAAAAGATGAAATTGAGCAACGAGGTCACATAACTTATGAAAGTGTTGAAGGTATTTTATTCTGAGCTTCTCTTCTCCATTCCCAGACACTTTTGCTGTTCTTGAAGGCATCGTGTGGGAGAGGCTGTTGCTCAACTGGACTTGACCGAGGGTGGAGGAGGCAGGACGATGAGGCAGTTGTAGTTGTTAAAGTGAGATGGATTAGCCAAGCGTTATGGCCACTCACCAGGGCCGGCCCACTCATGAGGCAAGATGAGGTGACTGCCTCAGGCAGCAGGATCCATCGGGGCAGAAGATCTGGCCTCCAAGGAAAGTTCATCTGCTGCCAATGCTGTCGCTGCCACAGAGGCAGCAACAGTTGTGCATGCTCCTTGTAGGACGGGTTTGCCACCTCCTCAGCAGCATCCCCCCCCCCAATGTTGCCTCCATACTGGCCTCTTGGCAAACAGGAGGTGCTGCTGGCTTCCTCCCACCCCTAGGAAGGAAATGGTGGGGGCTGCCCTCTGGGGACTCTGCACTCAGGGGCAGAGGAAGGGGGGTGCGGTTTGGGCGGATCACCCCGGGTGTCTTTGCAACCACCTCAAATGTCCGCCATTCATAGGCGCCGACTCCATGGGGCTTGAGGGGGCCCGAGCCCCCTCAAAAATTCGTTTGGGGGGGCTCCGCCCCCCCAATAATCTCCGGCGCCCCTCCAGCAGAGCGCCATCGCCGCCCCTCCCCCAGCCCAAAATGCACAGGGAGGGGCGGGCTGCATGCCTCCTGCCCTCCCTCCCGAGCAAAAGCTCCACCCAATTTCCTTTGGAGCTGATTAATAGGCGCAGCACGCTCTCCCCTATTCGCTCACGAGGAGGCGGCGCCACTTTATTTGCATATTCATGAGCTTATTTATTATTCATGAGCTTTCCCGGGCCCCCCCCAATATTTTTTATAAGTCCGCGTCCCTGCCGCCATTGGCAGCTCGCTCCATCTCCGGCTGCAGGGCATGCGCGCCACTCTGTGCACCCGAGCGGCTATCCCGCGCCTGGGAGGGCACCCTCCATGCCCCCCCCCTTGGGAGTGCACCCACCCTGGGCAGTGTGGGCAAATGCTCCACCGCTGTCTGCACCCACTGAGCTTGATTCAGAGCAAGCCTCTTGTGTCCCCAGTGATGACTTTTGATTCTCACCTCAACACTCAGGTAAGGTTTCTGCTATTCACTCCTCTGTGTCTATCTAAGTGGGAGTGCTCTTGCAATCCTCCTAGCAATAGCACATGCAGACAAGTGGACAGCTGCCACAAGAGCTGAAATGAATCTTCACATGGTTCCATTTTTAATGCAACTGGGGGGGGGCACAAAGTTTGCCTCAGAAAACAAGCCACCTCTTGTTTTTAGGCACATTGCTTTTTGTGCTCCACAGTGCTGGGTGCTACTATTCTCCCTTAGCAAGTGCTTTGCCACAAGGAGGGATTGGATCACTCAGCAGATCCCCTCCCCTGAAATGAGATCATGTCATGGATCAGGCTGGAGGTGGGCAAATGTTGTCCCCATCTTCAAAAGGGGGAAAAAGAAGACACAGATAACTAGCAACTGGTCCGCTTGACATCGATAGATACCAGGAAATGTTCTAGAACAGATAATTAAATGGTTGGTCTGCGAACACTTAGAAGAGGATGCTGTGATTACCAAGTCCCAGTATGTGTTTCTCAAAAACAAGTCATAGAAGACAAATCTCTCTTCTTTTTTTATAGAGTTACAAGCTTGATGGATCAGGGGTATGCTGTGGATATAGTGTATCTTGACTTCAGTAAGTCTTTGGACAAAGTCCCCTATGATATTCTTGTAGAGAAGTTGGTAAAATGTGGGGTGGACAAGTAACTGTTAGGTGGATTTGTAGCTGGTTGACTGACTCAACCCAAAGAGTGCTCACAAATGGTTCCACATCACCCTGGAAAAAAGTGATAAGTAAGGTGCTGCATGGGACGTGGGTGGCGCTGTGGGTTAAACCACAGAGCCTAGGACTTGCCGACCAGAAGGTCGACGGTTCGAATCCTCGCGACGGGGTGAGCTCCCGTTGCTCGGTCCCTGCTCCTGCCAACCTAGCAGTTCGAAAGCACGTCAAAGTGCAAGTAGATAAATAGGTACTGCTCTGGCGGGAAGGTAAACGGTGTTTCCGTGCGCTGCTCTGGTTCGCCAGCAGCAGCTTAGTGATGCTGGCCACATGACCCGGAAGCTGTACGCCGGCTCCGTCGGCCAATAAAGCGAGATGAGCGCCACAACCCCAGAGTCGGCCACGACTGGACCTCATGGTCAGGGGTCCCTTTACCTTTAAGGTGCTGCAGGGTTCTGTCCTAGGCTGTTGTTGTTCAAAATCTTTACAAACAACTTGGATGAAGGAATTGAGGGGGCGCTCATCTACGGTAATTTCCAAATAACACTAAACTGGGAGGGGCAGCTAATGCTGGAGAAGGAAGAATCGGGATTGAAGATGTCCTTAATAGACTGGAAAACTGGGCCCAATCTAAGAAAATGAATTTCAAGAAGGACAAATGTTAGGTTCTACACTTAGACAAGAATAGCCAGCTGTACAATTATGAGATGGGTGACACCTGGCTTGCCAATAGTACATGTCAAAAGGATCTATGGGTTTTAGTAGACCACAAGCTGAACATGAGTCAACAGTGTGATGCAGCAGCAGCAAAACAAGCTAATGCTATTCTAGGCTGTATCAACAGAAGTTAGTGCTCTGCTCAAAGGAAGTAATAGTACTGTTCTATTCTGCCTTGGTCAGACCACACCTGGGAGTACTGTGTCTAGTTCTGGGTGCCACAGTTTAGGAAGGATATTGACAAGTTGGAACATGTGCGGAAGAAAGTGACCAAGGGGCTGGAAACCAAGTCCTATGAGGAACAGTTGAGAGAGTTGGGTATGTTTAGCCTGGGAAAGAAGAGACTGAGAGGAGATTTTCATAGAATTTTATAGAATTATAGAGTTGGAAAGGACCACAAGGGTTAAGATAAGATACTATCTTCAAATATCTAAAGGACTGTCACATGGAGGATGGAACAAGCTTGTTTTCTCCTGCTCTGGAAGGTTGCACCCAAATGTACGGCTTCAAGTTGCAAGAAAGGAGATTCCAACTAAACATCAGGAAGAACTTTCTGACAGTAAGAGCAGTTTGACGAAGAAAGGTCTCCCTGAGGATGTTGTTAACTCTCCTTCCTTGTAGGTGTTTACGCAGAGGCTGGATGGCCATCTGTCATGGATTCTTTAGTTGAGATTTGGACTTGTTTATATAAGTTGTTTTATTGTGGTTTAAATTGTATGTTTTAATGCTCGTTTTTTTAAAAAAACTGAATTTCTTTATTTACTGTAGACCACTTTGGGAAGGTATTCTGTCCCTGTTTGACCTTTAAAGCCAGGAGGGGGTGGATCTGCATCCCTCCAGCTCTCATCAGCACAGTTCAAAATTAGCAGGGCGCCAGGAGCATTTTGTGCCTAAAGATTCTCCATTTGCGAACACCTCGAAAAGTCTGGGTGCCATTTTTTTGCACCAGGCTGACATTCAAGGATTACTGAAATATGTGCTTTGAAGCCTCGAAGTCTCTGTTAAGGATAGACAAAATGTTAAGGAGTTTAACAACAGAGAGTAGAGCGTTTTGAAAATTAAAGTACGGTACCAATACTTTTAGGGACGCGGGTGGCGCTGTGGGTAAAACCTCAGCGCCTAGGGCTTGCCGATCGTATGGTCGGCGGTTCGAATCCCCGCGGCGGGGTGCGCTCCCGTCGTTCGGTCCCAGCGCCTGCCAACCTAGCAGTTCGAAAGCACCCCCAGGTGCAAATAGATAAATAGGGACCGCTTACTAGCGGGAAGGTAAACGGCGTTCCGTGTGCTGCGCTGGCTCGCCAGATGCAGCTTGTCACGCTGGCCACGTGACCCGGAAGTGTCTGCGGACAGCGCTGGCTCCCGGCCTATAGAGTGAGATAAGCGCACAACCCTAGAGTCTGACAAGACTGGCCCGTACGGGCAGGGGTACCTTTACCTTTACCTTACCAATACTTTTAGGGACGCGGATGGCGCTGTGGGTTAAACCACAGAGCCTAGGGTATGCCGATCAGAAGATCACCTGTGACGGGGTGAGCTCCCGTTGCTTGGTCCCTTCTCCTGCCAACCTAGCAGTTTGAAAGCACGTCAAAGTGCAAGTAGATAAATAGGTACCACTCTGGCAAGAAGGTAAATGGCGTTTCCATGTGCTGCACTGGTTTCGCCAGAAGCAGCTTAGTCATTCTGGCCACATGACCCGGAAGCTGTACACCAGCTCCCTCGGCCAATAAAGCGAGATGAGCGCCGCAACCCCAGAGTCGGCCACGACTGGACCTAATGGTCAGGGGTCCCTTGACCTTGACCTATACTTTTATTGTAAACACCAAATTAAACATGTATTAACAATTTCTGCTAAAAATCTGAGATTAACAGTGTGTCACATGTGTGAATTGCGTATTAGTTGATGCTTATCAAAATAATAAATAAAAAGTGTTTAGCCCACCCGCCGATGGTGACTAGACATTCTGTTTTGGTGCCCACAACCCAGGTCCTAGGAGCCATTTGGCTCCCAGCTTTTCTATCCCAGTTTCTAATCCTGCTCATCAGCCCAGCCTGCATGGCCAATGGTCAGAGATTATGACAGCTGTTCTTCAGCGAAGTCACATGTTAGACCCCCTGCTTCAAATATCCATGTCCTGTTTTTCAGATGTTAACCCAAACATTTCCTCCTCCCCAACGGCAGAACCATTCAAAAAACAAAAAATTGCCTTCAATGCATATTCACATAAACTAATACCCTGCGCCCCTGCTTGTGAACAGTTCCTGCTCCCCACTAGGGAGCATGAAAAAACACCAAACCTCTGTGGGTCAGTTTCAAAGTTTAGTTTCACAACTTTGTGTATACCTGAAAGGTGAAGACAGACATAACCATTCTATTTTTTATATTAATCTTTATTAAATTTTAAAACACATAAAGGGGGGGGAATTACAGCTGTTGAAACAATATTATACACTTCAAAGAAACAAAGTGGCGCAACTTATGACTGGCAGCCAATAAAGTACTTTAAAAAGAAAGAAAGAAATGCATATAAAACAAAAGTTGGAAATAAATAGCTCTGAGCATATACCATATCCAAAACATATCCACTGGGACAGGTAAATCTGCTACTTGTTTCTTTCATTACAAAGTTTATATGTAAAAAATTCAAGTATTTTTTGGTATTTTAGATACATCGTGTGATACGGAAAGGAAAGCCTACATAAACGAAACCTTATTAGAACCATAGAGTCATAAAATTATAGAGGCGGAAGGGACCACAGGGGTCATCTATCCCAAACCTCTTCAGGAATCTTTTGCCCGTTATTTGTTCAAACCCAAAACCCTGAGATTAAGAGTCTCATTCTCTACCAACTGAACTAAAGGTATTTTTAGGGCAGTGCAGCCACTCTGGAACAGCCCTCACACCCTGCATCCCAAACATGATTTTACCTCTTTGGGATCTGGGGAGTGGGGTGCGCAGAAGGTTGTTCTGCGTGTTCACAGCAGAAACTAGCTGCAAACATCACTGACTGACTGTCACCTATGATGGCACCAAGAAATTTCCCCATTCAAATCCACCGAACAGCAAAAATGGGATATGTCCAAGAAATACCTACAAATAACGACATAACATCTATGGCAGCATTTGAACAACCCTTGTGTAAATTAAATACTATTAAATAAGAAAAAAAAAACGGTACAATATGTTATAAGAAAGTACTAGAAATTATAGTGAGGGTAAGGTAAGAAGTGGGACGTGGGTGGCACTGTGGGTTAAACCACAGAGCCTAGGCGGTTCAAATCCCCGTGACGGGTGAGCTCCCGTTGCTCAGTCCCTTCTTCTGCCAACCTAGCAGTTCGAAAGCACGCCAAAGTGCAAGTAGATAAATAGGTACCACTTCGGTGGGAAGGTAAACGGCGTTTCCGTGCGCTGCTCTGGTTCGCCAGAAGTGGCTTGGTCATGCTGGCCACATGACCCAGAAGCTGTACGCCGGCTCCCTCGGCCAATAAATCAAGATGAGTGCTGCAACCCCAGAGTCGGTCACGACTGGACCTAATGGTCAGGGGTCCCTTTACCTTTACCTTAAGGTAAGAAGTATAAGTACATTCAATGTCATAAATGTAACTTACGTCAGGAAATGACAGGAAGTCTGTTTTGATATAATTTAGTTTATTGGATTTTTACTTTGGTTTACTTTTTGTTTAGCTAGAAAGCATAAGAAAAGAGAATGTACAAGTATAAGTTATATCAATATTTAATGGTATAATTATTTAAGGTTGTTATTACTATCATTATCAGTTTTACCTTCTCTTTGTACATGTACTCAAGATTGTGTATGCATGTCAATTAATAATAAAAAAAATTATAAAATAAAAACAAATCCACCGACCAGCTTTCTCTTAAAAAGATATAAGTAATGTACAGATGATGTTTTACAATGCTTTTTTTAAAAAAAGCCTGCCTGAAGCCTGGATCTGGTGGGGTTGTAGACAAACAATGACATCAGTCAGTCCAACTGCTAAGCTTGGGAGGACACTGGGCTTACCTGCACCAAAGGGAAACACTGTGAGAATCTGAGATGTACCCGAGCCGAGGCCCTGCATCAAGCGGGGACCAATTCAGCCCAGTCAGACCTGCAGATCTAATTTGTGCATTTTGTACTGCACTCCCTCACCCTCAACCACCTGCCCTCCATTGCCTTCTTCCTCAGAGACCAACAGAACCAGAAATCTGGCTCTCTCTTTGTGACATTTGGGTTGACCCTAACAAAGGCCAACTGTGGATTTTGGAGCATTTCTCTGTGGATCAACTTGGCAACTGTCTTTGCTTTTTATAAATTATATCTTCACTCCACCCCAAGTTTCATGGGGGGAAAGCAACATCTCAGGCAGGTGACCCAACTCAATTTGCGGCAAGGCAACCATGACAGCCCTGCTCACCTCGTCTGGAGTCACAGCAAGGACGCTGCAGCTCTTCTTCACGTCCTCCTCCAGCTTGCCGGCCTTTAGATTCCGTCTCTGCTGAAGCTTTTTCAATTCACCAGACTTCAGCCATTGGGGCTGAAGGGGCTCTAGGCAGGGCCAGGCGACTGAGCGATGGATGTGCTACCACCTCCTGGGGCCTGAAAGGGAGAACAGCAATGGAATAGAATAGAATAGAATAGAATAGAATAGAATAGAATAGAATAGAATAGAATAGAATAGAATAGAATAGAATAGATTCTTTATTGTCATTACACAAGTGCAACATTGCACAAGTGCAACGAAATTGGATGCCATCCCTTAAAAACAACAAAAGCAAAACAACAACAACAACCAAACAAACCACATTCCAGCCACACCCACACCAACACCCATCAAACTCCCAGGTCACACTATCGAGTTACAGCATTCAAAAAGGCCACAGCTCTTGGATAGAAACTGTTTTTCAGTCTATTTGTCCTTGACTTGATGTTTCTATATCTCCTGCCAGAAGGCAGTAGTGCAAACAGACTGTGTCCCGGGTCAATGGGACAGTCAGTGAGGGAAATTTAGCCATAAGGTCCCCCACCCCCTACTGATGGCTGTTGGTTCACACATGCAAGTGTTTCTGTCACTTATTTTTGATATGCAGTGGCTCATTCAAATATATGACATATGAACTCAGCAGCATGAAACTGGCACTCGTGGCTGTTTCATTCCCTTTCTCTGTGTGCAGAGATCTAAAAACAGCTAACCATGGTTAATTACTTATGTATTTAACCAGAATAGCTGCTGAGGCAACTCTTTGGGGCCCCAGTACATGCCGGCTTTAGAAGCTATGTAAGCAAACCACCTCATTAACCACTCAAGAAAGAGCAAAATATATGGGAAAGATTGGATTATAGAAGCAGGGTTGACCAAGAGTTTGGCCTTCTTCGGTGCACCAAACTGCCCTGTAGGGAATCCTGTACCTTACTTTAGGGATGGTGATAGTAACAATATTTCTTTACTGACCTTCTTCCAAGGATCACAATACCCCTCTACCTGCTGCCCTCTAGGTATTGTTGGGTTCCCAAATCCCCATCAGCCCCTGTTATTATGCCCAACAATCATGGATGATGAGAGTTGCAGTCGGACAACATCTAGAGAGTACCACATTGGTTACCTTTGTGTTAGACTCAGGGCTGGATTTAGGTTTGATGAGGCCCTAAGCTACTGAAGGTAATGGGGCCCTTTATATGTCCAGTTGTCCTTTGTCAACAACAAATTGTCACTGTTTTTTTGTGTTGAATATATGCTATATGGTAATTTATGGACCTAATAGGTATCTAAAGCCATTTGCACATAACAAAATATGTATTTTATCAAAGTAATTGTTGAACTGAAATACAATTAAGAAGTATATTAATAGTGAAATAATTATTAAGCTCTAACTGTATGTAGGTTTTATTTAATTTCTTTTTTATCTTATATTTTGGAAATGTACATCCAGGTGTTTTTTTCCTTAAAAAATTTTTGGGGCCCCCAAGAGAGTGGGGCCCTAAGCTATAGTTTGTTTAGCTTATACAGTCATACCTCGAGTTAAATATGCTTCAGGTTGAACGCTTTCGGGTTGCACTCCGCGGTGACCCGGAAGTAACAGAATGCTTTACTTCCGGGTTTCGCCACTTGCGCATGCGCAGACGGTCAAAATGATGTCACGCACATGCGCGAAAGCTGCGAATCGCGACCCACACAAACGCGGGTTGCGTTTGCTTCAGGATGCGAACGGGGATCCAAAACGGATCCCATTTGTATCCAGAGGTACCACTGTACGTAAATCCAGCACTGGTGAGACTTCAAAAGGGCCTAGGGTCTGTTCTGTGAGGATATACTGGCCAAGCTCTCATTGTAGGACAACCAGGTCTGCTCCACTCACCAAACCTTTTGCCAAGCCCCCTTCCTCCATGCCTGACCAACTCCTTCCCTTTACCCACCCCCTCACCCCACAGCTCGCCCCAAGCCCCTTTCAAAGTAGGTGGGAGGTGCTTCACAGAGTAGCTTGCTGAAATACTGTACAAAGCACTTCCCTCCATTAAATTTTGCTGCCAGATCTAATCTGCCATTACATCTTGTTTAAAAGGTGTTCCACATTGCCCACCGCTCAGTTAAGCAGCTCACCAGGGCCGGCCAGCCACTCCTCATGGTGCAGTTGGCATAGCCGCCTATTGGCAGCCACACAAACTGCAGAGTGTGACGACACCTTACATTTTTATGCATATAGGAAGATATGAAAACTGCCTCACACCATGGATCCCTTTGCATTGTCTCTTCAGGGTTTCTGGCAGAGATCTTCCTCTGCTACCTTTTTTTTATTTTTTAAACTAACTAGAGAAGCCTTGCTTAAGCTTGGGAGCTTCTACATGCAGCAGGTATCTCTACCGTGGCCTCACATTCTATCTAAATGAAATGAATGACAGCTTCAGACACAGAGCGCATGCGAACATGACAGGATCTTGAAAGGAGCATAGACAAGCTGTTACAGTAGGAAATGCACAGTCTTAACAAACAGGCTCCAGACAGTTCTCTGCATGGTTGATGGGACGAGAAGTTGGAGTGCCAGCCTGCCTCCTGATTAATTCGGTGTTTGCATTGAGATATTTAATATTTATTCATAGCAAGTTGCGTTATACCATTGTAAAGGTTCTGAATATGGCAGTGTGGGAAGGCCCTCGCAGATCATAAAAACTGGAGGATAAAACAGATCCAGTGGAAGGAGACAAATCACACAAACACTGCTAAATAAAGTAGACCAGAACAAGCCTAGAGCTCCAAAGCAGTGCAAACAAAAAGGATGCCAAGGAGACAACAGAAATAGCTGTTTAAGGTGTGGAGGCTTATGAAGTAACCACATGCCTACAAAGCACTTAAGGGATGGGGAACTTGCGGCCCTCCAGATGTTGCTAGCAGTCCAACTCCCATCAACTCAGCCAGCATGGCCAAGAGTCAGGGACATGGGTGTAGCTAGGATTTATGTTGGAGGGGGCAGAACCAAGCTGTTAGTTAAGTATTTCTATTTATTTACTTGATTGGGGGGCAGCTGCCCCCTTGCTGCCCCTTGCCTATGCCCATGGTTGGGGATGATAGGAGTTGGAATCAAACAGCAAAGTCTGGGGGGGGTCACAGATCCCCCACCCCCACACATTGCAGCAGAGCAGAAGACTCAACGAAGGGCAAGGGTGGAAGAAGCTGCAACCACAAGTGTGTAAGAACGTGGAGAGAGCCTCACTGTGGCTGACCCAAATCCAGAAATCTCTTTCCATCAGGAGCCTCCAAGAGGGGGGGCAGGCAGGAGAGAACAGCCCATTCCCAGTTTTGTTTCCCCCCTCCCCACTTCCAGCACACTGCTTCTGAGCATTAGGGTTCTATTTAGCTACCTTCTTGAAATATAATTTGTTTTTGAACATTAATATTGTTGTTTAGTCGTTTAGTCGCGTCCGTCTCTTCGTGACCCCATGGACCAGAGCATGCCAGGCACTCCTGTCTTCCACGGCCTCCTGCAGTTTGGTCAGACTCATGCTGGTAGCTTCGAGAACACTGTCCAACCATCTCATCCTCTGTCGTCCCCTTCTCCTTGTGCCCTCCATCTTTCCCAACATCAGGGTCTTTTCCAGAGAGTCTTCTCTTCTCATGAGGTGGCCAAAGTCTTGGAGCCTCAGCTTCAGGATCTGTCCTTCCAGTGAACACTCAGGGCTGATTTCCTTAAGAATGGAGAGGTTTGATCTTCTTGCAGTCCATGGGACTCTCAAGAGTCTCCTCCAACACCATAATTCAAAAGTATCAATTCTTTGGCAATCAGCCTTCTTTATGGTCCAGCTCTCACTTCCATACATCACTACTGGAGTGGTTTTTGCAATCTCGAAAGAAAACCTAACGAACAATGTCACAATGTTAAGGGCTCAACATCCAAAGAGAGTAACGCAGGGAAGGGGTTGCTGCTCAACAGGAAGAAATGCCCCCCCCCCCCCGCAACCATATGGATGGCGTTGCCTAAGACCACTTAGGGTCCTGCAGGTTAGAAAACAATAATCTCAGAGGCCGGGCACAGATCAGACTGTCCCAACTTTACACCAAAATGACAATGATTGCAAAAGCGTGGAAAAGTTTCCTTTTTAAAGTATCCTTTCAATCACACACGAAGAAAATGAGTCATTGGTCCGAGCTCTTTCTGAGGAAACCAACGGAATCATAAAAAGGTAAAGGTAAAGGACCCCTGACAGTTACGTCCAGTCGCGAACAACTCTGGGGTTGCGGCGCTCATCTTGCTTTACTGGCCAAGGGAGCCGGCATTTGTCCGCAGACAGTTTTTCTGGGCCATGTGGCCAGCACGACTAAGCCGCTTCTGGCGAAACTAGATCAGTGAATGGAAACCCCATTTACCTTCCCGCTGGAGCAGTACCTAATTATCTACTTGCATTTTGATGTGCTTTCAAACTGCTAGGTTGGCAGGAGCAGGGACCGAGCAACGGGAACTCACCCCGTCATGGGGATTCAAACCGCCAACCTTCCGAATGGCAAGCCCAAGGCTCAGTGGTTTAGACCACAGCGCCACCCCTGTCCCAACGGAATAATAGCAGATACTTAAAACTAGGTATGGCAACAAGTTAACATTATTACCAGACAGGCGTAGCCCATTGCATTTTGCTGCCTGAGGCGCAACGGGAAGGTGATGACCCCCATCCCGCTGCTGCCACAGCCTTGCTTACCAGGGTCATGTGACAGCTTCCAGCAAGATATTGTGAGAAGTCACCAGAAACCACCGCCACTTCTCATTGTTTCTCCTGTGAGGCAGGGATGGGCGGTGCCACCCGATTGTGCCACCCAAGGCAGCTGCTTCAGTCTGCCTCCTGATTGGCCCGGCACTGTTCCCAGTGGAACTATTGGAACCACAACAGATCTTTCATGCTTAGGAGGATGAGTAAGCAACGCTAGGATCATGCAATTTCCGTCCACTCAATGGTATGCACGAATTCGAAACTAAACCCGAAGGAAATCTGGAATGGTTGTGTTTGTAACCGCATGTGGAAATAGTGGCCGTTATAGGATTAAAACCTGCGAAGTGTAGTTTATTTCAAAGGGGGTCTGTTTGTTGAGCGACAGTTCCCAGCTGTATTTCAAGACACAGGGAAGCGCTCACCTGAATGTGAGGCTTCAGCCTTGCTGAACGAAACTGCCCTACCACTCATGCTCTGAGAAACAGCCTTCTTGCTTTAAGGCAGAAACTGAAAGAAGACTCAGCTGAGTGAAAGAGACAGGTCAGTGTAGGCAAAACAGAAAGGGCATGCAAATTGCTATTTGCATTAGCAGGCAAGCCTTCATTGGCACAGGATGAGGGCTGGCATGAATTACAACTTCTGTCTGCAGAGTGACTCAACAGTTTATCCCTGAGTGAGGTCATAATATTCTGGTAGATCTCTGGGGGATTTGCAATAGATTGCCAAGGGTTTATGTCCTCCTTCCTGAGCTGCTATTTTGTGCTTTGCACTGGTTGATGGGCATCGGGCTCTAGTAAAACAAAGAAAGAAAGTAGCTCTCCATAAGCCTGAAGTCTCCTCAACCCTGGTTTACTTAGCATTCTCAAACCTGCTTCAGCTCTAGTAGGTCTGTGCGATTTTAGGCCATGCCTGTAGCCTAGCCATAATCATTCACAACTGATTGGTGGAATGACTAACAGACACATGTGACAGATTACAAATACGACTTGTTTGTTTGTTTAATTTATATCCTGCCTTCTCCTCTAAGGTGCTCAAGGCGATGTTTCACCTGCAATTGCTAATATTACCAAACCACATAATAAAAACTTGGGGGAAATATGCTGAGCACCGATGTATTACCCATACCTTTTTTAACAATCAGTAAGTGGGTCAACCTAGCAGTTCGAAAGCACCTCCGGGTGCAAGTAGATAAATAGGGACCGCTTACTAGCGGGAAGGTAAACGGTGTTTCCGTGTGCTGCGTTGGCTCGCCAGATGCGGCTTTGTCACGCTGGCCACGTGACCCGGAAGTGTCTCCGGACAGCGCTGGCCCCGGCCTATAGAGTGAGATGAGCGCACAACCCTAGAGTCTGGCAAGACTGGCCCCTACGGGCAGGGGTACCTTTACCTCTACCTCTAAGTGGGTCAAAATATGGGGGTCAGAAACTGTCTAAGCCCATCCAATGACAGCCTGAAATCCCGGAGAGCAGCTGTCAGTCCATGTTGTCAATATCTAAGATAGGTGCACCAATGGCGTAATAAATTTTCCTATATTCCTAGGTAAGGTTGGTCAAATGGATGAAGGCTGAGGATACCCAAAACGCTAGGGGAAAAACATAAAAGTACTGCAAAATGCTTTTTTATGCTCTCGTAACCTCTAGGCTAGATCACTGCAGCATGGTATACATGGGGCTGCCGCTGAGGATGGTTTGGAAACTTCAGCTGGTGCAGAATTCTGCACCCACGTTGCTCACTGGGGCAAGATATTTTTGAGCATATCAGGATTGTAATGCTAATCCTGACTGCACTGGTTGCCAATTATTTAATTTTAGCTACTACGCTTCACCTGAGAATCACAGGGCAGCTTACAAACACAGAATGCATCCTTGCCTAGTACCTTTGGATAATGAGAAAGGTGCAGACATTATGGCATCTGGAGGGCACAAGAACGAACCTTTTCTGCAGTGGCTCCCCAGTTTGTGGGACGCTCTCCCCAGGCTGGCTCCTTCATTATACATATTTAGGCACCAGGCGAAAATGTTCCGCTTCAAGCAGGTCTTGGGCTGATTAACATCCTATACAGTGGTGCCTCGCAAGACGAAAAGAATCCGTTCCGCGAGTCTCTTCGTCTTGCGGTTTTTTCGTCTTGCGAAGCAGGCCCATTAGCGGCTTAGCGGCTTAGCGCTATTAGCGGCTTAGCGGATCAGCTGATAAGTGGCTTAGCGGCTTAGCGGATCAGCTGCTAAGCGGCTTAGCGGATCAGCTGTTAAGCGGCTTAGCGGATCAGCTGATAAGCGGCTTAGCGGATCAGCTGATAAGCGGCTTAGCGGCTTAGCGGATCAGCTGTTAAGCGGCTTAGCGGATCAGCTGATAAGCGGCTTAGAGGATCAGCTGATAAGCGCCTTAGTGGCTTAGCGGCTCAGCTGATAAGCGGCTTAGCAGATCAGCTGTTTAGCGGCTCAGCGGCTCAGCTGATAAGCGGCTTAGCGGCTTGGGAAAAAGGGGGGGAGGGAAAAAACCCTGCAGGAACTCGCAAGACATTTTCGTCTTGCGAAGCAAGCCCATAGGAAATTCGTTTTGCGAAGCACCTCCAAAACGGAAAACCCTTTCGTCTAGTGGGTTTTCCGTCTTGCAAGGCATTCGTCTTGCGGGGCACCACTGTACCCTTTTACATGTCTTTGTGGGAGGGGGTTATTGGTTTGCTGTTGTTGTTTTGTGTTCTCATGTTGCATTTTTATATTGCCCTGTGATCTTTGGATGGAGGGTGGCAGAATAAGTAAGTAAGTGACTCCAAGCAGCTCACAGATCCTGTGAAGTAATTACTTGGAAGAGGCCTGGTGTTTAATAGAGAAGATGAGTACAACTTCTCAAGAAAAGAGAAGAATCACCATGACACTTTACAGAGCAGACAGATATAACACCTACACAGCAAGGATGGAGGAAAACATAACATTGAAACAGAAAACCAGGACTGGAACCAAATATGAGAGACCACTGGAAGCAGGGTACAGATGGATATACACAGAACTCATGAAAGATGATTAAGGGAGCATTCCTGTGCAATGCTTGAGATCTACCAGCTAAGAGGCTCTCCGATTTGGCAGAAGTCCCTTGGCACTGCCAAAACTCAAGATGCAGCACCCACATGAAAGATGTGCCAGTGGAACACAACAAATACACCTGTGGAGCCTTCCGCCAGTGAAGATGTACAAGTGAAACAGCTAAAATAGGGTGGAACCCTGAATAGAACAGGAGTGGCCTGGGAGAGGTGCAAACCTACATGGTATCTCTTCTTCTTCTTCTTTGGCGATCACCCGTAGCCGAGTACGATTGTCTTCCATAAACACGGTTTTAACAATGAGTCCGTAAGTGACTGTGGAGGCCAATTCTGGACCCACATGTCCTTCGTTGGACTGGTCATGTTGTGTGGATACCTGATTATCGTCTTCCAAAGCAACTACTCTATTCTGAACTTAAAAATGGAAAGCATAATGGTATCTTATATACTTGTCCCAACAACAGAACTTTCTACCAATCCCGGACTTGGTGCAAAGAATGTCCCTCTTGTGAAGAGGGAAGGGGTGCCCATCCCCTATGCCAATGCCTGTGCCTAGGACATGGTGCAACTAACCATGTAATCACAGGATGATACCAACACCCGAATGTTGGTGCCTTCAAAATCCTTGCCTTGGCCTCTTCTAATCCATTTTTAAGAATAAAGAGGAGGGCTAAATTGATCTGCGAATCAAATTCTGTACCAAATACCAAGTTCCACCCAAAAATATCCTTTCTTAACAATTACTTTGTAAGAAGGACTACGGTAGTTCCAAAACAAGATGCCCAGTATTTGCTGCTGAACCATAATATTATTTCCAGCAGAACCAGATTATCTCCTGCTCCTACATTTTTTCCCCTCCACCTTCCAGGAACTGTAAATCCCACACAAAGCTTTTCGCTTCGCTTGAATTCTTCTTTTACATCTTATGCAAGCACTTTTCAAAATTTCATCTGTGGGTGTTGAATGGAGAGTGAGGGAGATTTGCGTTGGCCGGCTGTTCCCTGGGTAAGCTTGTTAGGTGCAACTTGGCACATCCTTAGGCATCAGCATTTAGCTGCTTATCCCTGTGTCCAACATTACCCAGAGGATCTGCCGGGGTGCAGCCCTGCTGAGACCTCAAACATGAGCTCTACTGAGATGGAAAGCAAGCAGGGGCAGGGACAGGACCCTCCAGTAGATCTCCACATTCCCCTACCCCGAATTTCTCCCAGACAGAGCGACTGTCAAAGTGCTCACCTCTGGGTTCAGCAAACTTTTTCAGCAGGGGGCTGGTCCACTGTCCCTCAGACCTTGTGGGGGGCCAGACTGCATTGGGGGGGGGGATGAACAAATTCCTATGCCCCACAAATTGAAATTGAAATACCGGTACTTTATTGTCACTTGTACAGTGAGATTACAAGAGAACCCCCCACTCAACTCCCTTAGTCTTAATTCCCCTCGTTTACTGTTGCACACCCACCAAACCCAAAAGTCAGTTGCCCTGTTGTTATCTTTTCATTCAGCAGCCTAACAGCCCACGGATAGAAGCTGTTCTTTACCCTGTTGGTGCGACTAATCATGCTTCTATACCTTCTACCTGAGGGCAGGAGATCAAGAAAGTGCCAGCCAGGGTGTGAATCATCCCTGAGAATTTTCCTCACTCTCCTGAGGCAACGTTCTTCCGCTATTTCATCCAGCAGATTCACAGGACAGTCCATAATATCTTGTGCTGCATTCACCACCCTCTGTAGGCACTTCCTATCAGATGATGTCAAACCAGCGTACCACACCGTGATGCAGTATGAAAGGAGACTTTCTATTGTGGGCCAGTAGAAGGAGATCATCAAATAACCCAGAGATGCATTTTAAATAAAAGCACACATTCTGCTCATGTAAAAACACACTGATTTCCGGACCGTCTGCCAGCCAGATTGAGAAGGCGATTGGGCCGGATCCGGCCCCCAGGCCTTAGTTTGCCTACCCATGACCTAGCTGCACTTTGAGGAACTTAAGGAGGAAGTGTTTGGACCACATGTCAGATCAGGCCTGGCTGGGGCCCAGGAAGGGGTGGCACTCGACTGAGCATTCCTGAACTTCATTTTACCCCCAGTAGTTTTCAACCAGTGTACTGCAGCTCCCTAGGGTGCCTTGCATGATGGCCAGGGGTGCCGCAGGCAACATCCAGCCTCTGTCCCTTTCCTTCCCTCCCTCCTCTGATGTTCAAAAGGCTTGCACAGCTGCTTGCTGCAGCAGCCCTGGCTACAAGCTCCCCAGGCGAATGAATGGTGCCTCTGGGGCTGGCCAGGGGAGAGAAGAGGAGAGGAGAAGAGGGTGAGGGAACACTCTACAAGGGAGGGTGTTTGAAAAGCACGAATGGCTGTCGGCTCTGCAGGAAAGGGGTGACAGAACTGGGCTTCTATGGCTGGGTGCATGTTTCCTCACAGGGGTGCTGCAGAAAAAATGTACTTGGTAAAGGGAGTCGTGCACTTAAAAAGGTTGAAAACCTCTGTATTAAGAAATAAAATAGAAAAGGAGGAGGGAAGGAGAGAGTGCACAAGCACAAGGCCAATACAACCAGCTCCTTTAGGGACCTCTCAGAATAGTACAGCTATTAACAGAAGTAACAAGCTACAGCCTTGAAAGCTGGCTGCCAGGAGACACACAGTCCGCTCACGTCAGAGTAGCTAAGCAGTGACTTTCTCGCCCATAAGAACACGTTGTCCTAAGCAGCCTATAAAGCAAATAGGGGCTGGGGAAAGTAATCATAAGTGGGACGCAATGGTGGGGCTAAGATAATAGGTTAAAATATGTTAAGATAATTATAGGATAGAAAACAGGGGAAGATGGAAAGGAATTGCTGAAATAATTAATTGAAGTGGAATACAAAAAGGGAGGTGTGAGGGGGTCGTGGAAATATGTGAAAGAAAGATAAGATATTGAATTTTTTTTCTTTTTTTGATGTGTTTTTAAATTGTTTTTGTTTTGTCTTGTTAGTTTGATGTTTTGGTGTTGTGTGATGTTTTTGTATTGTAATCTATTGTTTTTTCTTTGTTTTTTTTTGTAGTGTTTAAATTGTTGTAAAAGTAATAAATATTATTTTTAAAAAAAAGATAATAGGTGGCTGGCTGCCTTCTACTGCAAAGTCAGCAAAGGATGCAGTCCGCACACAAGTGGACTGAGATGCTCAGCGCTTGGGTCAGTTCAATATATTGTTACAAATGTTGGGCGCCACTCCCAATCTCTACCAAGCCGTGGCAAGATTCCATGGGGTTCCAGGCTCTCACCCAGGGTCTGTGCTTGTTTGAGATGCAAGACACAGCAGAGGCCGTTGTAGCTTTAAGATATGTGGTTTATTCACATATATACACCTTTAGTATGCAGTAGTGATGTATGGAAGTGAGAGCTGGACCATAAAGAAGGCTGATCTCCGAAGAATTGATGCTTTTGAATTATGGTGCTGGAGGAGATTCTTGAGAGTCCCATGGACTGCAAGAAGATCAAACCTATCCATTCTGAAGGAAATCAGCCCTGAGTGCTCACTGGAAGGACAGATCGTGAAGCTGAGGCTCCAATACTTTGGCCACCTCATGAGAAGAGAAGACTCTCTGGAAAAGACCCTGATGTTGGAAAAGATGGAGGGCACAAGGAGAAGGGGACGACAGAGGACGAGATGGTTGGACAGTGTTCTCGAAGCTACCAGCATGAGTCTGACCAAACTGCAGGAGGCCGTGGAAGACAGGAGTGCCTGGCGTGCTCTAGTCCATGGGGTCACGAAGAGTCGGACACGACTAAACAACAACAAAGTATGCATGGAGTCCAGATCTTGCAGCATGGTCATTTCAAGAGGGGCTTGTTCTTCACAGCGATACAAGCTATTGTGTCCAGGGCATTTCTCCCTACTTGCCTTCAGCCAGCCAGCCAGCCAGTTGTTCTGGCCTTTTTTCAGCTCTTCCAAGCCCTGTGCCAAAGGCTCCAGACTCTTCCTGTGACATGCCAGGTTACCCTGGCAACCTTCCAAATCCCCCGTCTCTGCTCACACCTCAGGGCTGAGCGGCAGGACAGTTCCCTTGCCTTGCCATTAGCCCTGCATTGTATCTTAATGGCCCCAGCTTGGCCAGGTTGTTCTGCAAAGGCTAGCCTAGGAATTCCTCTGCAGCTTGTACTTCTCCCTTCACATCCCAAATAATCAAAATTCTACTGCTTATTCATGTTTAGGGGGTTCCTCCCCAAAACCTTAAACAATATTTTGACACCTGAGGCGGAACACTCAAAGGGCAGGGCCGTAGCTAGGGGGGGGTGAGATGGGCCCCCGCCAGGGGCGCAGATGAGCTGGGGGCGCAAATTTGGCTAAAAAATATGTGCATAAATATGTCCATAAATAAAAATATTGATTATTGCCTCATAAGAAAAGGTTTTAAATAGAGGGTAAATTGAATTGGGGGGTTGGGGTTGGAGGAGAGGCAGAAAGAAGAGCTAAATTGTCCGTGGCTAGGGGGCACAATCTGGACGGTTCTGCCAGGGGCGCAAGATCACCTAGCTATGTCTCTGCCAAAGGGTGCTTGCTACGCAGTCGTTTATAGAGCTAGCTTAATCATGTCTATTTAGCAGTAAGTCCTACTGAATTCACTGAGGCTTACCTGCAGATAAGAACTGCAGCCTTAGAGTCAAACTGTATACAGTGGTACCTCGGGTTAAGAACTTAATTCGTTCCGGAGGTCCGTTCTTAACCTGAAACTGTTCTTAACCTGAAGCACCACTTTAGCTAATGGGGCCTCCTGCTGCTGAAGCGCCGCCGGAGCACAATTTCTGTTCTCATCCTGAAGCAAAGGAGCCCAGCAGGATGTGCACCTAGAAAGGTTAAAGCCCCTTAACCCACTCCATACCCAGGTCCTAGACTCAACTCTGACCCTGAAAACAGGACCTGTGCGATTTCAGAAAAGACATGCGTCTGGGTCTCACACTTACACTGAGTTTTGGCATCTTTTAAAGTCAGCCTGGTGATGTCAGCCTTTGGCACAGGGCCCTTGCCACACTCTGTGTCATCTCCCTTGCCTTCAGCAAGCCTGTCTCAATGTCATGTGTACCATTACAGCAGAATGACAGAAGGTGTGCGAAGCCAGCCTTGGCTGGAAAACTCACAAAAATGCCCATTTGGGATGCACCAAACCAGCAAGGGTATCCCACTACAAGGGGCTGCAATGGGGTGGCAACCATGGGATGTGAATCAGCACATTGAATGTTCAATTCAAAACCCACTTTGGCTGTGGACCAGCTTAGCTAAGAGCTCAACAAGCATCTGCGGCTGAAAGTCTTTGCCTTTGAAGGGATGTTCCTCCTTTGAAACAATGCAAAGGATTAGCAGCCAACCTCAGAAATGGGAGGATGAAGGTAGGATATGCTCTCCCTGAGCCATAGAGACAGGCAGGATAGTGCCCTCAAACAAGGAATCCTACCCACAGCCTTTCTCCACGCACAACTCAGAGGGGGCATTTGAACAGGGGAGAGAAAAGAAATCACAGCGCGAGCTTCACAGCACGAAGCAGGAATTGCTAACACTTCTGACAAAGCTTGTTGGCTTGGAAGGCAGCCAAGCACGGGGACTCCCTAAATGACGCACAAAGGCTG
This sequence comes from Podarcis muralis, assembly GCF_964188315.1. Classification (NCBI taxonomy): domain Eukaryota; kingdom Metazoa; phylum Chordata; class Lepidosauria; order Squamata; family Lacertidae; genus Podarcis; species Podarcis muralis. The sequence goes on from NC_135671.1 coordinate 35,570,166, forward strand.
GGCGGGGCTGGGTGTGGGAGAAGGAGAGGGAGTCCTCCAGCCGCTTCCAGGGAACTCGGCACAGCAAGGATGACTCTGAGAGCAGCTACCAGCAGCTGCAAGCACTCCCTGCCAGATTAGCTAATGTAAGATGCTTCGAGCGTTGCCTGAGGAGCAAGAAATTTGCCAATTTTGAGAGCTGGTGTAGCACAGCAGTTATAACAGAACAGAGCTTGAAAATCAGAAAATCCCTGATTTAAATCTCCCCTCTGCTATGTACTTGGTAGATGAGCCTCTTGCTCTCACCCACAATACTGAAATATTCAGTGGCGTAGTGTGGGTTGTCAGCACCCGGGGCAAGGCAAGTAATTTGCGCCCCCTAACCCGTGCATTTGCGCCCCCTAACCCGTGGATTTGCGCCCCCTAACCTGTGGATTTGCCCTAACCCCAGATGTTGCGCCCGGTGCGGCCGGCCCCCCCTGCACCCCCCACGCTACGCCACTGGAAATATTACTTACCTACCTTATACTGCAAAAGGGATGCGGGTGGCGCTGTGGGTTAAACCACAGAGCCTAGGACTTGCCGATCAGAAGGTCGGCGGTTCGAATCCCCGTGACGGGGTGAGCTCCCATTGTTCGGTCCCAGCTCCTGCCAACCTAGCAGTTCAAAAGCACCTAAAAGTGCAAGTAGATAAATACCTCCAGCGGGAAGGTAAATGGCGTTTCCATGCGCTGCTCTGGTTTGCCAGAAGCGGCTTAGTCACGCTGGCCACATGACCCGGAAGCTATACGCCGGCTCCCTCGGCCAATAAAGCAAGATGAGCGCGCAACCCCAGAGTTGGCCACGACTGGACCTAATGGTCAGGGGTCCCTTTACCTTTACCTTACCTTATACTGTATGCTAGTAAAATGAAACATGGCACTTCTTGCAACTGATACATTATGAGAACTGTAGGGTAGGGGTGCTAAACTCCTTTCTTGTTTCCCAAATTGAAATCGTACTGACACTTGATTTTCTCCAATAATAATTTGCTTCAATGTGACATTACTTCAGAGACATATTTACAGGTATCTAACCTTTTCCAGCTGTCCTGCTGGTACACCAACCGTTCAATGCCAAATACCATTATTCACTCTACCATCTTGCTTCCTTCTCTGTTTTATCATTACCTTCTCCTTTCTGTTTTATCTTAGTTTCCGGTTTCAGCTGTCCATAGCGATTTATGCTCCCCTTCTATATTTTTCTTTTTCAAATCCTTAGGGAGTCTGCCTCCAGCAATTCTGGGGCAAAACAGGAAGCAAGGGTGGTTTATCAGGAAGTAAGCTAAAGTTTCACTCTTCCGAAATATTTGAGGCTAGAAGGAACAAACCTGCCATTCATCTCTCTCCCCCACCCTCCATTAGTGTGTCATAAATATTGCACGACAAAAACTCTGTTTCAGGGTTGTTGGTTTTTAAGTATAAAAGTCCTCAAAAACCCCAACAACTGCAGATAGCTTGTAACTTGGGAAGGAGATGGCAGAGCCCTCTTCCTCTAAATCAATTTCTGTTGCATTATGCAGAAGATCAAGGAGATATTTTGTGAATAATTGATTGCTTAAGCTACAGGGGGAAGGCAAGACCAAAATGTTTTCGCCACTGTGCTCAGCAGAACAAGCTTGTTTTCCAAAACACAAAGGCGGGCAGGCAAACAGAGCAGTGTCAGGTGAGAGATCATCCCTGTGTCTATCCATTTTCCAGGCCAATTCTATGCATGTTTACTCAGAAAATTCAATGGTGTCTCCTGTACAGATAAGTATCCATAGGGCTGCAGCCTTTACAACATACAGTATACAAAATGGTCAAGGTGGTTCCTCGCCATTTCTCTGCTGAAACCCTTCCCTGTCTCCTGGTTGCCATTCCACTTCTTTCTTCAGCCTCACTTTCTTTTAAGTCCTTTTCTCTTACCTATTCTTTCCATCCACCAATTCAAAACTTTGAAGTTATTTGTATATTCATTGTATTTGATCAAGCCTCAGTTGAGCCACTGTGCCAAACTTTATCCTCCAAACCAAACCTTCCCTTAAAACCCAAGTTAGCTCTCTGTCCTATTAATTTATCCTTTGATTTATCCATACAAAGCCTGGATGACTGGGAAAGGACTTTCTTCCTAATATTTTTTTCATGTGAAGAATTAAAAATAAATAAATAGAGGAACATTTAGTATTGCAAATTTCCACCTTCAGTCTGAAGTGTTACAGCTGAGATGTAGGCTTATCAGCTCAGTGAGAAGTAAACTCTCAATCACACACCAGATTAGTATTACTTGTTGAAGAAAAGCAAATACGTTTCTTTTTCTTGAGTTCATAGTTAATGCATGTGTTACTTTAAACACCAGAGGACACTGTTTGTATAGAAATTTAGCCAGCAATTTTTGTAGCTCTCTGTCTAAGTTAATTCTACTCCTAAAGAATGAGCAATTTTTTTTGTTCTTCTCTCCAGAGAAGATATCTGCTACTTTCTCTCCCTCTCATCTCCACTCACTCTGTAACTAGTTCCTGCATGAATAAAGCCTTTGAATTCCAGGAACTGTAAGTGATTATTCCAATATAATTCACCCAAGCTACAAGGTCTGCTAGTACTACTTTGTCAAAATCTGTTCATTTTCTTGAAAGTTTCCTTCCTCTGAGAAAGAGGCTTCATTTTTCTACCTCAGGAGCACTTTAGAAATTCAGGGGCTGTGTTGTTCTGACCCTACCTTGTAACAATTCTACAACATTCTGCAGCCTCCCTGGGTGCCTACACTCCTGCTCTGAAATAACCCCATGGGAGGAGTTATATGCAGAATAAAAGACACTCACAAACAACACTTGAGTATGGCAAATGCATCAAAAACCCTGTCCTCATGAGAATTTCACATGCACACACACAAATTATCCCCTTTATAATTTTCAATTTTCTTTTATCCTTAATTGAAGAAGAATAGTTGGGGGAAATGCAGAAGTTTTCAGCAAAGCACTAATTATTATAATACTGACCTAACTAACAATATTGTTCCTAGAGTTACAGAAACCATAAAATATTTTATATTCTGACTTCTTAGCACACCTATCTATTATTATTACAGTGGTATCTTGGTTTAAGAACAGCTGAGTTTATGAACAACTTGGGTTAAGAATGCTGCAAACCTGGATGTAGGTGTTTTGGTTTGTGAACTTTGCCTTGGAATAAGAACATGTCTCACTTCCTGTTGAGTGTGTTCCATTTGTAAATTGAGTCCCCCGCTGCTATGGGAAAGCACGCCTTGGTTTAAGAATGCTTTGGTTTAAGAATGGACTTCCGGAACGGATTAAGTTCGTAAACCAAGGTACCAGTGTATTTATAAATCATCTATATGTATTTTTTTGTAATAGCACAGTGTCCTACATTACAATAGACATGGTAGAAAAGGAAAGGGGGTCTGAAGGAACAGGAAAATAAACAAATTCAGGCAACATTACACATTAGATATTCAAGGTAACAGTGGATACATAAAAATAAATAATGTAAGAATAGAATTTTGATTAAGATCTAAAAACGATCCATTTCAGAACAAAAGCAAGAAATATTAAAAGCAAGAAATAAGTCTTGCTAAAACCAGTAGCATCCAAAAGTTAGACACTAGCACTGAATATTGTGAGAGCACAATATAAGTGGAAGATGTTATTACAGTGGTACCTCAGGTTAAGAACTTAATTCGTTCTGGAGGTCCATTCTTAACTTTAGCTAATGGAGCCTCCTGCTGCTGCCGCCGCACCACCAGAGCACAATTTCTGTTCTCATCCTGAAGCAAAGTTCTTAACCCGAGGTACTATTTCTGGGTTAGCAGAGTCTGTAACTTGAAGCGTATGTAACCTGAAGCGTATGTAACCCGAGGTACCACTGTATATCATTATTATAGGGTTTTAACATGGCCAAGAAAGTTTAAGGCAACTTGCAATACAGTATAGCAAATGGAAACAACTATCACCACTTTTTTTTTTTAAGGTAATGTTGTCTTTTGCATTCCCTATTACAGTGACACAGAACCAAAACCAGCCCCAAGCAAGATCTCAAGTCCTCACCAATTCAGTAAAGCTTTGATTAATTCATCTACTGATGAAACCTTGCAGCACCACTTTACATTTATTATTAGCAGGAATCAACTGGATTCTCTAAGCAGACATGCCACTGTTAGGGGACTGCTACACACACTGGTCGAAATTCGTTTGTGGATCCCCACCCCCCCGCTCTTTTACAGTACAGGAGGGTTGGGGAACCTGTGGCCCTCTGGATGTTGCTCCTCATCATCCCTGACCACGGGCCATGCTGTACGTAAGTTGGAGTCCAGCAAGATCTGAAGAAGAAGAGGAGTTTGGATTTGATATCCCGCTTTATTACTACCCGAAGGAGTCTCAAAGCAGCTAACATTCTCCTTTCCCTTCCTCCCCCACAACAAACACTCTGTGAGGTGAGTGGGGCTGAGAGACTTCAGAGAAGTGTGACTAGCCCAAGGTCACCCAGCAGCTGCATGTGGAGGAGCAGGGAAGCGAACCTGGTTCACCAGATTACGAGTCCATTGCTTCTAACCACTACACCACACTAGGGGCCACAGATTCCCCCCACCCCCACAATATGGGCTCCCAAGTTTGGAAGACATACTCCAACAGCACAATCCTACACACATCTACTGAAAATTTTGAGTGCAGCGGTGTTTACTCCCAGGAAACTGGGTACTGGACTGTAGCTAAGTCCCCACCTGCAATATACATTTAAAGTGGTATCCCCGTGGCTTCCCCCATAGAATCCTGGAAACTGAAGTTTGTTCAGGGTCCTCTGTGGAGAGGGGTTGACCGTTAAACCGATCTGAGCACTGTAGCTCTGTGAAAGGAAAAGGGAGTCTCCTAACAACCCTCAACAAAGTAAAGTTCCCAGGATTCTCTGGGAAAAATCATGACTGATTAAAGTAGCAGGATAGGGCTTAAAATGTATACTGAAGATTGGGGCCCAAGTGAGCTTTTAGAGGTGACTTCATCAGAATAAGACAATGCAAAGCATTTGTTGGCACTAACAAAACTCTAGATTAGATCCATACTAAGGCTGCCATCCTATATTCACTTACTGGGCAGCAAGCTTTACTAAACTCAGTGCAACTTACTTCTGAGTGAATATGTAAAGGATGAACTCCACGTTAGTTGCCTTTAGTTTCCACTGAGATCTATGAGGCTTCTGTTAACGTCATGGATAACACAACCCACTGATTTCAGTGGGACCAGAGTGCAACTAACTTGGCTCGGATCAAACACACTGGACACATTATCTGCATCTATATATACTGTATATTAGTGCGAGAGTCACACTGTGGTCCATCAGCGGCCCCACCAGCTGCAGCATGATGACAGAACAGCAAGCAGGTGAGCAAGCAAGTGGCCAGGGGGGGTGTTGAGCAGCCATGGAGGAAGGAGAGGCATTTAAAGAAAGGTGGGAAGGGCTTCAGAGAGCAGTTGGGCAAACAGTGCCCCTATAAGACACCCCTTCTCAATTAAGGGAAGAGCTGTTTCGGAAGCCTGCAAGGGAAGGGATGGCAAAGGGGTGAGGCTTCAATTAGGTAAAGGTAAAGGGACCCCTGACCATTAGGTCCAGTCGTGACCGACTCTGGGGTTGCGGCGCTCATCTCGCTTTTTTGGCCGAGGGAGCTGGCGTACAGCTTCCAGGTCATGTGGCCAGCATGACTAAGCCACTTCTGGCGAACCAGAGCAGCGCACGGAAACACCGTTTACCTTCCCGCCGGAGCAGTACCTATTTATCTACTTGCACCAGTGTGCTTTCAAACTGCTAGGTTGGCAGGAGCCGGGACCAAGCAACAGGAGCTCGCCCTGTCGCGGGGATTCGAACCGCTGACCTTCCGATCGGCAAGTCCTAGGCTCTGTAGTTTAACCCACAGCGCCACCCGTGTCCCTTGAGTCTTCAATTAAATTCTGCCTAATGATGGGATTTAAACTCTGCCTTTATGTTTTTTAAAAACAGGCACAAGCCATTTTTCTTTGTGTTAGCCCACACACGTGGCTCTGTAGAGGATTAAATGTAATTGATATATCAACTTACTAATACCCATCAGTGTGCAGTCCTTCCCATAGCTCAGTGGCAGAGCGCTTGCCTCACATGCGAAAGCTCCCAGGTTCAATCCCCAGAATCTCTGGTTGCTGTTTTGTTTTTTAAAGGAGCAGGTAGCCCCAGAAACCACTGCCAGTCAGAGCAATAGATACCGTATTTTTCGCTCTATAAGACGCACCAGACCACAAGACGCACCTAGTTTTTGGAGGAGGAAAACAAGAAAAAAAATATTCTGAATCTCAGAAGCCAGAACATCAAGAGGGATCACTGCGCAGTGAAAGCAGCAATCCCTCTTGCTGTTCTGGCTTCTGGGATAGCCGTGCAGCCTGCATTCGCTCCATAAGAAGCACATACATTTCCCCTTACTTTTTCGGAGGGAAAAAGTGAGTCTTATAGAGCAAAAAATACGGTAATTCTGAGCTAGATGGACCTCATACAAAGAAGTTTCCTAGGTTCTTCTTCTAATGCTAGCATTGCTGCTCCAGACCTCTGACCCTGATATGCAGCAGCTGACTGCATGCCCATGTCTGACTGCAAGACTCTCTGCTAACTTACCTAGGAAACAAATACTTGATTTTGGTTTAGAGAGAAGAGGTAGTTCAATAAAGCGAAGGGGGAAAGACTAGTCTCATTCATAGCTGGCTGTCAGCCCAGCCAGCAATAAACAGCATGGCATGTGATTTGCAGTAGACTGCAGGCAAAAACAGAATTAAATATCTGCACATGATCTAGAGAGCTTGCTGTATTTCCAGTGCTCCCCTGACTGCCAGGTCAGGAGGAAACCTATCTGATACCTCTGGGGAATTTCTGAGAAGTGTGATATGCTGGCATAGCAGACTTTATCTGAATCCCAAACAGATGCTACGTGTTTCCCTATTTCCTTATGTGGCTTTGCGCAGCTGGAGCAAACACCCAGCCCATGCAGGAATTAGAGTGAATAATGCAGCAGAAGACAAAAGCTACAACCGTTTCCTTAACACTTTGGTCTAATGTATTTCTCTCCCAAACAGGATCAGCGTTCCAACTCTGATTTTAAAGAGAGAGAAGATGAAGAAACACACATCTTGTTCTCATAGTTGTAATAAAGTTTTGTAAGAATGCACATTCCATTTGCTAAAGCAGTGATGGGGAACCTGGGTTGCTGGGACTCCAGCTCCCATCAGCCCCAGCAAGCATGATCAACAGTCAGGAATGATGGGAGCTGTAGTCCAGCCACTTCCCGAGGGCCACAGTGCTAAGATGGGCAGGGGCAGTGTTAGAAACTGAGATATGAAAGCTAGGAGCTAAACGGCACGTTAAACTTTCTAGGTTATGGATGCAACAATGGAATGTCTAGGTGTGCTTTTTTAATAACAAGAATACAAAGCTGAAAATGAATGAACTGCAGCTAAAATATTATGTTCATTTTTCGTATGGTCTAGTCCTTCCCCTCCCCCCCCAATATATTCTTAAGAGGGTCTCTTCTCCAGTCTTCAGAGAGTAGCTAGAAGTGGGGAGGGAGAAAAAGGGTCCTTCTTTCTTTCCACTCTGCAGTTTTAATCTGAAATCTTAGGCGTAGTACTGCACCCAGAGCTCAGAAACTGCTTGCGCTAATGAAATTCCCTGTCGCCTAGAACAATGGAATTTTCGAACATTGGGCAGGGAATCTCTACATTAAACTCACAAGCCCCAACTCCTGATTCCTCTCCATTTTAGTCAAACCACGCCCCGCCCTTGGACTTCTAAAAATAGTTCTCAAGGGGGAATTACACAAAAGGCTAGCCATTATGCTTTTGCACCCGTAACCCAGGTTCCAAGAGCCATGTGGTGAATAGTCTTTCCATCCCAGTTTCTAACACTGCTCCAAAACTAAGATCATGGTTTTTGGAAAACATAGCCACAGAGATAAACGAATGTTGGGCCATCATGAACAAGAGCAAACTCGATCTTTTTGATATCTCAGAATCCTGCTTAGCAAATCCCTTTCCTGGATATTGAAGTGACGAAGGGCAAAGCACAGAAGGCAACAGAGGCATTGATGTAGTTTTATTTCCAGGAGGGTGGTCAGTTGTTTGATCCTGGATTGACAATTTTCAGTAGCAAAGTGATCCCCCAAATGTTATATGGACCAGAAATCTGAAGAGATGACTTGAACACAATCAAAGAGTTAGAAACAGTGAAGAATCAATTTCTTAGATTCTCTTCACCCAATGGAACATCAGTGGCTCTTCTACCAACAGAAGCAGGTTGGACAAAGGCGAGAGTAGACTGTGCACGGTTTAAATACCTGAAAAGTGTTATTACATCTCTACTCAATGAGCACTTTCCATCCATATGCTACATGGATCTGGAGAACACACATTGGAGGAATCCTGGGTATTATCACTTGCAGGAGCTGAATGAGGTTCCGAAGAAGGAGAAGCGTCAACTAAGGTATTGGCTTTATTGGATAGAATCCAGAAGGGACTTACAAGCGATTAAAACATCTAACTGTTCCCTGTGTTTCCCTCTATTGAAAGCATAGCATTTTAGAGCCAGTTAAACTTCCGCCTGTACCATTAAGATCTGCCTTTACTGTGTTGTGATTTCACGCAATGCCCTCAGCTGTGCTGGATAGTCCTTACAAGAAGATTCCATGTGCAGATAGACTATGCATATGCAGGCAATTGCAGACAGAAGGTAGTATCCATTATTTGTTATTTTGCCCCTTATACACAGACCCAAGGAGTCACTTTCTAAAACCCTTGTTTGTTCAAGGAAGCAATCAACCCCCAATGGAGTGGGTTCTGCGGTTACCGAGTGACTCCAATGCGTTAGTGACTCACAAAGTGGCCCTTTCTGCATTGGCAGCAAGGAGGAACTGGACAAAATAGCCATGAACTGTAAAGGAGATTCGGAGGTCTAAATCTGAAAGACACTTTGCATCACAGTGAAGGCCTCCTGGTTATAGTCTCATTAGAAATAGATGGTTCTGTCTGTTTTAGTCGATACCTTAATCTATATTTTGTATTGAAACTGTGTTTTCATGCTTTTGTTATGGCCTTTGGCTAGCACAATAAATTTATCAGTGATGGTAATGATTTTTAAACATATAGACTTGCTTGTATGAACGGGTTTCCTCCCATCTCTTGCGTACAGGGTATGACCAGAATACATGGCTTGGAAGAGGAGAAAAATCCCTCTGCCATTCCCTGCTCAACCATTTTGGCCAGGATAACTATGGCTGGTATTCAGCTGTTAGCCAGCCACTTAGCTTTGACCTTCAAACTGGCTCCAGATCCCTGGTTCTGGCTCACTCCACTCAGTCTCCACTGAGCCGCCTCAGAGCCCTAAAATGACACAGTTGTGCCTCTTGCCATCTCCTTCAATGGAGAGCAGAAAGTTATATCCGTCTCTTTGTAAAATCTGAAGACCTCTAAATATTTATGCTACAAGAAAAGTAAATGACTGCTGGATTGGACAGTGCAGTAAATCTTTATTATAGCACAGGAGTGGGAAGAGAACAAAGACGCCTATTTTTCCACAGGCCTTTTGGTATGTGTGGTCGTTATCCTTGAGATAGACCTAAAACATTAGCCCAGTGCAGATACTACAATCAGGAGGGTGGGGGTTGTTACTGCACTTGCCAACTCTACCCCTCACAGAGCCCCAATAGTATGTTTTGCACGGGGTCTCTGCATGTATACCCCTGTAAAGTTACATACAGCTCTATGAAGGTCTAACTATTTGCTATTCAAATATAATTTGCAAACCAAACTCTGGCAGCCCTTTTTTACTTGCAGGAAAAGCCACTTTTGTTTTCAGGGGGGCAAGTTGGAACAGGCAAGTGTTGGAGAGGGAAGGTGCATGTAATCTTCTGGCCATTTCTTTACTACTTGCCCACCCACAGCTATGAATGTTTGTGTGTGGTTTTTTCGGGGGAGTGAGCCTGACAAGAATTGATCAGTAGGTACTGGCATTTCCAGAGGTCCACAAATTCTGCTAAGCCTCTATCACCAGTCAAGATCTGGTTGTTGCCACCAACCCTATCCCAAAAAGTCTACATACCCCAACTTTAACAACAACAATTTATTATTTATACCCCACCCATCTGGCCAGGCCTCCCCAGCCACTCTGGGCAGCTCTCAACAGAATAATAAAAAAACGATAAAACATCAAACATTAAAAACTTCCCTAAACAGGGCTGCCTTTAGATGTTTTCTAAAAGTCAGATAGTTGTTTATTTCCTTGACATCTGGTGGGAGGGCGTACCACAGGGCGGGCGCCACCACCGAGAAGGCCCTTTGCCTAGTTCCCTGCAATCTCACTTCACGCAGTGAGGGAACCACCAAAAGGCCCTCGGAGCTGGACCTCAGTGTCTGGGCTGAAAGATGGGGGTGGAGATGCTCCTTCGGGTATACTGGGCCGAGGCCGTTTAGGGAGATGGGCGGGGTATAGATAATAAATTATTTATTATTATTATTATTATTATTATTATTATTATTATTATTATTATTATCTCACCCTGGCCTTGCACTGGGATCTGGAGGCACTCAGAAGCAGTCTCCTTCCGGCTTTCTGAGCACCTCCAAATCTATTGCCGAGGGCCTCCACCCTTCTCTTGAGCTTCGAAAGATGGGTGTGGGCTCTTCCTGACCTTGTGCTGGGGTTCAGAGGGGCTCGGTTTCCAAAGACTGAGGTTAGGGACAGCCAACACCCTTCTCTCAGCAGACTGGAAAGATGCGCTTGCCAGATCACTGAGCACTCTCTTCCTTTCCTCTCCCCTCACCGCAAGAATGAATGAAAGAAAGCAGCTCGTTGTTGCCAAGCAACACACACACAGAACCAACTCTCCCCAGCACCACTTTCCTAAAGAAGCCCAAGTCTATTGTCCTACTCCTCAAAACCAGTGATGAAGCCAAGGATAGCATATGACGAGGATGTTTAGGACTAGGCTTTCCTGTCAGGGAACTTCTGAGCTGGGGAAGCTGCACGGCAGGCAGAAAACACTAAGTGATGCTTCTCTCTGGAGAAAAGCTGCACATCTTGAACTCTTGCCACCTGACATGCAACCGCTCATGGCACAAGTCTCTTGGATCTGCCTGTCTGGTGACTTGCCATCGCTTCCGCCAGGTTGTCTGGCTGGAGGCAGCCAAAGGGAGAAGTAGGAATGTCCTCCTCAGACGAGAACAGGCACAGAGATTGCAGCAACACCCACCGCTGTCCTGCTGGCGGCACATATCTTTTGTTCTTCACTTAAAACATAACACAGACCTCTAGGGATCTGCAGCCTGCAAAGGCATCATCTACAGTATGTGGCTAGGATTCTCAGATGAAGATCATTTCCATTTAAAACCCATTAGTCAGGCCTCCATGGTGGAGCATGCCAGCTACCCTGCAAACATTTAATAAATCCAGTTCTGTCATCTTATGCTACAACCACTATTGCAAGCCCCCTTAACACCCTTCAGCAGACACTGGGAAAGCAGTAACTGCCATAAAAAGACTTTTGGGGATACTTGCAAGGAGCTTGGCTGGCCGACAGAATGCTGTTCTGGAGCCTTGGTTCTTGGCTGCAGAGCTGAAAGAATGCATTTTGAAAACCAATCTCATGCTTGATCTTGCTTCAGTCGGATGGAACAAGAGGACAAGGGGAAAAGGTGTCCTATCCGGTGCTTGAAGGGGAGAGAAGTGCCTTTCTCTGACCATTTGAGCTACTTGCTGTCACACATTCCTTTTATTGATCCAGAGAGGTTGGTAGTTAACTACAACAAGGTGCCATCTGCTGTGTTAAGATCTCTCTCTTTTTCTGTAGCCATACTATTACCCGTTTTGAAAAACAAACACATTTATTGTCTTTTCCATTGGCACTGTTGCTTAACCACTTTCCATTGTAAGGATATAAAACGGGGGGGAATTAATCAATGATAGAAGTTGTATGCAATCAAAGTAAAGTTACCAATTATTTGTTGTTTTGAGTCCTACCACCTCCTGAAACCACAGAATAGACATATTATGGCACCACAAAAATCCAGCCACCCTACTCAATAAAACCTCATCTGAATGTAACCTTCGAAACTCCCAAGGTAAGCTTGTGTATTTCTATGGACTTGTTGATTCAAGAGCCCCACAGAGTTCAACAGAAATTACTTTCAAATAACTGTATTACTAAAGCTGCAGTTCTAATTATCTGTACAGCATCATCATCTGGACAAAGTTGCATAAGCAAAGGGAGAGACAGATCTCTGTCCCAGGACACTTAAAATGTAAATGTAAGTAGGAGACAAGAAAGCAGAGAGAGAGGAAAGGGACAGGAAAGAGGACATAGAATGAAATGCAGAGATTCAGTCTTTGTTTTGTTTCAGCTGAGGGAAAGGACAAGGATTAAGTAAAAACAACAACAATCTAGCTGGAATTTCCAAAAGGGTAACCATGTTTGTCCTTCTGGCTGCAACAAATAGTCTTTAAGACATACACATTTGTTACGGTATAAGCTTTAATTGACCACAGTTCACTTCATCAGCTTAATTACATAATTAACAAAACAGTTGTTGGTAATGCAGACATCCTGATAGTTGTAAGCCAATTAACACATTTAAAGAGCTAAAAATCCTTCATTTCTGTTCATTCCATCATTGAACCTCTTGATGTAATTCAGTGGTTTCACACTTCAGTCTCTGTATGAAGTTCCTTGGTTCAAGATGCCCACTCTAAGGACATTTACTGAGTATCCTAAGATTTTTGAGTCCATGGCTCCCTTGACCAACCACATTCTTTCTGTGGCACCCTTGTGAGGTTCAGGAGCCCAGTTCTGTCACCCGTCGCCTGCAGAGCTGGCAGCCTCTCGTCCATTTTTTAATACCCTCCCTTGTGGAGGGTTCCCTCAGCCTCCTCTCCCCTCTCCTTGGGAGTCCTCAGGGCAGCCGCCGCTGCTGCTGCTCATGGTCTCTGAGCTGCGCCCCCTGCCCCAAAGAGAGGTGCCTCCTCACACTGCCTCACAGGGGCCTAGGACTTCCCAACAGTAAGAGCTGAAGGACAGGCTGGCTGGACTCCCTCACCTGCTGGCTTGCTTACTCTGAGGCCACCTCAGCTCCTGGCAATCAGCATCCCCTGGCCAGCCCCAGAGGCACCATTCGCCTGGGGAGCTTGTAGCCAAAGCTGCTGCAACAAACAGCCATGCAAGCCTTTGGGAGGCAGAGTCATAAGAGGGCATCAGAAGAGGGAGGGAAGGAAAGAGGGACAGAAGCCAGTGTTGCCCACGGCACCCCTGACCATCATTCAAGGCACCCCAGGGTGCCACAGCACACTGGTTGAAAACCACTCTCCTAGGAGACTGAAATGCCCCCTGCCCCTGCTGGCTTTTGAATGCTGTTGTTTCTGATGTCAGATTTATGAACATTTATTCTTTAGCATAGCAACCGGCCTGTTTGTTTTATGTAGACTGCAGAAGGACAATGTTGGGAGATGATGTCATACGTCACACTGGAAGATGAGCAGCCAAAAGAACTTCTGGTGTTGTGGATGACATTATTTGTTCCTGCATAAGCGTTGTGGGAAAAGATTTGGGGACAGAATTGGCCTCTAGGCCTGCAACAAGGGCCAGTTCCTCTGCCTGTATTAGGGCTGTGCAATGTTAGGTTTTCAACATTGTGATACATCACCAGCATTGGTGATACATCAGGATGTTGAAAGGGAGGAACAAGCTGCCTGGTCCCCAGGCCCATGAAGTTTAAAGGAGCCCCCACCCCAGCCAATGTAGCTTGTTCCTCCCTCAGTTGTATGATGGCCAGAGAGCAATGGTGGTTTCACCTGGCAATATATTGTGACTCAAACCGCAAGTTGGAAATCATTGGAGTGGATTCAGCTGGAAACTGTAAGTGACAACAAGTGGTTTTCCGTAATTTTCTCTTCTAGGTTAGTCCTGTAGATTATTCCCAAATTCCCATCTGGCCTTGTTGACCTGTTCCCCACCCCCAACTTCATTGTGTGGGTGCTATAGGCTGAGAAATGAGACTGCAACACAAAAATGCCAAATTACAACACTATCACTTGCGGATTGAACCCAGACAAATATTTTTAGTGCACTATATGTGTTAATTGCCAGGACAACAACTATTTAGTGAATTGCCACCAATAATTGCACAACGACAACTTGCTGTACTTTTCTGCATTTCATTTTCTTCGGACCTCACTGTTTACAATTCCTCCACCCCCTTCCCTGACCTGTAACTCAGAATAATCCTTCATGCATCTAATGAAGTAGACTGAAGTCCATAAAAGCTCACACCGTTTGCTAAGACTTTAAGATGCCAAAAGACTCTTTCTGGAAAGGAATGTTAACAACCAGGGAGAATTATCCTTATTTCATTCACAAATAGCTCTTTACCACTAGTAATTAACAGAATGTACCAACATCAGTGAGTAGAGTTTGCACTTCCCTAGCGAAAGCACAGTGGAAAGGAAGGTTTACTGCTTTAAGGATCAGTAGCAGATTTAAGCACCCCCAGGGAACCAGTGCTAAAAGCTGGTTCTGGACTATTGAATAACTATTCCTGTTCTTCATCCTGTTCATCCACTATGTCCACAGCATTCCCCCGATCCACCCATCTTGCAATTCTATCAAAAAAAAGAAATGACATTCATCTCCCATGACTTGTTTTTGAGAAGCCAAGGCTGGGTCTTAGTAATCACAGCCTTCTTTTCTAAGTGCACACAGACGGACTGTTTAATTATCTGTTCTAGGATCTTTCCTGGTATTGATGTCAAGCTCAATTGTCAATAGTTACCTGGGTCTTCTTTTCCCCTCTTTTTGAAGATGGGGGCAACATTTGCCCACCTCCAGTCTGCAGGGACGTCACCTGTTCTCCAAGGATTTTCAAACATTATAGACAGAGGCTCTGTGATTACGTCTGCAAGCTCCTTGAGTACTCTGGAGAGCAACTCATCAGGCCCTGGAGAGCTGAATTCATTTAAAGTGGCTAGGTGTTCCCTTACTACATCTTTTCCCATTTTGGGTTGCAGCTCCCTCCTTGCGTCATTTTTTCTGTTATCATCAGGTTGGGAACTGCTTTCCTTTTGGGTGAAGACAGAGGCAAAGTCAACCAAGAGCATTTCTCTGTCTCCTCCATGCAAGGGACCTAATACTTGCTTGAACTTTTTCTTGCTTCGAACCTAGTCAAAGAAACCTTTTACTACTATTTCTAAACTCTCTTGCAAGCCTGAGTTCATTCTGAGCTTTGCCCACCTAACCTTCCCACTGTGAACGTTGGCTACTTATGCACACTCTTCCTTCATGATTTCTCCTTTCTTCCATTTCTTATACATTCATTATGGAGCCACAAAGATTTCTTCGGGTGTGCTGGAGCACTTTGTTAATCAGAAATAAAAAGGTAAAGGTAAAGGTACCCCTGCCCGTACGGGCCAGTCTTGACAGACTCCAGGGTTGTGCGCCCATCTCACTCTATAGGCCGGGGGCCAGCGCTGTCCGGAGACACCTCCGGGTCACGTGGCCAGCGTGACATTGCTGCTCTGGCGAGCCAGAGCCGCACACGGAAACGCCGTTTACCTTCCCGCTAGAAAGCGGTCCCTATTTATCTACTTGCACCCGGGGGTGCTTTCGAACTGCTAGGTTGGCAGGCGCTGGGACCGAACAACGGGAGCGCACCCCGCCGCGGGGATTCGAACCGCCGACCTTTCGATCAGCAAGCCCTAGGCGCTGAGGCTTTTACCCACAGCGCCACCCGCATCCCTTAATCAGAAATACCTCTTAGTAAATGCATTCTCAGTTTGATATGGAGTTAAGGGCTATTTCACTTACAGCTGTATATTCTGTTTCCCCATCCCTCCCTTCCAAAGGCAGTATTCAGAAATGGGGTGCATTTTCACCCCAGAGAGTGGGCAGCCCCAAAGATCCATGCTTAAGCCATGCATATTTTGATTATATGTCCTCTTGCCATAAGAAACCAGGCTTCAAAACAACATGTTTACCATAAGGAAAACTGAGGCAACAGTTGAGCTTGCACGGATGGATAGGTTGGGACAACTGAGCTGGAATTGATGCATTGATTCAAACAAATGACATTTTGTACATAGACAAATCCTTGTATTGTATGTTCATGAGAGCCAGTTGACCTTCCCCTCCCTTAGTTTGAAAAGACCAATATTTTGCCCTGAGCAATTCCAATTTCCACAGAATACAGAGCATAACACAGGACAGGTAGCAATATAACGCCATTTGAACTGTGCTGAGGCAGATTTCTGGCAGCATTTAAAGTAGAGAGTGAGCCCCCTTTGGCCTTTAGAGAATAGCAGGGACCTCTGACCAGAGGGTAGGATGGAGAAGAGAGAGAAAGAATGAACAGATTGATTGGGCTGTGATTACACCACTGAGCCATACCAGCACAGATCCTGCTTCACCACCACAACATGTGCACTTTCTCTGTGTACTTTCTGCAATGTAATGAGGGAATCCCAAGCCAGCTGTCGAAAACAGCAGCACAGTCAGTGCTGGCTCAGTGCCCCTGTCCCCTGCTGGAAAGCTTCAAGAGAAATATATCCTATATTTGCACCACTGCAACTGAAAGTGTGCCTCTGCTTGCAGGCTGGAGGGGATCTCAATGAAGCCTGCTAGAGCTGGTGCCTTGTTGAGTTTGTTGTGCAAGAGACTCTGCTTGGCTCCCACTGTTTGCAATGCAGCACACGCTCCCTTCTGGCATTCTGGGAAAGCAGGGTAGCCCTGCTTTGCAGATAATGTTCCTCCCATCTTCTGCTGCCTTCTATCAACAGCTAGGGAGAAAAACAAGTGGATTTCCTTCTGCCTCAACCAGCCCAGAAAGCCATGCTAACAGCACCGGGCAAGTGGGAAGCAGAGCTGGCCTAAGGTGTTTGCCCCAGGGAAAAATTCAAAAGCCACAAACACCTCCCAACCCACTCCTTAATACGAGGCACCATCCACCAGGAAGTAGACATGAATGGGAGGTGTACTCTCCCATTCACTTCAATGGAGTTTATGCTGGGGAAAATTCCCATGGGATTCTGCCTGAGCCAGATCTGATCCTATCCCAATGATGCCCTCAAAAGGTGCCACCTGTGGGCAGCCACCTCACCTTGCCGCTGGCAAAGCTGTCTCTACTGAGGAATGCCAAGGAGCACATCTGAAGTTCACGGAGCAACACCAACGGAGCAACACCAACTCTCAATGCAGAGACATTCCCAAGAGCAGGGATGCACATGGAGTGAAACAGGTACAGTAAGAATTGCCCCTTTGAACTGAACTTTCTGAGGATCACAGCATGGCAGACTAGCTTGGAATAAATGGGCTGGATCTGATCTGTCACAACCCAATTCTGTCATATTACTGGGGATTCAAACTAATGGGGAGCTACCACAGTCAACTGGCCGAAAGCCAAGACTTTTGACTTTATAGTCCTCTGCTGAAAAGGGGGCACAGCACTGTGGCAAAGTGGGAAAAGGTAGAAGCCCAGATCTCCAGGGACACATCAGTCAAACTTGGTTGTGCCTAGGGAGGGGCCCTATAACTAGTTGCCTGGACAGTGCAGAAAAACAGGTGGGGAAGTGGGGGCTTTTGCACAACCTGCTTGCGGAGCGCAACCTTTGGAATTTGGCAGAGGAAGAATCCCCGACCTGTTAGAAATTGTACATGGGGTGAACCAGCAGTGCTCGGGAGCACATGCACATGCGAACACAGAGACACATGAGCATACATGAAAGTGCACCATTACATCTGCCTCTAGAGCTGTGGGGCTTGCCCCCATTTTAGCAGCAGGAGCCTCATTAGGACAGGCTAGAGTAGACCACACATGGCAGGAAGGGCCTGAGTTCAAATAAGCGCAGTCCCCGACTATGTGCACAGAAATGTAGTCTACACCAATGAGGGGAGGGTGGGGATTTCCACAGAAAACCCACTTGAGGCGGCGTAAAATACTCGGAGGGCACCCTACCGGAGAAGAAATTCCTTGATCCTTCCGAAACTATTTCTGAGTGGGGACCCCCGGCCCCCTTCCAAGGAATCAGAATCAACGACAAGCATGAGACTCCACGGGCACCCATACCAACGCCAAACACGCGTGACAGCTTTTAACACATCTACACGTGTATGCCCGGGCAGACACAAACGAAGCCGCAGCTCCGCAGCCCAACACCGCCAGAGCCCGAGGGCTGCTTGTGCAGCACCTCAACTCACACCGGAAACCCACCGTCTGTCCCGCGGGAGGGGGAAATATATGTTTTTAACGCTAACAGAAGGCTTCCCGCGGGACTGAATTCGGATGCGGTATAAACCTACGGAACTCCCCGCGCGCGGCAACCCGCCCCCCCCCTCCAGGGCACCCACGTGGGCCCACCAGCGGGGGCAGGAGTCGCCAGCCCCCCCCCCCCCCCGAGGCCGGGCCCCGCAGCGAAGCCCCGCGGCTGGGAGCGAGCGGGCAGCTTGGCGCAGCCACGGCGGCGGCGGCGGCGGCGGGTCGGGCAGCGCAGCGCTCTGCCGCGCTCTGGCCCATTCCCGCGCAGCGCGCCCGGAGCAGGCGCGGAGGCGCAGGGGCTCGGAGCGCCGCGGGGCCGCCGCCGCTCTGCCGCAAGGCTCTTACCTTTGCAGTGCAGCCGAGGATCCCGCGCGGCGCCCGCGGCTCCCTCTCCGCTTCCCGCCCATTCGCCGGCGCGGCGGGCGGGCACCGTTTGTTTCCCGCCGGCGCTTAGAGGCAGCGCGCCGAGGAGAGGGCGGCGTCGGCGTCCCCCGCGGCCGCCTCGGGAGCCCCGCCCTGCCCAGCGCCCCGCTGCCCAAGTCCGCGGACGGGGCGGCGAGCGGCGGCGGCTAGTAGCAGGGAGCGCCTCGTGCACGCGAGCGCGTGGATGTGCGCGCGCGGGTGCGCGGCGGCGGCTCCCGCTGCAGGCGAAGCTCGACGGGGGCAGAGCGGGGACCGGGGTCGAAAGGGAGCAGGTCAGCCGGCACATCGCGCGGCCGCGCGGGGTCCCGAGACGAGCCGGCGCGCGGCGACACCGGGAGGAAGAATCAGGGGGCTTTTTTTTTCTCTGTGCGCAAGGCAGATTTCCTGGATCTCCCTATGGCTGATCGATTTTCTTTTTTGCGGGGAAGAAGCCAGACGTTCAGGTGCCCCGGGCGCGTAAAAAGCGAGTTATCCTAAGGGGAGGATTCCGTCTCCTAACAGCACCGTGCTCTGCTCCGCCCAGGGGGACGAGAGGGAAGCCCTCCGGCAGAGTCGCCTGAAAGCCGCAGCCGGGAGTAAAACAGGACCTGGAAAATGCTGCGCAGCTCAGCGCGGACCAGGTTCCTGGTTCCCTTTGGGGCCAAACTGCAGCCTCTGCCCCTGGCAGACCAGAAGCGGCTGCGTGAAGTGGCCCAGCATCACAAGAGGCAGGAGCTGCCCAAGTCATTTTGCTGCATGAGGCGAAGGACAGGACGGTGTATCCCCCCCATTCTGCGCACAAACTCTGGCTGGACTTAGTAGCTGGATTTTGTGGCACGTTTCTAGCTATTTCCCGCCCCTCAGAATTTGCCACCAGAGGCAGTGGAAGGGCCGACCCTGACAACAGGCCACTGGCCTGGGTCAACAGGGGATGGAAATAAAGTTTGTGGCTAACCAGAAGTTTAACCCTGCAAGACTGACTTCTCACGTTATTAGCATGTTCTAAATGAATAATGGGGATGTGTATAATGCTTTCTAGAGCAGATAACATGACAGAGCTGTACTGGGGGGGGGGGGTCTCTCAACAAGACTTGCTTACATGTTGTTAGAATAGTCTCAACCATTTACTTCTAATGATATAAGGGAAAGTATTCGTGTTAAATTCTACCCAATAGCTCAGGTCTAATAGCTCAGGTCTAAACTAAAATGTCACAAAGCTGACTAAGATGTCAGCTTTCAATTAGCCCTTGCATGCTAGTTTTCACTTAATAAATGGCAGCTGGGGTGTTGACCAGGATCAGGACTACAGGCGTGTGTGAGGGAATTTAAGTTTTTGCCCCACACAGTGGATCAACAGCTGATTTTGCTTGGGAAGAAAGCCACTCTTGGCAAGTGAAATGCAAAGCTGTTCCTACCTTCTGGTTTTCTGGTGAATTGCATTAGGTACTTATATACACTTTTAATGCACTTTAAAAACTTTAGACGTATTGGGCTACCTGTGTTTAGGTTCCAGTTGCTCTGTGTTAATCTCCCTCCCTATCCTCACCCCAGTGTACCTTTCACCCCTTACACCATTTCTGGCTACGGGCCTGAGAAGGGGCTTCTAGGCATCTCTCATATTTTAGGCACCACCTACTGCTAACTTACCTTTGAAAACAATTTCTCCTCACTTGACACCAGTTGTGCTTTGGTAACTCTAAGCTCTTTGGGGCCAGGGTGACGTGAGGCTGGCCACTTTGCTTTTAATGGGCTTTTGCCTCTAGCACATTTTCAGGGTCAGGGGCGGTGCCCTACCAAGTACAACGCTGAGGTCTGGGCACTAATGGAATATAAACAATGCACTTATAATAATGCAATAAAGGCTGCATTTAAAGAAGCATGATGGTAAAATAGAATGCCTGATCGCAGAGTGGCCTGTGGGTTAGAACTAAGGGGTACTAAGATCTTTGGCCACCCCACCGCTCTTTGAAATGGTGAAAGCAGGCCCCACGTGCAAACAGATGGATTCCACACTTGGCAGAATCAAGCTTTAAATCATTAAATCAAGGGCAGTCCACGCCATTTTGCTGCCTGAATGAAGGACAAGATGCCCTCTGTACCAAAGCTGACTGAACTATGGGAAAGTATCACCTAGCACACTTTTGAGAAGCTAACTTGGGGGCCCAGGGCAGGCTGAATGGCACACACATCTCTGCCCCCCCCAGTGCCTCAGTGGCACTCCACACATCTCTGTGCTTGCCACCTGCAGTATATAAGCAGTGGTGGCCAAACTTGGCCCTCCAGCTGTTTTTGGACTACAACTCCCATCATCCCTCGCTAACAGGACCAGTGGTCAGGGATAATAGGAATTGTATTCCCAAAACAGCTGGTGGGCCAAGTTTAGCCACCACTGGCCTAATGCATGGGTGGGCAACATTTGGCCCGCACCACGCTTCCCAATTTGGCCCACAAGGCTGCCTTGCCCAGGCCACACCACCTGTTACCCCCTTGACATGTGACATCAGGCATGGAACAGGTAAAGCCACCATTGCAAATGAAGAAGCAGGAGCCTTAGAGTACACCCCAAATTG
This sequence comes from Podarcis muralis, assembly GCF_964188315.1. Lineage (NCBI taxonomy): Eukaryota > Metazoa > Chordata > Lepidosauria > Squamata > Lacertidae > Podarcis > Podarcis muralis. The sequence goes on from NC_135671.1 coordinate 35,591,445, forward strand.
TAGCAGGTGTGGCTTGCCACTGTTAACATCTGGTGCTGAATGCAAGATGTTTTTACATTTAACTGAGATCAGAGCTTCTAAGTATTCTGATGCCTGCTGCAAGCACAGCCTGCCTTCAGTGTGCCAAGTATAAACACTGTAAGGCACACAATAGTTCCTTTGCAAGCACAGATTGTCACTGTTTGAAGTGGGTGTAGAATGAAAGCCACATTGGGGTCAGGCCCACCTGCTGTAATATGACATCAGGGGATTGACAGGCTCCACCCACCTGTCAGATGGGGCCCATGGAGGGTTGGCCACAATTTGGTCCAGTCCTCCAACCAAAAGTACAGTGGTCCCCTGGCCTAATGGATACACATGGAATATTCCCTTACAGAGCAAAGCCAGAGAGAGGCAGCCAACCAGCCTCTGCAGTGCTGCCTCCGAGAGAGAGAGAGAGAGAGAGAGAGAGAGAGAGAGAGAGAGAGATGCAGCCAGCTTTTTTGGGGAGGGGGTGGGCTTGGAGGCAGAGTCTCTCTATCTCTGAGTCCAAGCCCCTCCCCGCAGAATAGGGGGCTTCGCTGGCTGCAGAGAGGAGAAGAGGAGCCACTACCAGACTGCAGCAACACCCTCCCAAAACATGACGTGATGTTGCGCATCATACATGTGATGTCACACGTTCATGTTACAGCGGCAGGCACCCACAATTCTGAGGGCAAGATGGCACAGCTAGAAGCCAGCCCTCTGGTTTGTTTGCTCCCCACTGCACTGAAGAAAGGAGAAGGGAAGGGGCACAGCCCGGTCTTTTCAGCAGCGTGTACCAGCACATTCCTCAATCACATGATTAAACCATAGTTCAAAACAGCCTATGGGTTAATGTGATATGAGATCAAGGTTGGCGGAGTGGCATGGTTCTGTTCTAGTAGTGGGTGGGTGAGGCTGGCACGGAGAGTAACCTTCCCACATAATCTCCCCTGTTCAAACATTTTCAAAGCTGCGTGGGAAACCACTACAGTACTCAGGATTAGCAACTAGTTGCTCAGCTAACATGCTTGCAGTCATCTTAAAGCAACAACTACAACCCTACAGATAGCTGTAATCAGGATGTGGGTTGCATCTTCCACTTTCAACCTAATTAATTTGGTTTTCAGCCCATAGGAATTTAACTCAAGCACATCCATACTCTAAATCTGAAGAGGTAGTAGATGGCAAATTTTGCCTATGAAGGCTTCCGCCACAATAAGTCATATTGTCTCTAAATCGCCATGGGACTTACTTTGTATCATTAACATTTGTAGGCGCCTTGGTGTTTGAAACAGCTGAGAATAAAGTACATTTCCACTTTGTGGTTTTAGCAATAAATGTAGAACAGTAAAAATATCTCTTTGGAATAGACGAAGAAGCAAAAAGCAGTTCATCTAAATTTTTAGTCTGTTCAGTCCCACAAACTCTGAATGAGTTTTACAAACAACCTGCACCCCAGAAACCAAAGTAGGAGAATGCAGAGTATTAACCCGTTTGCCTCGTCTGCTTTGGGGGCAGTGACATAATTTGCATGAGCGGGAGAGTTGGCTGTCCAGCTATCTAGGAAGTCAGCTGTTTGTTTGCATGACCAGGGAAAGGCCACACCAGCCAGGAGCATCATCATGGTGTCAAAGTTTAAGAAGGATATTGATAAGCTGGAATGTGTGCCTGAGGAGGGCAACCAAGATGATCAAAGGACTGGAAACCAAGCCTTATGGGAAACTATTGAAGGAGTTGGGTATGCTTAGCCTGGAAAAGAGATGAAATAAAGTGGTACTATTACTTCACTTGATCTGGGCACCGTATTTCCGTTGATGCAGTCTATAATAACATTAGCTTGTTTTGCTGCTGCATCACACTGTTGGCTCATGTTAAGCTTATGGCTTCCTAAGATCCCTAAGAGAATCACTATTTGTATATACTATGGGGGTGGGGGCAGAGATGGCAATGGGGAGGGAAGAGGAAAGCAAATTCAATTTGGGTACTTACTCTTAAAGCTAAATCATTTGAAGGCAGCCCTGTACTGGGATGTTTTTAATGTCTGACGTTTTACTATGTTTTTATATGCGCTCTAAGGTGCCCAGAGTGGCTGGGAAAACCCAGCCAGATGGGTACGGTACAGTGGTACCTCGGTTTACGAACTTAATCCATTCTGGAAGTCCATTCTTAAACCGAAACCGTTCTTAAACCGAGGCGCAGTTTCCCTTATGAGGCCTCCCGCCACCAGTGCCCTTCCACCGTTCGGCTTCCGTTCTTAGACCAAGGTAAAGTTCACAAACCGGGACACTACTTCTGGTTTTGCAGAGTTCATAAACCGAATAGTCTGTAAACAGGGCTGTTCTTAAACTGAGGTAGCACTGTATAAGTAACAAAATTATTATTATTATTATTATTATTATTATTATTATTATTATCCCTAAAAGTGTACATTCCCAAATGCAGACCTGAGGCTTATGTCTCTCAAATAAATCCTGAATGCATATCACGTTGGTTTGTGGGGAGGATTAGGTCTATAGAAATGAGAATTCCTCAGTAACAAGATCAGAGTTTGAAGCACATACGCTTTGGTGAGTGCATCATGTCCCTGAGAGCAGTCACACAGGCACGTTCAGCTCAAATGGCATGTGACTTCTGGTCTGTCTCTGACTACATCTACTTCTCTGGCCTTTGTGACTGCTGTGTGGCGCATGCTGCTTAAAGGGCCGTACTGCTCCCTCTGGATCCTGACTATCAGCCTGCCTTGGTCCCCATCATCTGGCTGCCTGTGACAGAAACAGGCTTTGCCTCAGTTTCACCCTGAAATATATTCGGAGTTGAGTGTGAATTTCATGCTCTTTATTCAGCTCGTAGTAGCAATGAATGAAACTTTCCCCAAAACATCTAGCTATACAGTGGTACCTCAGGTTAAGAACTTAATTCGTTCTGGAGGTCCGTTCGTAACCTGAAACTGTTCTTACCTGAAGCACCACTTTAGCTAATGGGGCCTCCCACTGCTGCCGCTGCACTGCCGCCCAATTTCTGTTCTCATCCTGAAGCAAAGTTTTTAACCCAAGGTACTATTTCTGGGTTAGCGGAGTCTGTAACCTGAAGCGTCTGTAACCCGAGGTACCACTGTATATACATTATTTACACAATGGGCCTCGCGTGATTGGCTAATTCCGGGCTGCTCCTGTAGGCCAATCAGGTTGCGGATTTACTTCCTCCAGAAGCCTGGTTGGCTGGTCCGGCAGGCCAATCAGGTTGCTGATTCACTTCATCCAGGAACCTAATTGGCTGCTTCTGCAAGGCCAATCAGGTCACTGATTCACTTCCACCTGCAGCTGGATTGGGTGGCTCCTGTGGACGAATCAGACTGCTGCATTCTGGATCCTATTGTTCTAGGATTCAGCTCAGTACATAACACACCCTATCCCAGTACAAAACCAAACCTGCCGCCAAGGCTGCCTAGCGTGCAGCACTGATAGCATGTATGCATACCCTCCAAATCCAGTGTGTGAAGGAGCCTTAACAAGTACAGGCAAGAGCTGCCTAAAAGTATATGCTTAAGTTTTGATACCAGAAATCAAGAGACCCACGTTGTGTCAGGGTTGGGGAACCTGTGGCCCTCTAGAGGCTGCTGGACTCCAACTCCAGTCAGGCCCAGCCAGCATGGAGAATGGTCAGGGATGGTGGGAATTGTGATCCAGCAACCAGTCCTGGTCTACGTGCTGGGTGCCGACTTGTTTGCTAGGGCACTGATGATCAGGAAAGTCCTGGTGCAAGAAGATGATGGGACAAATAGAAAAAGCTCCCAGTTCAGCACTGGAGAAACCTTCTCCACGGGATCTCCTTCTGCAAATCTCTTTCTCTGCTCTCCCTTTAAAGCCAAATAATCTGATGCCCAGCAGGCAGAACTCACAGTAATTGCATTTCTACTAAATGATGAACAAACTCATAAACTGTTTCCTGAAGGCAGGAAGGCAAAACTAGAGCCATTTAACAGCCAGGGAAACAACCAATGAGTCAAGGGAAATTAAATGTAGGAGGATAACTTGCTCCTGTTGCGAACCCTGCAAAGATTAGGTGGTGCTGTTGATGAGCTGCCTGCAAGGAGAAACTGAAGAATCTCCCTTAAGGGTGGTGGTGGTTGTTAAAATTTCTATACTGCCCTTCATCCAAAGATCACAGGGTGGTTATATAAAAACACAAAAAATGCATAACTTAGCAATTAACAGAAACAATAACCCCACCCCATCAAAGGCCCTTATAAGGTTCCCGGACTGTATGGTGGAAAATAAATGTAAACGTGGAAAATAAACAAATGTTATTTTAGATATTTGTTCCACACCGCAACAGGGTCTTTCGGATATTCTGATGCACACGCCACAGAGACTTCAGGGCCTGCAATGGAGAGGATGGAGAGGAGCTGGTGGTCCTTGTTGCAAGCATACCACTTCTAGGTTGCCAGTGACAACTCAGGCACAGTGCTGGGCTTTGTAAAGCAGAGTAGCCAGCACCCTGGTCTGAGCACTGGGAAATATCAGCCCATCCAGGTTGAGGTGGGAAGTACTTGGAACAAAAAGGGCAGCAACAGGCTTTCAGCTATGTAGGATTTGATGTAATGTTTGATGTTTTATTGTGCTTAAATATGTTGGAAGCAAATCAGCGGCAACTAGGCCCCTGACAACCTTTGAAAACCTCCTCCTAACAACAAAGGGGCACGGTAAAGGGATGGTATCCGCAATATACAAAATACTACTCCAAAATCCCACAAACCCCCTAGACGCAATCAAAAAACAATGGGAGAATGACATAGACTATGAGATTAACCCCACTCAATGGACCAGAATGTGGTTTAAACCCCCCTTTAAATCCATATCAACAAAAAGAAAATAACTCACTCTGAAACTCACCTACAGGTGGTACCTAACACCAAGAAAACTAGCGCTAATACGCCCAGGAACCTCACCAAAATTCTGGAGAGGGTGCACCTCCACAGGCACATACCTCCACATGTGGTGGGAGTGCCCCAAAATCCAACTATTCTGGACAACAGCCATACAAGAAATATGTAAAATAACTAAGCAAGTATTAGACATCACCCCAGAATTGGCCCTACTAAACATCTTCCAAGACAACAATGCCCATTTACACCACAAAGAACTCATAACCCACCTACTTTCAGCAGCCAGAAACACCATAACCAGACACTGGAGAGACCTGTCAGGAGTAAGCATGGACCAATGGTACCAAATAGTATGGGAAACAGCCCTACTAGAAAAATTAACCAATAAACTGAAACTGACACAGGGACAAACAGAAGAAGACGCCTTTACCCCAGTATGGCTCCCCTTTATCACATACACAGCCCAACAAGACAATGACAATAATCCACCAACAGCTTACAAATCAATATGGCTAACCTGATCCAAAAACACCCACCCACCCCACTCACACACAAAAACAAAGATCACCACAGCCAATCACAAACAAACAACCACACCCTAGGCCAACCCCAACCTCTCTCACCACCGAAGGAACACAAGTGAACAGCACAAGCAACACTGACACCAAACCCTACATACATTAAGCATAATAGAAACATCGCCACCCACCCCCACCCCCATCCATCTCCCCCCCCCTCCACCCCTTTTTTCTCTCCCCCTAATGTCTCAACAAATGAAACGGATTTGTAAAAATGTTACATGGAAAAAATACGAGAGACATTACACACACTTCTGTAAAACAAGAAAATCTTTAATAATAATTTAAAAAAAATATGTTGGAAGCCACCCAGAGTGGCTGGGGCAACCCAGTCAGATGGGTAGCATAAAAACATATTGTTCTTGTTCTTGTTCTTGTTTTTTAGCTGCTGACCCTGGAGGGAAGCTCCTGACCATGAAGAACTGGGTTCAAGTATGGTGGGTTATGGCCTTGATGGGATCCAAGAGCTCAGAACTGCACTGAGTATAGTTAGCCAATACAATCCAGATTTTGGGCTCGTCCACACTTCCCTTTTTCTGTGATTGCTTCCGTGACTTCTAGTCTGAGAGGTTTTCCTGTTGTCCCACTGCTTTTCCCAGGAAAAGCTGCTGCTTACTGCTGAACTGGAGCAAACATCATCAATCTGCAGAAAACCTGATTGGAGTTTGCTCTGATTCGGAAGTAAACAGCTGGTTTTCCCTGGGAAAGCAGAGGAACAGAAGAAAAACCTGCTTGGATGAGCCTTATATTGCATGTCACAATAGTGATCAGGAAGAAACAAGATATTTTACACATTCTGTGGAACTATAAAGCATTATGTGCACAAGATCAATCCAAATCTGGAGCGTATTCTGATTAGGGCACTGTGTGACTGCTTTTGCTCCAAAATAAAAGTATCGCGGGGCTTTTTGCATATCAACTTAAACATCTAACTACCATCACATGGTACAGGTGTGGGAGAAGTTCCAGAGTACCATCTGGCAGTGGCGTAGCGTGGGTTGTCAGCACCCGGGGCAAGGCAAGTAATTTGCGCCCCCTAACCCGTGGAGCCAGGTAGGGGCAGAGAGCTGCGAGTGCGAGCGCCCCCCCCCCGATGTTGCGCCCGGTGCGGCCCCCCCCCCGCACCTCCATGCTACGCCACTGCCATCTGGTCCAGTTACAGTACAGTGGTACCTCGGGTTACATACGCTTCAGGTTACAGATTCTGCTAACCCGGAAATAGTACCTCAGGTTAAGAACTTTGCTTCAGGATGAGAACAGAAATCGTGCTCTGACGGTGCGGCAGCAGCAGGAGGCCCCATTAGCTAAAGTGGTGCTTCAGGTTAAGAACAGTTTCAGGTTAAGAACGGACCTCCGGAACGAATTAAGTACTTAACCCGAGGTACCACTGTATTTGGGATCATTTTAATTATTGTGGCTTGAAGACATGGACAAGCAGCTTGAGGGAGTCCAGCCTACGACCTTGTTCCCTTGACCCTTGTCCATCTCAACTATTAAAAAACAGCTGGAGGGGACTGGTTGGGTGGTGAATGCCTCCTTTTAGTATGAGATGGTGCCAACCACCTAGAACGTGGGTAGGCAAACTAAGGCCCAGGGGCCGGATCCAGCCCAATTGCCTTCTAAATCCGGCCCGCGGACGGTCTGGGAATCAGCGTGTTTTTACATTAGAATGTGTCCTTTTATTTAAAATTTGTGGGAGCCTGCCTGGTGTTTTTATATGAGTAGAATGTGTGCTTTTATTTAAAATGCATCTCTGGGGTATTTGTGGGGCATAGATATTTGTTCATTTCCCCCCTTCAAAATATGGTCTGGTCCCCCACAAGGTCTGAGGGACAGTGGACCGGCCCCCTGCTGAAATTTTTTTGCTGACCTCTGACCTAGAAGGAGGTAGTGGTGCATCCCTTCCTCAAGATGTACCCACCCACCCACCCCCAATTATTTTGACCCATTTCAATCTGGTCCTGTCACATCACCAAAACTGCTTTTGACATTTTGGTTAAAGACTTTTGTCAAGGAGGCAGGCAGGGATTGAAACTGGGATCTCTTCAACGGAACCACTGCCCTTCCTGCGGCATCTTGCTCCTCAATTCTAAATGTGTTCTGCCACCTAGGACCAGTTTTTGTCCTTGGACCTGGGCGTTCTAGTTGAAAGTAAAGTATTACAAGCAAGCAATATATTTGCCCACCCCACTCTAGAGCACTGATCTATTGCTGATGGGTTAAGTCCACCAGTTGATCTAAACACACAGGTTCCTTGTTAGGAACCGCTCTCCCTAACAAGGAACTGGCATGTCCATTTATGGCTGGAGACAGATTTGGGTAACTGCTGGATTTATGTTTCCAAAAGTGGAGGCCAGACATTGCTTCTTTGTCCCCAAATTCTGAGACCTACAACATCTAGCCGCTGAAACGTGAGCATGGGCACTGCCTTGAAGCACTTATCAAATCACCTTTTGAAACAGCCCCCTTCATTTAAAGGAGAAGAGGGATAGCTTCTTCAAAAAATGCTTCTGAGAAGCTCTTTAAGGAAACCCTCACAGTCCAACTGAAGCAGGACAGTGGGAGTTGTCTTACAGTCTTTGCAAGTTTCCCCACACCCCTCTTTTAAAATCCCAAGATGGAGGCGTAAGATTGCCATGCATTTGCCATGCATTTGCCCAGTGAGCACCCCCATTCACCTGTCAATCATGTCCCACCCACCCATGAAATTTGGCCCATGAGGGCAATTCTGATAAGCATCTGACTCCTTGAGCCAAAAAAATTCCCCTCTCTGCTTATGTGACAAGGCATACAGATACAAATTAGATACTGCTTTAGAATCCACTTTTTTTGTTCTTGACCCAAGTTTGCTATCATCATTCGCAATATCAGTACGGTAGTACCTTGGTTCTCAGACTTAATCCATTTTGGAAGTCTGTTCCAAAACCAAAGCGTTCCAAAGCCAAGGCACACTTTCCCATAGAAAGTAATGCAAAACGGATTAATCCATTGCAGACTTTTAAAAACAACCCCTAAAACAGCAGTTTAACATTAATTTTACTATCTTATGAGACCATCGATCCATAAAACGAAAGCAATAAACAATGTAAGGTAAAGGTAAAGGAACCCCTGACCATTAGGTCCAGTTATGACTGACTGGAGTTGCGGAGCTCATCTCGCTTTATTGGCCAAGGGAGCCGGCTTACAGCTTCTGGTTCATGTGGCCAGCATGACTAAGCCGCTTCTGGCGAACCAGAGCAGCACGCGGAAACGCCGTTTACCTTCCCGCCGGAGTGGTACCTATTTATCTACTTGCACTTAGACGTGCTTTCGAACTGCTAGGCTGGCAGGAGCAGGGACCGAGCAATGGGAGCTCACCCCGTCGCGGGGATTCGAACCGCCGACCTTCTGATCAGCAAGTCCTAGGCTCTGTGGTTTAACCCACAGCGCCACCCACGTCCCTAATAAACAGTGTACTATACTATAAAATAAATAAAACAGTATTGTGCATAATTAAAATTTAAAAAAAATTATTACCGGCACTGATGATAGTCATTGTTTGGATAGGGAGCTTTTATCCATTTCTGCAGTCACACAACCAATCAATCAATAGCTGAACTGGGATCCACACAGTCACAAAAACAAATTACTGTAACTGAAAAAGCCTCAAAAAACAAAACAAAAAATAAAACGCAAAATAAATAGCAAAAACAAAAGCACCAAATATAAGCTCCAAATATCACCTCAGAACACTGCAATAGGAAACAGAAGGCTTGAATTACAATGGAGGGGCGCAAATTAGCAGTGCAACAGAAAACACAAGGGGACTCAAAATGGAGCATGTTCAGCTTCCGAAAAAAAGTTCGAAAACTGGAACACCTACTTCCGGTTTTGCAGCGTTCGGGTTCCAAGTTGTTCGTGAACTAAGCTGGTCAAAAACCGAGGTACCACTGTAAATAAAAATAATAATTTTGCCTGACTCCACTATTCTTTCTGACTGCCGGTCTGAAATTTAACTGAAATTTCCTTGTCTGTCAGTTATGTGTACCCATATAATCTGTTGTGGTGAATTTCATTTATTCACCTGTATACCTACTTTGGAGCCACCCCCTACCCCCCACTTTGCCTCATTCAGCCTGAATAAGAGTTCTGGATAACTCAAAAGCTTCCCCACTACTTTGTAATATTTTTGTTTGCTATTGTCCAGTTGTGCATGTTGAAATATTGCCACTGCTGTTCACAGAACTACCACATGGAGCTGTCCAAAGTGCTGGAGGACTTTGCTACAGATCCGCGTGCGCTATTTTCTCTGAATACCAGCAGAAAGATAGCCCCGCTGGGCCAATACTAAGTGTAAGTCTCTGTCTCGAATATGAACATTGCTGGGGAGAGTGGGCTGTTAGCCAATACAAAAGTTGTTCCTTCCCCTGAGGATCAGTTAAGTATTTGACTAAAGTCGATTATAACATTATAACTTAAAGAACCACAGTTGATTTGTCCCAGTCTTAAATAACTAATTAAATATGCATATAGGTGAAAAGTAGACAACATTCTGCAAAGGATATGATATTTGAAATTCACCCCAAACAGACCCTTGGTAACCTAAATGTCTCATTATCCTGGCCTAGCAGGAAACATTTCAGGCATAACTTTTTTTATTTGTGGAAACAATCCCTTTTAAAAAAGGCAATTGGTCTCACATTTAGAATCATAGAATCGGAAGGGACCATGAGCGCCATTTAGTCCAACCTCCTACAATGAAAGAATCTCAACTAACGCATCCACCTGCATCCAGGGCAGTGGTTTGATTGCCTGACTCATGAAAAGCCAGCTCATGCTGTGATGCAGAAATGGGGATCCTGCCATCCAACGTCTGGAGGGCTGCAGATTTCCCAGTAATTCGTTTTGTGCAGGTGAGTTGCCAATTGAAAACTGTAATCCTCAGGGGCTTTTGCTACTGCTGGTCAGCCTTTAAGGTAAGCCACATGACTTAGCTGGAAATAAGTACAGTGGACACTTGGGTTGCGAACATGATCCGTGCGGGAGGCACATTCTCAACCTGCAGCGCCGCATCTGCGCACGTGCAGGTCGCGATTCGGTGCTTTTGCGCATGCGCAAAGCGCAATTTAGCGCTTCTGCGCATGCATGATACCAAAACCCGGAAGTAACCTCCGGGTTTGGTGCAGTGCGCAACCCGAAATCATGCAACCTGAAGCACCTGTACTCTAGATAAAGGAGGAGGGATATAAACCCACAACAGGATTGTAGGCACCTTCAACATCAAGGCTCCCACCAAAGCCATCAAATTAGGTTTCAGTTCTTCAGCTCTAAGCCCAATAAAGCACTGGAAAATATAACCAAGAACACCTTGCTTGGACTCCAGTTTGGCTGAGTTCTATAAATCAGAGCCTCTTTCCTATGTGTTACAGAAGCTGTAAAGATAAAAAAAACCCTCTATCACTTACGGTGGGCTTGTACTAGAATCATAGAATCATAGAATCATAGAGTTGGAAGAGACCACAAGGGCCATCGAGTCCAACCCCCTGCCAAGCAGGAAACACCATCAGAGCACTCCTGACATATGGTTGTCAAGCCTCTGCTTAAAGACCTCCAAAGAAGGAGACTCCACTAAGGTGGACACATCCATTTTTACCCGTATTAATTAATTGTACAGCAACTTCACTCCTGAACCTCTGCTTGCTCTCCCATCTATCTTGAGAAAAGGGGTTAAAGCAGAGCTTTCCAACCAGTGTGTCGTGACACATTAGTATGTCGTCTGCAGTGTGTAGGTCTGTTGCATGAACGCTCCCTGCACTCCTCCTGGGACTGGAAAGGGGTTAGTTTAACCTCCGGTTTGCTAGTAAAACTGAATTACTGTGTCGCGAAATGATGCACGTCTAAAAAGTGTGCCACCAACATGAAAAGTTTGGGAAGCTCTGGGTTAAGGGGTTAATAAGCCTCTGGTCCACAGATATCTGGTACTGAAGCAACTGGCAGCTGCTAGATTAGAAACTGCATGCCTCTGGAGGGAATTGGGAATTTAGAATCACATAATCACAGGACAGTAGAATTGGAAGGGACCCTGTAGGTCATCTAGTCTAACCCCCTTGGCAAGGCAGGAATCTCAACTAAAGCATCCACAACAATGGTCATCCAACCTCTGCTTAAAAACCTCCAAGGAATAAGAGTCCACAAAACAGTTACTGTCAGAAACTTCTTCCTGATGTTTAGTCAAAACCTCCTTTTTGTAACTTGAAGCCATTGGTTTGTGTCCTACCCTCCAGAGCAGGAGAAAACAAGCCTGCTCCATCTTCCATGTGACAACCCTTCAGATATTTGAAGATGGCTATCGTATCTCCTCTCCGTCTCTTTTCCAGGCTAAACATACCCAGCTCCTTCAAGCGCTCCTCATAAGGCTTAGTTTCCAGACCCTTGATCTTCTTGGTTGCCATCCTCTGCACACTTTCCAGCTTGTCAACATCCTTCTTAAATTGTGGTGCCCAGAACTGGACGCAGTATTCCAAGTGTGGTCTGAGTAAGGGACCATTAATTCCCTTGATCTGGACACTATACTTCTGTTGATCCAGCCTAGAATAGCATTAGCTTTTTTTGCTGCTGCATCACACATAATGCATCATGCATAAACAATAACCATCAAACACTTGTTCAGCAGTACATCTAAGGGTGCTTGTTTATCCACTGACATACATTTACACGTTCAACATTCAAACATATTACTTGGCGTAAACTCTCCACTAAGAATATTGAACAGTTGGTATAACAAGGTCTTGATTTTGGTCATTAACAGAGTTAAAGAAAGGGGCCTATGTGTCTTGGAAGGTGTCTCTATTCAGGATGCCTTTAACTGCCCTCCTCTGTCTGGTGAGACGCTCAGACATTGCTGTATCCATATATTATTTTCCCATTTAGTCCGGGATATTTCACCCTGGTTCTTCCATTGGTGAGCTATCGCTAATTGTGCTGCAGTCAGTAAGAAGTCTACTAGTTCTCTATGCTGCAGGGTGAAGCCTAAGTCAATATCCGAGGAAAGTAGGGCTAAGCCAAGATTTGGAGAAAGGGGTTGGCCTGTAATTGGGGAGTACTCTATTCCAGGCATTGGCAAACTCGGCCCTCCTGATGTTTTGGGACTACAACTCCCATCATCCCTGACCACTGGTCCTGTTTGCTAGGGATGATGGGAATTGCAGTACAAAAAGTCTGGAGAGCCTAGTTTGCCTATGCTTGCTCCATTCCAAAGGTTTTTAACATGGGGGCATTCCCACCAAACATGAATTAATGAATCAAGCTTTCTGCACCCCTTCCAACATAAAGGGGAAAGGGAGGGTTCACACTATTGACTTATGTTCAGCTTGTGGTCTGCTAAGACCCCTAGATCCTTTTCACATGTACTACTGGCAAGCCAGGTATCCCCCATCTCATATTTGTGCAGCTAGTTCTTCCTGCCTAAGTGTAGGATCTTACATTCGTCCCTATTAAATTTCAGTTTGTTAGTTTGGGCCCAATGCACTCATATATATGTCCTACCTCTTTATCTATGGTCTTAAATCATTCTGTTGTTGTCTTGTCACTGCATCCAACCATTTATTAAATAAATACAATATAACGCTATTGTCAAAAGGCCAGGTCTTCTGAGATGTGCTCTGTGCCAGGCAGACCTGCTTATTACTCAGCATTTGAATTATGAGTAAAGCTGGCAAATGACACATGAAAAATTGAAATTGTAAAAAAAGAGCCATGAAGGCATCTCCCATGCCCAGCTGGTAATACAATAGCCAGGTGGCAAAATACCATAGGCAAGATCTAATGAACAAACAAACTTTGATAACCAGGTAGGACTGTCTGATCATTATGACAAGTGTGGCTACAAAACCTGCCACAGAAGACAGGTCTGTTTCTTCCGAGCAAAGTTCACTGATGCTGCTTTGACAGCTGAGAGACTGGCCTACTTATTCAAAGGTTTCTCTCATACAAAAAATAGTGACAGATTTGACTTAAGTTGTTTTGGTCTGTGCCAAACATATGCGGCCGACTCACCTCTGTTGCTGCCACCACTGCCATGGCACTTGACACTGACGAGTGGGAAAAATGAACAATAGATGCCAAAGCTTCTGTTGCAAGTCTGAATTCAAAGTCTTCTTCAAGTCTTCACACTCTTCCTGAGAGTTTGCCCCTGCTCCACAGACCATAGCCAATTGGAGCTTGCCTCTGCCCATACAGGGGCTGCTGCCCTCTCTTCATGTCCCTTGATTGGCACCTGGCATAAACCAATTAAGAGACAGGGTGTCCTTCACAGCACCGGTCCCAGGTAGCAGCCCTAGTTTGGGTTTTTGTTTTAAAACAAGCCCCCTCCATGGACACCTTTGCGCAAACCAAGCTACCTTTCTGTGCACCCTACAGCCATTGAAGAGGCTTTTGGCCTTTGTGGGGAGGGACCCGTCCAATTCAGAGAACCAGTGTAGTGTAATGGTTAAGAGTGTTGGACTAGGACCTGGGAAACTGGAGTTTAAAGCACTGCTCAGTCATGAAGCCCACTGTGTAACCTTGGGCCAGTCACTGTCTCTCTGTCTGAACTACCTCACTGGGTCATTGTAAAGATAAAAAGGGGACATGGAGTGGGAGTGCGTAAACCGCCTTGAACTCCTTGGAGAAAATGTTGAGATATAAATGTAATAATAATAAAACAACAACAACAATAATAATAATGCAATAATAATAAAATAAATTTTAGCATGGAGTACCAGAGTCAAATTCGCACCGTCAGACTTACATGTATATCATGAAGCTGCATGTCTATGTTAGCTGAAGGAATGGATACGGTTGAAGAACACTCAGCTGTTAGATTTAGATGGGTATGATATTAAATTTGGTTGGCATGCATGTCTATTGTGTAAGGGTCATGCTCCATAATGCAAAGGCAAACCTTGCACCAAACATGCCACAGCTTGTCTGGGAGCATCACGCTTGCTTTCTCTGACCTTCTTGGCTGGAAAAGAGGGTTTTCCCCTTGACCTTTTGTCCTTTCGCAAACTGTTTGCTTAATGTTTCACTTGGCTGGAGCGTGATGGGTGGATCAGACATTGTCTAATGTCAGGGGAAGCACCTGTTTGACACGTGTATCACTCACGCTAGAAATGTGCCCTTGCTGGAAATATGTTAAGTTCAGGGTGGTTTACACTACTGTTTCCAATTGTTGACTTCTGCTAATAAAAAGAGGCTCTGCAAAGCTAGCCGGCAGCTTGCTTCTGCATAGCTCACTTGCACCCCAACTCCTGTGTCGTCTCCTTATTTATACATATTGTATGGTAATGCCAACATATATAACAGCTTCTTGAATCATGTAACTTATAACCCAATTACACCACGGGTCGTCGGCTAGAGTGAGACTCACACCGGCGGGAAACCTATCCAACGAGGTCCCAATAAATAGAGGTGTGCGCCAAGGCTGCATTTTGGCCCCACTCCTCTTCAACTTGTTTATTAGCGATATGAAGCTCTTTCTGAATGAGTCTCAAGCCAACATTCATGCCCCCCGCCTAGCTGATTTTCGCTGCCCTCTGCTCCTATATGCCGACGATGCAGCGATCCTTTCCTACTCTAGAGTCGGTTTATGCAGAGCTTTAAAGATTTTTGCGGCTTACTGCAAACTCAACCATCTGACAATTAATCATGGGAAATCTAAAGTCCTGGTCTTTACCAGGTCTCGGAAAACTTACAGCTGGAAGTTAGATGGAGTCCAATTAGAACAGGTTTTCAAATTTAAATACCTGGGAGTCTTTTTTCACTACAACCTAAGCTGGAAGCCACAGATACAGTATCTACTAAACAAAGGGAAAACAATACTTTATACTTTACTCCAATTTTTTGCGGCCGACGGAGCCTCCCACATCCCTTCTGCATTGAAGGTATACCACGCAAAAGTGGTTTCCACCCTCTGTTATGCTGCCCCGCTCTGGGCCCCAGGGTCCAATTTAACATCGCTGGGGACATTGCAGAATCAGTTTCTCCGTCGCCTCCTGAAACTCCCCATGTGTGAGCAACGCAGCCATATGTCTGGAGCTAAGGATTGCATCATTGGAGACTGTCATCTGGAAGCGAGTCTTTGGCTATTAGCTGTCCAGCTGGCATAGGCTTCCTGACCATTACCTTTTTCAGTGCCTCTGGCAGGACGACTTTGTCAATCCGTGGGTAGGAAAAATCCATGCCAAACTTCTGAGCATCGGAATTTCCCCAGCGGACTCCTTAAAGATGAACTTACGCTCAGCCAAAAGCCTTATCGAGCAAAGATTAGCAGACATTGAAAATCAACACAACCTCGCCAGGGGCGGGGGTGTCTGCTCCCCCAGGTATCACGGAATAACCCCACCACTTGGCCTTCCATCATACATGTCATCCCTTTCATCTGTACCACACCGACTTGCATTTATTCGTGCAAGGTTCAATATTCTTCCATCGAACCTGCTGAGCCACAGATTTTCCAAGGGTTTGGTGTCTCCGCTATGCGTGTGTGACGGGAAAACTGTTGAATCTCTTCCACATATAATGTTCAACTGTCCCCTACATAGCATAGCCAGGACTAAATTCCTGGGCCCTGCTTTACTGCGCTTGGTTGGCAGGCCTGTTGAGTCACACGCCGCACTGCTTTTGCAGGATACAGATCCTTCTGTAACTCTGCAGGTGGCGAGATTCCTGAATGCGGTTATCTCACACACAAAAATCACCAAAAAACAACAACAACATCAAAAACTAATCGGACAGTTATGATGAGAGTGCATGTCGGATCTCGTCTTCAGTTTTCCTTTTTCTGTGAACCGTCCCTTGGAGCTCTCCGGGCCCCAAGCTGTTATTTGGCTCTGCTCAATGACCCTCCCTTGCATCGTGGTGTTCACCTTCTGTTGTCGGATATATCGATCTTTATGCCTCTGTGCTTTTATGTTTGTACATATTTTATGGGCTAATAGCCGTAAATAAATAAATAAATCAATAAATCATGTAATTAGAAATAATCTATAGAGTATGGGAGAAATAAAAAAACCTGCTTGAAACTCTCACCCAAAGAAGCAATTTATTTGAAAAGATTGAACATGGACCAGCATTGGGGAACATACAGAGATCTTCTAGATTGTTTAGAGCAAGACGTAAAACTGAATAAATTAGAAGATGTTAGTAATATGGTGACTGACTGGCTACAATAACACCAACGAAATGTAATGTCTAGACTACATAAGCAGTATGGTTTTATGGATCAAAGTTTCCAATTCAAAAGCGAATAGAAAATAGAGACCAACTGATCTCTAGAATGTACAAGTTATTAGGAGAGTGGGAAACAAAAGATGAATCGGTAAAATTTGCTACGATACATTGGGCGAGGGTTATGGAACATGATATTGAATTTACTTTGTGGGAGAAACTGTGGAAAATTGATTTAAAATTTGCAGCTTGTTATGCATTGAATGAGAATTATATGAAAATGACATATAAGTGGAACCTGACACCGAGTAAATTAGCTCAGATTCAGGTAATGGCTGGAAATGTAACAAAAACCACCAGAAGTTACGTTTTACCTATGTGGTGGGTATGTAAACTAGCTAAAGGCTTATGGGAGATGATATATAATGTAATGGGGGGGGGGGAATCTTTAAAAGGTCTTTTATAAAAAGACCAGAAGCTTTTCTTTTAGGAATAATTGAGTCAGATGTCAGATTTAAGGTGCTGGTTTTGACCTTTAAGCCCTTCACGGCCTAGGACCCTCGTACCTACGGTACCGCCTCTCCCGGTATGTCCCACGAAGAGCCTCAAGGTCCATAAATAGCAACACCCTAGTGGTCCCAGGCCCTAAGGAAGTTAGATTAGCTTCAACCAGAGCCAGGGCCTTTTCAACTCTGGCTCCGGCCTGGTGGAACTCTCTGCCTCATGAGACCAGGGCCCTGCGGGATCTGATTTCTTTCCGCAGGGCCTGTAAGACAGAGTTGTTCTGCCTGGCCTTTGGCTTGGGGTCAATTTGATTCCCTCCCTCCCTCTCTTTCTTTTTTCTTTTCCTTCTCCTCCTGCGATGAGGCTACATTTTAATATTTTAATGTTTCTTTATTTTAATGTTGTATTTTAATTTTGTTTTTAAGTTGTAATCATTCAGCTTGTTTTTATTATTGCTTGTAAGCCGCTCTGAGCTCGGCCTTGGCTGGGGAGGGCGGGGTATAAACAAAAGTTGTTGTTGTTATGTCCCCAGAAATAATAATAATAATAATAAATATTAATCTATGTAAGTACAGCAGCCCAAATTTTATATGCTCAGACATGGAAAGAGGGGGCATTTCCGATGAGGGAGGAGTGGCAGATGAAGATGATGGAATATGCAGAACTAGCGAGTCTAACCAGCAGAATAAGAGATCAGGAAGAGTGTTCAAGGAAAACTGGAAAACGTTTGTAGAATATATGAAGAATCACTGTAAACAAGTTAAATCATTAATGATAATAATGCCCCACCCAATGTATAAGTGTGGGGTGGGATAATATTGTTTTTGTTTGTTACTGTGGTATGCACTTTTGTGTTTTTGTGCATTTTTGTGTTTTCCTAAACAACTTTTGTGTCCGGATTTTCACTTTTTGAAGTATGTATTTTTTCATTTGTATTTGCATTTTCAAAAACAGGAATGGGGAGCATATTTTAACCCCCCTCCCCTCCCCTCACAACTTCATATAAAATACAGTGGTACCTCGGGTTAAGAACTTAATTTGTTCCGGAGGTCCATACTTAACCTGAAACTGTTCTTAACCTGAAGTACCACTTTAGCTAATGCGGCCTCCTGCTGCTGCTGGAGCACAATTTCTGTTCTCATCCTGAAGCAAAGTTCTTAACCTGAGGTACTATTTCTGGGTTAGCGGAGTCTGTAACCTGAAGCGTATGTAACACGAGGTACCACTGTACATGCGTACATATACCATATGACTTCCCTTCCACACTTTCCCTGGTTCCTTTTACTTTTCTACTACTCCACATAATCAACATCTTTTTAATTATCCAAACTGTTACCTCTTGAAATAGATAAGATCCAACTCTGCTGGATTTACTCGAGAGTCTATACTGATTCTTGAAATAGTCAATAAACATTAACCATTCCTCCTTATATTCCTTATCTTCGTTTTCTCTTATCCTGTTCCTCAGACCAGCCAGTTCAGCATATGTGAACATTTTGCACTGCCATTCTTCCTTAGTGGGTACTAGACTTGTTCTCTACCTATTGAAATACTGTACGGCAACCCTATTTTCTGTTTCTGTTTTGTTATTTTTGGAAAATCAATAAATTGTTATCATAAAATAACAGTAAAAAAGTAAAGTAAAAAAAAAAAAGCGCCTCAGCCAAAGAAGATAGGCAAAATAAATTACTGAACTATGCAGGACAAATTATTACAAAAAAGGGCAATTGTTCAATGCATATTTTTAAAGCTTTGTGTAGAGATTTTTACATTAGCTTAACTTTTAAACGTCACTTGTAATAAGATGAAGGTTTTAAGATTGGATTGTTAAGTATATAAGGTTTTATGGACGTGCATAAACAAGTATATTATAATGGAACCAAGAGGGGGAGTGGAGGGAAGTGGACCAAAAATTTATGGTTTAATTTGGCTATTATTATTTTTTGTTGTTGTTATTTTTGGGAAATCAATAAATTGTTATCATAAAATTAATAATAATAATAACAACAATAACAATAATAACAATAACAATAACAACAATACTGTAATGTAAGAAATATGGCAACCCTACAACCGGGCCATAGCTGTCAACTTACAGATTAGGGGAAAAAAGGGACCAGCAGCCAAAATAAGGGACCTGCAGCCTCACCTGTAGCCAACACTGAACTAGATGGACCAATGATCTGGCTCCATAGAGGGCAGCAGCTTATAATCTTACGGTCTGCTCTGCAGGTCACTGGGACTGTCTCCCTACGTGTCTTCAATCTGCAATTCCCAGTGCAATCCCAGGCAAGCGGGAAACGACCAAAGAGGCAGAAGTCACAGCAACGGGCGAAAAAGAAAACTCGGCCAACCCCAGCCAGCAACATTGGGCAGGTAAGCAGTTGATAGGTTGGGCAACACCAGAAAACGAATCCCTGGATCCCTGTGGCTTCGCTGCCTTGGGCTGCAACCGAGAAATGAATGGTTGGAGATCCTGAAGCTGTAAGGAATGCACTTCTGAGCATGTGCAGAGTGCTTTCTTTGGGTAACACTGGACAACCTCCAGCCACTTCCACCCCTCTGGATTTAGAAGGCCCATTGAGCTTGTGCTTCCTACCAGACTTTAGCCCTGGTGGCATCTCCTTGCAATAATAATAATAAATATTTTTATTTATATCCCGCCCTCCCCAGCCAGAGCCTGGCTCAGGGCGGCTAACACCTGTAAAATTACAGTAAAAACATAATAGGAAAAGAAGAAAAATAAAAATAAAATACAGGTTAAAATGCAATTCAAAATGCAGTCTCGTTTTAAAAGTACTGTAGCCCATAGATCAAAACCATAAGGGGAGGGAAGCATAAGGGCCAGACTGAGTCCAAACCAAAGGCCAGGCGGAACAGCTCTGTCTTGCAGGCCCTGCGGAAAGATGTCAAGTCCCGCAGGGCCCTGGTCTCTTGTGACAGAGACCTAAGTCCATAAAGAATGCTGTATTATTTTACTGTTGTTAGCCACTCTGAGCCCGGCTTTGGCTGGGAGGGTAGAATATAAATAAAATATTATTATTATTTATTATTATTATTCAAAGAAGTGACCCAACTGTTGGATAAACAAGCCCCCTCCGTAGAGGCTGGCCCCTCTCACTGCTCTCGGAGCTTGTTTTCCGGTAACCTCCTCTGGCTGACATCCCGGACAGACCAGGGAAATTTTGATAGGCGACATTTTCCCAGCGTGGGTAAATGCACACCCCCTCCTCCTGCTTCCCTAGCAGGGAAAGGAGATAGTCAGAAACGTCTATTTACATCCTTTTATTTCTGACTTTACAGCACTACAGAAATCATGTCTGACCACTTCAAACTTCATCTAGCAAGAATGACAAACTTCCTTTACATACGCAAACGGAAGGTCTCAAATTACACTCTTCACAGAGCTCTGAGAAGCCTGTGAACTTCCGGGGATATTCTTTCCCACAGCTAGCCGCATCATGTGATGCAAACAATCCAGTTTGCAGCTGCGTTGCTCTCATTTACTGACACCAACAACCAGATTTACGAATCTGAACCATTTGCTTCCCCTTCCGGATCCAGCCTACAAGAGCCTTCAATCATCTCCTGCCTCCCAACCCAGAAGCCCCCCAGACTCCCTGCCATATAGAACAGGACGGTGATGATCCTCAGCGCCATCCTGCTGCTGCTGTTCCTGGCCAGCCCCTTTCCTCTGTACCCGTCGGAGCTCTCGTTGGAGCTCTCCTGCCTCCAGAAAAACAACTACGCCAGATCCTTCCACCTCATGCTCACGTACAGTGGGCCACCACCCACTTAGAAGGCAGGGAGTGCTGGTGCGGCGTGGACTCTTCATAATGCATGGAGAGAAGAAAGTTGTCTCTGGGAGTTCCACAGGCTCTTCCTCCAGCGGGTTCCAGAATCTGTTCCTGCAGTGCAATGCCCAGCTGCATCTGGTCAGAGTTGGGATGTAGCACCTGGTGAAAGGAGAGAGAATGCCCCCCCAAGTGTTCAATTATTAGTTGTTAACACAAATATTCACTGTTAGGCCTATCCTCCTCCATTCATTTAACGGTTCTTAAAAAAGATGGAACATGTAGCCAACTACGCATGCCCCATACGTCTAGGAGTTCCGTAGATTGCAGGTGGCTGCATTTGGAAATGCAGGACCTTAGGTGGTAATTCTGGCAACCTCTGCTCTTTGGTTGCTGTGTTCCACCGAGCCACGTTCCCTCACTAGACGTGGCAACATCTGGAATTGCGGGTGGCCTTTTCTGCAGAACATTTTGCTGCCACAGACTCTGCTTGAACATGAACAAGCCAGTGCCCAGCAGAAGGCCAGAGAAGATACACCTCCTGCCTTCAGAGACGCAGAGCCACCAGAACTGAGCATGTATATGACCCTTTCATTCAACTACCCCTTCTTTAGTATATTTGGCATCAAAGGTTTTCTAATAAAGAGGAGAAAAAGAGGTCTGGTCTTTGCTTGCTGGACTTCCATTCCATCCCACCTTAGCATCGTCTCCTCCTACCAATCCTTCCCCCCCCCCCCCATTCCCACGTTCCTCCAAGACGCGTGAATCCCCTTCCACCAGCAGCCAGGCCGCGAAGGAGAGAGCAGGCGGCACATGGGGCCTGCTTGTGTGTCACGCGGGAACGTGAATTGCAGTTCCTGGGATTATTCAGGGGGATCCGTGTGTTTTAAGTGTACTCTGTGTCTTACGCAGCCCTGGAGCTGCAGTTACAGAGCCTTCCTTGCCAGGTACTCATTTGATAGCTTGGGATTTGCCAGCCCTTTTATCTTAAAGGAGCAGAGATGGGCCAAAAATAACAAATGAACAAACAAATGAGGCCTTTAGGAAGGATGAGCCACCCTTTCGAAGGGAGCCAGTAGCATAGCTGTCAACTTACAGATTTGAAAATAAGGGACCAGCAGCCTTGAAAATAAGGGACCTGCAGCCTCACCTGTTCCAGGCGCTCCAGTCTTCCTGTCCTCCTGCAGTCTGGTCAAACTCATGCTGGTAGCTTCGAGAACACTGTCCAACCAACTTTGTAACCAGAGGTTCAACTGAAGAGAATCTGAATCACATGCACCACAAGGCCTACGCAGCCTCAACTTAAGATGGCTCCCCGGCCTGGCTTTGCACTGCAAAGTTTGCAACAGCACGTGCAACAACATGGCGTCCAGCATTCAAAAAACCCCTCAGCTTGCATTAACTAGCCACACACACACAGCCTCCCCCCCTCGCCACGAGATCGCCAGTCACCCACCATTTTAGTCAACCAGCTCCTTTCTTTCCCCCCATAAGTCAATCGAAGGAGCCTCCAAAACAAATTAAAAAGCCCCCCTCCCACAAGATCTCATTTCCTTTCCCTCCACCATGTGCCCCCGCTGCAGACAGACCTTTTCGCCGGCAAGGGTGAGTGGGCCATCGATGACGTATCCATCCGATTCCGATCCGAGCACTCAGCACAGGTATGTTCAACTTCTGAGCCCCTCTGAGCCAAAGGCAGAAAGCCCAGCCAGCAGCGAAACAAAGCCTCAAGGAAAACCACCGTCACCTCTCCGCTGGGAAGCGTTGAGCAAAGGCAAGTCCCCAGGCAACGCAGCTGATTTGATCGGCACAAGGCATGCAAGATATACCCCCCAGGCGTTCTTAGACTCCTTATTGGGTGAGCAACACAGCCAAGCAACACAGTTGGAGCCTCCCTCCTCCCTGGCCGGCAGGGAGGGAGGGAGAGGAGCTGCTTCCTTTGAAATTTAAGGGACATCATTTAAGGGACATCCATCAATAAGGGACAGCAGCGGGGCATGGCGCTGGAATAAGGGACTGTCCCTCCAAATAAGGGACGCTTGACAGCTATGGCCAGCAGGAGAGAGAATGCGCCTTTGTTCTCTTCCCCACCACCACCATGACACGTTTGTGTGAATTAACAACTTTTGAAGCCGCAGCAATCCAGGTCACCTTGTATGTGTGTTTGCGCACGACAGAGAGGAACGGAAAGATGAGAACGGCTCGCTCAGAAATTCATAGCGCTCAAAGCAAGGCATCTTGACTGCCAGCCAGCAGGTTGAATTGCTAAAATGGAGACGGTTCTGGGACTCGCTTAATTTTGCAGTGGTGCGTTAATTGACATTGTACCATCACTTATGACGAACACAATTTGCACGGAAAAGTTGCAGGTGCTGTGACTTTTGCTGCTTCTGGGTTACACGTCTCTCCCCCTTGTTCTGTTTGCTCAGTATAGGGAATTATAAAGCACCTATTATTTACTTATTTATTTTATAGGGACATCCATCAAGAAGGGACAACAGCGGGACATGGCGCTGGAATAAGGGACTGTCCCTCCAAATAAGGGACGCTTGACAGCTATGAACCGGGCTATGTCCATGTGCAGCCGCCCGGCCGCCCGAGGAACCCTTCGGCCACAGCCCAGGCTACCGAAGAGGCACTTCCCGGGGAAAGAGGAAACAGGCCTGGGGAGGCGCGAGTGCCGCCTGAGTGGAGCACCTCTTGCCTTTGCTTCGTATCTCTCTATCTTCCCTGCGGAGGCGAGAAAGCGGTCGGCGCACGCGCCCCCGAGGGGTGGAAGAAAGTAACGGCGCGGCGCGAGGCTTCCGCGCGCGTGCGCCGAGATTCCGGAAGTGACGTCGAAGCGGAAGCGGAAGTTCCCGAAGGCAGAGGAGGCAGCAGCAGCAGCAGCAGCGGAGGCAGCAACGCCGGCAGGAGGGCGGCCATGGTGGACTACAGCGTCTGGGACCACATCGAGGTGTCCGACGACGAGGACGAGACTCACCCCAACATCGACACGCCCAGCCTCTTCCGATGGCGGCACCAGGTGAGGGGGAGAGGGAGCCCGCCCCGCCCCGCCTGCAGAAGCTCCTCAGGTGCAGCAGCTTCCCTTCACGCCAGGCTCCTGCGCCGGCGGAGTGTCTTCCCTCCGCTTTCGGAAAGGCCGGCCTGCTCCCCCTCCTCCGTCTCCTTCAGGCTCCCCCCGCCCTGCCCTCTCCGCCGCAGCCTTCGCGGGCGACGCTCTCGAAACAGGCCCGCCGCCCACCCCGACCCCTTTCTCCGGCGAGCCTTCTCTACGCGACCCCTCTGAGGCCTGGACCTTCCTGAGCGCGCGCGGCTGAACGGGACGCGCCACTTTCCCGTTATGCTCCTCCCTTCGCTTCTACCCCTGAGCAGTGCCGGATTTACGTATAAGCTAAACAAGCTATAGCTGAGGGCCCCGCTCTCTTGGGGGCCCCCCAAAAAATTAAAGGGAAAAAACCCTGGATGTACATTTCCAAAATATTAGATAAAAAACAAATAAAATAAAGCCTAGATACAGCAACAGTGTTTTGTGTTGTGTAGGCTCCTATGATGTAAGTAATGGTAAAGTAAGTAATGTAAGCCTGCTCCCTAAAATATCACTGGTTTGCTCCTTTCTATATATAGGGTGCCTACATTCTGCATGTGCAAATGGCTTTAGATATCTATTAAGTCCATCAATTACCATATAGCATATATTCAACACAAAAACCAGCCACAATTTGTTGATGACAAAGGACAGCTGGACATACAGTGGTACCTTGGGTTAGAGACTCTTCAGGTTACATACCCTTCAGGTTACAGACTCCACTAACTCAGAAATAGTACCTCGGGTTAAGAACTTTGCTTCAGGATGAGAATAGAAGGCCCCATTAGCTAAAGTGGTGCTTCAGGTTAAGAACAGTTTCAGGTTAAGAATGGACCTCAAAAACGAATTAAGTACTTAACCCAAGGTACCACTGTATCATCATCATTTTTAATTTGTATACTGCCTTTCTATCTTACAGTACTCAAGGCGGTTTACAAGCTGAAGAAACAAAAAATGTACATCTTGTAACAATCTAACGCAATACAAAAATGTGATAAAAAAAAACTTTAAAATAGGCAATCTCCGTCAAAAAAGTAACATTCAACAATCATTAGAATAGTATAAAATAATATCAACATATAAAAGGTAAACGGAAATCCACTCAACAGTTACAATAATATCTAAATTATAATAAATGAGGGACGCGGGTGGCGCTGTGGGTTAAAGCCTCAGCGCCTAGGACTTGCCGATCGAAAGGTCGGCAGTTCGAATCCCCGCGGCGGGGTGCGCTCCTGTCGTTCGGTCCCAGCGCCTGCCAACCTAGCAGTTCGAAAGCACCCCCGGGTGCAAGTAGATAAATAGGGAGCGCTTACCAGCGGGAAGGTAAACGGTGTTTCCGTGTGCGGCTCTGGCTTGCCAGAGCAGCTTCGTCACGCTGGCCACGTGACCCAGAAGTGTCTGCGGACAGCGCTGGCTCCCGGCCTATAGAGTGAGATGAGCGCACAACCCTAGAGTCTGTCAAGACTGGCCTGTATGGGCAGGGGTACCTTTACCTTTATAATAAATGAAACAACAGCAAGCCGCAGTACATAAAACAATACAATACACATTGAGAAGCACAGGGTAGAGCAAGGCAGGTGGAAGGAGGCCTTGCCTGATGGAGTCTCTCCCTTATAAGCTAAACAAGCTTTAGCTGAGGGCCCCCACTCTCTTGGGGGCCCCCCAAAAAATTAAAGGGGGGGGGAACTGGATGTACATTTCCAAAATATAAGATAAAAACAAATAAAATAAAACCTACATACAGCAACAGTGTTTTGTGTTGTGTAGGCTCCTATGATGTAAATAATGGGCCTGCCTGCTAGCCTGCTCCCTAAAATATCACTGGTTTGCTCATTTCTGTATAAAGGGTGCCTACATTCTGCATGTGCAAATGGCGTTAGATACCTATTACGTCCATCAATTACTGTATAGCATATATTCAACACAAAAACCAGCCACAATTTGTTGTTGACAAAGGACAGCTGGACATATAAAGGGCCCCATTACCTGCAGTAGCTTAGGGCTTCATCAAACCTAAATCCAGCCCTGCCCCTGAGCCAAAATTTCGGATTGCAAGCTCCTTGCGAGCAGAGGCTGGTCACCTCAGTAAAATACCACGTGCGTGTATGTATTAAATATAAACATTGTATAAATATCGACGGTGGCTTTAATCGACTGCCACCCCCCCCCAAGCTTTTAGTTGGTTTTGGCTTTCAACTAAGAGCACACTTTCCCCCTGGATCCTGCTTTGCTTCTGGTTTTGTACTGTGACAGGAGGGAGAAAAGCAATGTTTGATACAGGTTTAAATGAGGAGCGACTTAAAGTTTTAAAAGATAAAAGCTATCTCAGGAAGGCATCTTGAATGAATTTAAGTGCCTGTTTTTTCAACCATTTAGTTAGCTAAAGGTTCTTTAGGTGTTCCACACCCCTCATATTTATGCCAAAATAAACCAATATGTCAGAAGAAATGGGTAATCTATGGTATGTAATTTTGTGTTTTTATATTGTAAACTTGGAGACCACCCCAAAACAGTAGTATGATATGATATACTGTATATGTTTTCCCAACTCTCAAACACCTAAGAAGTAAAAAAAAAAAAAACCACTTGTAAGAAAACTCTAAAATCTTTTTGCAGTTTTTCTTTATGAACAAGATTGGTTTGCAGCCAGATAATGAATTGAAAAACCTTAGTTTGCAACTGCCCAAATGTTTAATAAGATTAATGTTTTCCATGTGGGAATGAATGCATATGATGCAGAGGAATAAAACTGATAAATGCAAAAAATTATCCTTGGTTTTCTCAGCAGCTCAAACTTTTTGTTCCAGTTTCTAGCTTCACCTTATGTAGGTTCAGAAGACACACAGCCCTGCCTGTAATAAGTTTAATGTGTGTGTTGTCAGTTTCCAAGGAACAGCAAGTTAAAATGGCAAGAGTGTAAAGGCAGCATAATGCCAAAAATGTCTAGATCCCAGCTTACACTTCAGTGTGTGAGATCAGAGAAGATGATCATCTCTTCTGACCTCCTTCCATATAGGCTGGGGGATTAATCCTACTAGCCATATCTTTTGCTGCACACAGGAGGCTCTGTCTAAAGCTTGCAAGCATGAGCTTGATGGAAGGACAAATCAAGGAGAGGTTGCCAAAAAGAGTAATGGTCTTGAAATTGCATATACAGTATGTGATGGCTATCCCTTTTGAAGGAAGAATTGGCTTATGCTGCTCCTATGTTTACATTTTCTTTGCCCATTTTAGTTGTAACGCTTCTTACATTTGTAACGGCTTTATCCTGCCTGAGCTCCCTGTTAGGACTACTGGTCCCCATTCCCTTGCAGAGGCTGGAGGAATTTGTCAAATAACACAACGTTGCCTTGAAAACTCTGCTTGATTCTTGCTATTTTAACTTGCTGTGTTTAGAAACTAGAAAGTGTGTATAAAATGTTGGCAGAGCTTTTTGCCTTTGAAGCTTAAAGACTAGCAGATTTATTTGTGGCATATGTTAAGCCCATTATATGTTGTGTGAAGTGTCCTCAGTTGACAGATATGGAGATAAACACACATGAGTACACTGCAAAAGGTAGCAGCAGTAAGTCTGTAATTCTGTTATACGGAGTCCAAATTTATGCAAGATAAGAATGAGTGATCCATTCACAATATGAAGGAGTAAAGACATTGTAATATTATTGTTCTGTTAGTCTGAACTCCTGAAGTGAGACTGCTATTTTCTATGGAGTGAAAGACAAGCCAGGAATCTGAATTAAGCTATTCAGCTTTGCTGATAAATTCTAGTTCAGCAATCTCATTTTGGATATACTCCCTTTTGAAGTCTGTAGTTGCTATTGAAGTATGATGACTTCAAGGTCAGAGTAGCAGGGTGTACTTGGAATTTGAAGTATTCTCCTACTGGTTGCTGAATATTTTGACTTGCGATACCAGATTTCTGTCAGGAAAGCTTTGCCCAGAAAGCAATGCCAGCCTTGTTTCCTGGGTTCCAAAACTCTCAGCGACCACCGCAGCAGCTACTCCACCCACCTACACTGCTGTGTATGCAGGAGCAGAAAGATGTTTGTAGGTAGGAGGTATTCATGTGCGGAGCAGCTTCTTCTTTGCTTGGCTGCTGTCTTTGTGCGGTATACATGCACTCCCTTTCTGCACATGTAAAGGTTTGTGTGTGAGAGTTTTTTATTAGTACAATAAAATCCCAACAAATCAGCAAGCAAAAAATATAAATATATAAAATTGTAAAATTCCAACATAGGAGGGCCAAAAGAAAGCCTTGTCACAAGGATGAAAATATGCTCTCATCAAGCTTTTTATATCCCTCATTTTTGGGGGCTAGAAGCCTGAACTGACATTGATAAATATTAAGGGTGGGATCCACCTAACAAGACCCATCAGTGGAAACCTTGCTCAAGGTCTTCTGCTTGTGCAACACAACTTTCACACACACACACACCCCTCTTCTAAGACCTTAAATTTGCTGGGTGTATGTATCAGGCAGACTCCTTGAACAAGGAGAGGGGCTTGTTCTGTCTGGTAGGCTGAAGAGCTTGCTCTGACGGAACAATCAACTTAATGCAATGTTGATTTCTCCTCTTTAAAAAGCTTAACGCAGCCAGAAGAGTTAAGGCTACTCTCACCACGACTCTGTTCTAACCATCCAATCTGTGTAATAACTGCTAAATAACTTTTTTAAAAAACTAAAATAAATTAAAATTACAAATACTTACAATGTTAATAGTTGCCATAAAAAGAAACAGTCCAGTACCCTACACCAGGCTTTCTAGCCAAGTACAGACCCCTAGAAGCTTAGAATAAGAAAGATTATATCTTTGCTTTATGCTGACTTCAGGATAACCCATGGGGGCCTTCAGTAGCAATCTTCTCTGATGCCTTCTGGTGTCCTTGCACATGCTTACTAGTTAGTCTCCATGTGGTGGAAGTGGAAAGTTGTTCCTTGGGCTGCAGGCTACAGGCTATGAGTCAAAGGTTAAGAGCCCTTTAGCTCTTGCTCTTCAACTTGAGCTTCTGACAGGAGCTTAATATTGCCTGGTTGGGAGGAGAAAACAGCTAGGATTTTATTTATTTTTAAAAAGATGAATACATCAGATGTCCACCAGCTGGTGGCAGGGGACTTTGTCCCACATTTCTCTGTCAACTGGAGGTTGTGTGTGTGTGTAAGGTCCTGGTCTCAGCTGACAGCACTACTCTAAACTAGAAATGAACTAACCTTTTTGCGATAGAAGGTGCCAGATGGCTATATTTCATACAGATAACTTGGTGTACCTCATTCTGGGTTGGAAGTGTCCCAGTATTAGCTTGAAGTAATAAAGAGGCTGTAGTCACTTGGACTATATTGACTGAATGCAACCCGTTTTCCAGGCCCGAGTCGAGAGAATGGAACAGTTCCACAAAGAGAAAGAAGAGGTGGACAAAGGGTGTCGGGATTGCAAGCGGAAACTAGCTGAGTGTCAGAAGAAGATAAAAGAGCTTGAATTGGCCAACGTAGATAGCACCAAAAGTGAGCTGCAAAGGCTGCAGGCTGAGGCACAGCAACTCAAGAAAGAAGAGAAGAGTTGGGAAGAGAAGGCGGACGATCTCAGGAAGAAGGAAAAGAACATGCCTTGGAATGTGGACACACTCAGCAGAGATGGCTTCAGTAAGGTGGGTCTAGTTGCTATGCAGCTTTGATTGATATGCACTCATTTGCTACCGGGAAGACTCAGTGTCTGGCCTTAAACTAAATTATGTGAATTGCACATATCTGGGCCTTGGATGACTTTTTACATATATCAGAAAAACTTGATGAAAGAAAATTAAAAATCTAGTTCAATGCCCTGGCCTATATAAATTGGGATCCAGTTACTTGAAGGAGTGCTTTCTCCCATGTCCACCTGCCCTTGCATTGTTAAGACCTGTGGCAGAGGACCTTTTGGTAGTGCTACAGCCACCTAAAATATTCCAGGCAGCAACTCAGTGGAGGGTCTTCTCAGTGTTAGCATTCCAGTTATGAAACACCTTCTGAGTTGCGCCTGGCACTGACTATTAAGAGCTTTAAGCGCCGGCTCAATAATTGCTTTTTCACTTGGGTGTTTGCTGTGCATTCGTGTCTGTTTTCTAATTACTGAGAGTGATATGCTACATTTATTTATGGCTTGTTGTGTATGTTGTCTCCTTCTTTTTACTTATACTCATTTACTCTTATCAGTGATAAATAAGTAAGTAAAACATTTTGCAGGCAAATAACTTTTGGGGGCTTGATAATAAGGCTTCTGGAGGGATCAGAATTTTTAGCAAAGATTGTTGTTTGTCTTGTCGATGAAAAGTGAACTCTACAAATTTTTAAAAATACTTGTATGCCACAATTTAATTTAAAAAATCAAAGCAGTTTTTACAGCAATTATATCTGTAAAATAAAAAATGCCGTTGCTAACAATTAGGTTTTAGGATAGCATACCAAACACTGGTTTTATTTCCTGAGTACTGAACTGAGGGAAGCAAGAATGGGAATCAAGCCTTAGAAATATTCTGGGATGAAGAAATGAAAGCCTCAGAAAGGCTCCCTTAAACCCATTTGTTAAGGCTCAGAGTATTATGAGTTGAGTGACTCATCTTCAAGGGCAATGGAATCAGTTTTAGTTAAGTTTGCCAAGACCAAAATACTCTGACATTCCATTCCAACTTCAGCACAGTTTTGTTTACTAGATCTGTGGGATGATCATTTGAATAGTTTCAGCTCTCGAGAACTCTTGACATAGAGTCAGAGTTGCCTAGAACCTCAGTTGCCCGGAAATGGAAAACCTTGCTGGATTTGTGGTGTTTGTTTTGGTATAAAAATATGTGGAGTTTTGCATTAGCTGAAAAAAGAATTCATAAATTATGTGTTGCCAAAGACTTGGAGGACCCTGAAAAATTATCTTATATACAAAAAATAAACACATAGGACTCATCTCCACAATAAAATGTGAAATTCATCTTTCCTAATGGTCTTAAGTACTTTACCAACTTAATATTAAGTCTCACTTGAATATACTGTGCTGCTTTTTACTATTTATTTTATTTTTATTGTATTGATGATTTACTTCAATAAAATGTTTAAAAAAGATGACTAAATTAATTGCAAGGCTGCCAAATATTTTACACCAATGATGGGAAGCCTGTCACCTTCCAGATCATGTTACACTCCAAATCCCCCCTCCCCACCGACCACATAGTCAGGGATGATCTGAGTTGTAGTGCAACAACCTCTGTAGAGCTGCAGGTTGTTCATCCTGGGTTTTCTGGATTGTTTTATCTGTTCAGTTGCACTTGATCCTTTTGAAGCTGCTTCATCTCTTCATTCTTTTGCTGGTATTTTCCTTTTCTTACTGTATTCAGCCTAGGACTATCCTGGCCACCCTTTGTTGGTTTGGCCAACCTTGATTGCATTGTGGTAGCAATAGTGATTCTAACCATGCTTCCTTTGCTGTTGTAGAGTGTCTTCAATGTCAAGGCGGAGCAGGACGAGGAGTCAGAAGAACAGAAAGAGAAAAAGCACAAAACATATGTGGAGAAGTATGAGAAGCAAATTAAACACTTTGGTAAGGGAAAACTCTGCACTGATCTGAGAGTGCTTTGGGTTAAACACCTTCTTTTTCTGTGGCTAAGAGCAGTTGAGATCAGTGTGGCAAATTGCAGATACAGCCTTTGTGGACTGATAGTCATTTGCTGGTTGCCTTGGTTCTACCATCTGTCTGTCTGGTCGTTTTAACTGTATCTAGTTTTGAAATTGTTTTATGGTTTATGTTTTATGGGTCTTTGGACCACAATAAAGTATTGATTGATATTCATTTGCAGTTAGGTAGACTTGGTGTGGCTGGCTTGTAATTCTAGCTTAAAGTTCTTTCAAAGAAGATCAGAAGAGAGGGACTCTGCAGTCATGAGTACCAGAAACCAACGAGTAGTTGTACTTAGTATGGTCTCTCTGTCTTCCCTACGTGCAGGGAAGCAGGGTGCTCTTGACCCTCTTCAGCAAAGTCAGATAGCTCTCACTGTAGTTAGGAGACTGTGTAGAAATGTGTCTGGTCACCCAGAGCTAAATAACAGGATGATATGTTCTGTGCCCTACCTTGACTCATGTTCTACTGCAATCCCTTTTGGTTTACTTCTATCAGGAGAACATGGGTATCTGTTTTTCCCGGTTACAAAATTGGGTTAGGTCCTATTCTGGGAGAGGGAATGGTATGGTAATCAACATAACCATGTGCCTGATCCTGTCAGGCTGCAGCTAAAGGTAACTGGAGCTTGCCTGGTCCAGCTGGCAGCATTGGTTGGATTGGGGACTGCCAATTTCCAGCGCCTACTCTGTAAATAATACATTGGAGAAATGCATCTAGAAAAATGAGGATGTGCAGATGTAATACTCCATGAGTTGCTTACTTAACCTAACCCTAACCCCGACTCCAACCGTAACCCTAATCTCCAGACCAGCGTTAGGATATTGGAATATATGCTTTGTTTTTCAATGACCAAATTGCTTTTTCTGTGCAAAACAAGACAGAGTCTCTTAGGTCTTAAACATGCTTTAGGAACACACCAAAGTGAGCAATTCCTGATCCCCATACAGTATGAAACTGTAGTTGGGGGGGACGGGACCGGGACCCAGAAGCAAAAGCTTCTAGTCTCCTTGTGGCTATAGTTGATAAAGTGAGAGGAGAGGAGCATTTGAGCCCAATACTTGGCAGACTTGCTACTGTATTTCTAGACTGGTTTATTGCTGCTTCTGCTGCCATTGCAACAAGGACCAGCAATCACATTTTGCATTGAGGACTGTGTTCACACAAAGGCAAGCCTTTTAAGCACTAGTGTGGAATAAGTTTCTTATACTGTGTTTAAGAAAATAAAAGCAGCTCTGCTTGATCATTTAAAAATAAATAGCATTAACTTACATGAACATCAATGCATCTTACATGAACATTGATTCAGGTTATATAAAGTAGCTTTTAGAAACCAGTATCCTTCGCCCTTGTACTAATTGACCAATTGCAATTTCTTCTTTGTTTTAATAATCTTGTTACCATAAGGACTTAACTTCTTTAATATTATGTATGTTCCCAAGTCAAACTTCATCACTATTCTGACTTCCCCAGTTGCTGCTTATGTGTTTCCTGTTATAGGACTGTAAAGTGCTAGCAGTTTTTTACAGTGCTGTCATCTGTGTGTTAAAAGTCCAAAAGCCTGGTTAGGAAATTACCCCCCCCCCCCATCTGATTTTTATGCTCCTATTTTCTTGTTCCAAAAGGAATGCTGCGGCGCTGGGATGACAGCCAGAAATATCTGTCTGATAACCCATATCTTGTGTGTGAAGAGACAGCCAATTATTTAGTCATTTGGTGTATCGATCTGGAAGTAGAAGAGGTGAGTAAAGCTGATGTAGCTTTTCCAGAAGCTGCAGTGGAAAAGACTGAGGACTGTCAACTTTGGTGACTTCAAGGCAAGCCCTTAAGGGCCTCCTGCCTGTATTTACATGCAACCCCCATTTACACGGGGGTTATGTTCAAAGGCACCACACATTTAAGTGAAATCACATGTATTTGAAACACCATTGAAAAAGCCTGCAAACACCCTGTTATGCCCCTTTTTGTGATGTTTTAGGGTCACTTCCAGGTTCGTCATGATATGTGTTTGCCCAGTCACACATATTGAACGTGCATAAATGGGGGTTGCTTGTATTTCAGGTCTTATTATAAAGGTTCCAAATAAGTATTTAGATCTAGCAGTTGCTTCAGTACTAGGAGTTAATAGCAGAGTTTTCTGTGAACCTGCTTCAGTCACTTTGTGCAGTTTGATGGCTGGCTACCTCATAAGCAGCCAGTGTGGTTCTTCTGTCACATTTAACAGAAGTGAACCTGCTCTGCAGGATTTATTTCCTCTGACAGTGGAATTATTTCAAGTGTTGTTTTGTGTCTGGTACTGTAGCGGCTGGGTCTTGCTGAGTCAGCCACTGCTGTCTCACTGCCAGCTATATGCCCAGAAGAAAATTCCAATTTTAGAGATGGCCTCATGAATTTGCAAAAAAACAACAACCCACAAAACCACAGCGTTGATTCTAGATGCTATCCTGGGAAAATGAAGGGAGCAGAAAGGCAGAATTCTGTATGCTTGATGGACATGGTTCTGGGTCATCTGGTATCCTATGGTTGTAACCTTGGTAGCCTGAAGCTGAGATGGAGAGAGGGAGGATTGGGAGTGAGTTTTGAATGACGTTCTGAACGTAATCATTTGCATGCTGGGCCAGGCTCAAATATTGACAAGGGGAGTGTGAGTGTGTCTTTAAAAGTGCAACTGTTCTTTTGTCGCCTATCTCAGAAAAATGCCCTGATGGAACAAGTGGCTCATCAGACCATAGTGATGCAGTTCATCCTGGAGCTGGCCAAGAGCCTGAAGGTTGACCCTAGAGCTTGTTTCAGGCAGTTCTTTGCTAAAATCAAGGTGAGACTATTGCCCAGGTAATAGAGGAAAACCTTATCTTGGCTCTCCCCCACCCCCGGACCAACTTTGACAGGTGAGTTGAACCATTCACCTGTCAGTCACATGATGTCATAATGACGTCAGATGATTAATATATGAAAATTGAAAGCTGATTGGTGTCAGTTAGCTGATCAGTACCTACACAGCTTGAAAGAGGTTCTCTGTGACCACCAGTCAGCTGATCATTGATTATACTGGACCCCTTTGAAGTCTCTGCAGAGGGGGTAATGCTTCTAAAATAAATGTTTTTATTATTGCTTGTAAGCCGTTCTGAGCCCGGCCTTGGCTGGGGAGGGCAGGGTATAAATAAAAAATTATTATTATTATTAATTATTATTAAAAACTCATTTCTTCTGGAAGTTCAGCAGAGTTCTGGCTTGAGTGTATTTAACAAATAGCGTGATGTATTTAGGTTTTGGCTGGCATTTTATGGACAAGATAAGCGTAATATCTTGTAAAGTTTGATTTGCTCCTCTGTTAAAGGGCAAGATATCTGCTCAGTACTGTGTTCTCTGGTGTGTCCTCCCCCCCTTTCTTACCTGCCACCTTTTCCAATTTCATACAGACTGCTGACCAGCAGTACATGGAGGGTTTTAATGATGAACTGGAAGCCTTCAAAGAACGGGTGCGGGGCCGGGCTAAGGCACGCATTGAGAGAGCCATGAAAGAGTATGAAGAAGAAGAGCGCCAGAAACGACTGGGGCCTGGTGGCCTTGATCCTGTAGAGGTGTATGAATCGCTCCCACCCGTGAGTCACTAATGCTTCTAACTGAACAAATTGATTGTATGAGGTTAACCTTTTTGCTCCCCCCCCCTCTCTCTCTCTGTGTGTGTACGCGCATGGTGGCTTAACTTGCTTCTGTCCATTCACTCTTGGCCTATCCTTAGGAGTGGGGGTGAGTGTGAAAGCAGACAGCGTGGCCGCAGAACATTTCTCACACAAGCACACAGCCTCTCCTCAGCCGATCCATGCAGATCAGCTGAGGCTTCCCTCATTACCTTTTTTTAGCCTATGAGATGCGTGATGACTGGGGAGGGGGCAATTTATATGCCTATCAAGGGTCTTGGCTGAACAGAGGTGCTGTGACTACCTGTATATTTTTTTCTCTGCTGCTGCTGCCACCTAAATCAACAGTGTCTTCTGAGCTTAGAAGAAAATGTTTGGGGCAATGGGTCTGGCTCCCAGGGTTAGCCACCTCTAACTTATATTCAGTTTTTAACCTTATCTTAGCCCAGGGGTTCTAGCCATTTCTGTTCTTACCTATCTGCAACTTGGGGTGTTAGGGGAGGAGTAGTACTCCTGGCAGAGGACACATCGTCCTCCCTCCAAGGTGGTTTGTCCAACTTTGATCCCCACCCTGCACTTTGCTCTCACCTGTGGCTCCTAGAAGCTTGTTGGCGTTCCTGCACTGCGGTGGGTTGAACTAGATGACCCTCAGGTTTCCTTCCAATGCTACACTTCTGTGACTCTAGAGAGTTTACTTTATTAATAGCCAGTTTATTTGTAATTGAATGCAGGCCTTTCTGCTTGCACAGCACGTGCTCTGCCTCTGAGCTTTAGATAGTCTGTACTGTTTATACTCTGGGATGCGGGTGGCGCTGTGGTCTAAACCACTTAGCCTTGGGCTTGCCGATCAAAAGGTTGGCGGTTCGAATCCCCGCAACGGAGTGAGCTCCTGTTGCTCGGTCCCAGCTCCTGCCAACCTAGCAGTTCGAAAGCACGTCAAAGTGCAAGTAGATAAATAGGTACCGCTCCAGTAGGAAGGTAAACAGCATTTCCGTGCACTGCTCTGATGTTGGGTTTTGTTGTGCCAGAAGTGGCTTAGTCATGCTGGCCACATGACCTGGAAAAACTGTCTGCAGAGCAGACAAACACCGGCTCCCTCGGCCTGTAAAGCAAGATGAGCGCCGCAACCCCAGAGTCGTCCGCGACTGGACTTAACTGTCTGGGGTCCCTTTACCTTTACTGTTTCTACAACTCAAGATTTCTGCAGTGCTATCATCCCTTCCCCTCTATATACATGCATATTTCTTCTTCCCAGGAGCTCCAGAAATGCTTTGATGTGAAAGATGTACAGATGCTTCAGGATGCTATCAGCAAAATGGAACCTGCTGTGAGTATTCTCCAAGTTAGGATTAGACTCCTTCCTTTCAAGTTATGGGACTATGTATCCAGATAGATATAGGAGATGTTAATTTACACATTCAAACATGTATGAGCACTCTCTGCCACTACTCTCCCCTCCGACGCAAGGCTTGAAGACGTGCTCACATCTGCCACAGTTAATAATTAAACTTCCTCTGTGCCCTCCAAATCCGTAAATTGTGTGATTTTTCGTGGCAGCCCATTTTGGGAAATTTGGCGCGTACAATTGCATGCTGAAGCACCCTAATCTACAAAAGTACCATAAGCATTATTGACCTTCCACTACACAGCTTATTGGACCCATTAGCTGTGTTTGGTACCCTGCTTAAATTTCAGCATTGCATGCTGGCTCCAAACCTGATAAGCTACTGAAATAAGCGCCTGTATACAGTGGTACCTCGGGTTACATACGCTTCAGGTTACAAACTAACCCAGTTCTAACCCAGAATTATTACCTCGGGTTAAGAACTTTGCTTCAGGATGAGATCAGAAATCGTGCGGCGGCGGTGCGGCAGCAGCGGGAGGCCCATTAGCTAAAGTGGTGCTTCAGGTTAAGAACAGTTTCAGGTTAAGAACGGACCTCCAGAACAAATTAAGTACTTAACCCGAGGTACCACTGTATTTTACATTAGGAATCAGACTTGCAGGGAGAAATCTCCCCTTCTAATCAAATTTCTTTTTTCTAACCAAAATTTTCCTTAAGCATAGAGCCACTTGAGGGAATTTTGTCATCATTTCTATAAGAAATTGATACATCCCAACAGAGGCTTCCCTTTTGCCTGTAAAGACCTATGGTTTAGTGCAGTGATGGCCAAACTTGGCCCTCCGGCTGTTTTGGGACTACAGTTCCCATCATCCCTGACCGCTGGTCCTGTTAGCTAGGGGTGATGGGAGTTGTAGTCCCAAAACAGTTGGAGGGCCAAGTTTGGCCATCACTAGTTTAGGGTAAGAGACTTTATGCCTCTTGCATACTTTGCTATAGCAGCCGCTGCTGCAGATTTGTTTAAACTACTTACCTTAAAGACTATTCTTGAAGTTCACAGTCTTGCTTTATTTTCTAACCTTTCATTTTAGGATAAAAGACATTCAAACTTAGTAATAGATGAGCTCCCCTTAGCTCGATTTGGAATTGGTATTTACTCACTTTCATTGCAAAAGTTTTTAAAGAGCTTACCTATTTTCAAAGAGATCTCTCCTAGTTTGTAATGTTAGCACATCTGCTGATGGAGTTGTGCAGGCAGCCTGCAGACTGCAGTGTTATGTTGCCTTCCTGGGAATTGTAGTTTTGGTTAGATACCACATATTGGTCAAATACTCCTTTAGTTCAGAGATCGTAAACCTTTGACTCCTATTTAAAAAAGCAACGTTTTCCAAGCATTTTTCAAAGCTTTAGGTTTTATCAGTAGTTTCCATTGCTTAGAAGCCTAATGAATAAGAAGTTCCTTAGAGTTGTTAGGTCATGTAAAGTGTAACATATGGCCCTTAAGCAGGATGTGTTTTGTGTCCCATTGTAGGAAGCGAAATACCACATGCAGCGCTGCATCAGTTCTGGCCTGTGGGTGCCAAATGCCCGAACAGCAGAGGGTGCAGAGAAGGATGACAAGCCAGATGTTGTCTATGAGGAATTTAAGAAGGAGACTTGTGAAGAAGACAAAGGAAGCCCCTGAACCTTTGGCGCAGATTTCTTTAAAGCAGACTTCTCCTGTCACCCTCTCTCCTTCCTTTCTTTTACACCAAACTATTCAGCGATGATGTGCTTTTACACACTTCGTGAATTATATGAGCTGCTTCCTGACTAGCTCTTGCTCTTTCACCACATCAGAAGCCCCTCCCTGTAAGCCCTGCAGAATTGTAAGGAAACTGTCGGAAGGCCCTGTGTTCCATTTTAGGGGAGGGTCTGCCACACCGTGCAGGCTCATAGGGGCCTGGCAGGTCCACCTTCTCTGTCTTGTGGTAATGCCAGTTGGTGTCATAGCTACAAATGTGCTGTTATATCTTTTTGTTTGGCAACCAGTTAAAGGCTATTGAGCAAATAAAAAGACGGAACTAGCTGAGAGTGGAACGGAGTCAGTGAGCACGGTGTGTCTTTTCTCTTGGGATTCGAACCATTGATTTTGTTGTTGTTTAGTTCCAGATCAGGATTGACTGCGGGAACAGCCGGGGGTGCACAGTCCAGTGACTGAATACATGAAGGTGCGCAAGGTGCAAGATTTGATCCCTGGCATCGCCAGCTAATGCATCTTGGGTAGGAGGGCTGGAACATGGAGAGAACTGCTGGGCAGTCCGATTAAGCAATAGGGGGCTAGATAGAACAGTGATGTGACTCACTAATGGACAGCTTGTGGTATACCACCTGAGTTCCAGTGTGGGTCAGTAAAAGCTTGGTAGCAAATTTAGGGCTCATCCACTGACACATGATTTTTGATGCTTGGGCAAGATACCGGAACTATTGTGTCTACTTTCAAATCTGTTAGAATTACCTGCCGGACCCTC
The DNA here is from genome assembly GCF_964188315.1 of Podarcis muralis. Taxonomy (NCBI): domain Eukaryota; kingdom Metazoa; phylum Chordata; class Lepidosauria; order Squamata; family Lacertidae; genus Podarcis; species Podarcis muralis. The sequence continues at coordinate 35,630,611 of NC_135671.1, forward strand.
GGAGCCTGATTCACTTTGCACTGTGTGGTGCCTTGTTGACGTCCCCACCAAGCCTGTATAGATAGCTTGTCTTTTTAAAGGCCAAAGCTGTAGAAAGAATGCTTCAAGCTCTGCAGGAATGTCCAGGGGGCAGTTCCCTTACTGCATATTCCTGCAGGGCAATGGGGCTGGACTAGATCACCATAAGCATCCCTCCCAACTCTGCAATTCTGCGTGTAAGAGCAAGAAAGACTCTCTGAGTATTACACCATAGGGAATGACTTTACAATACATTAAGATTGCAGTGCATTATAATTAACAGACATTCCTCTTCAGTCTCTCACAGTAAACTGTAGCGTTAGACCAAGAGCCTCTCTCCGAAAGAGATCTGACTGTAAATTTCCAAAGGTGGCTGGTGATGGACCCGTAGCCTCTGCAACCTCCCAGAACAATTCAGTTGTTTCCTCAGATTCAGGGCCCCAGCTGAGGTGGCCCGCTGCTGTGGGGGGACATTGTTCCTATGGCTTCCCCATCTGAGGATTCAGCAGAATAAAGAGGACCCTCTAAGAAAGCCTTTACTTCTATGTAGCTGGGTGTCAAACTTCCACTTCCAAGCCAAGTAATTAGCCTTATGCCAGCCTCTCCTCAGGTCTATAGGGTGACAGAAAACTGTTGTCACCTGTCCTGCACTGGGAGCTAAGTGGGAAAGAACTGGAGTATTCGCCCTCCCATGTGAGGGCAAAAAGGCTTAATTTATGTCTGTCCTGCCTAGTGGGAGGGACAACTCATGCAAGGATCTCCTCCATTCTTTGCAGAAAATAAATCTTTATGCCATGCCCAATGCCACCTTCGCTCAGATGTTGGTTTTATGTATTCTTGCATCATAATGATAGCCTAGAGAGGATCACATCAGTATTTTACCTGAGCCTTTATTCTGAACTGATGATTAGTGTTTTTGCTTTGCTTTTAGTTCTCTTTCAGATATTGGTTCCAAGAACTTGGGCTAAAAAATAAAATATTCTATCTGGTTCTTGGTAAAGGTTGAGTTCTGCTTGCCTGCCTACACCTAAGTCAGCATCATTCATTGGAATAAATTATATTCTTGCTTTGAAAAGTTTCAAATAACTGTTTAGCATTTCGCAAAATTTGCAGGGCAAAATAATCGGTGTGCAGCATTCCTATCTCACTGTCATGGAGAGTAGGACAAGTGCTGTAGGCCACTATAGATGCTGCAGTTTTAGCTACAGGGCATTAAATAGACGTTTTGAAACAGGAATATTTAAAGTTGTCTTGGACATTTTGTGGGGAGATGGAGTATAAATCAAACTTGGATCATACTCTTAATTGCTCCTCCCCTACCTTTGCAGGCATGTTCTTAAAGAACCAATTTGCTGTGAGTACAGTCCAAGCATGGGCAGGGAGCGAATACCCTCAACAGGAGGGCAGAAAACCAAGACCAGTCATGATTCAGGATGTTTAGCAAACATGTTCTCCAGATCCTGGGAGATGACCTGGAGCCAACCAGAAGCAATGTTAGGAGAGAACAAGCAGCTTCCCTAGGCCTGGGAAAGAGAGAGGTGGTTTGTACAGGAAATTCCAGGACCTATGCATCATACGCGCTCAACATCTACAAGTAGCAGACTTCTTAAATTCCTGTTCATATATCCTGTGCACAGGCATGCAGCTGCTGACTGGAAGCAGGAGGAAGATAAAACTCATAACCAGGGAACATAGAGATCTTGTTGACGGTGGGAGCTGGTGCTGATGAGATTGACCTACAGATCCCAAAACATGGGAGCGAATGTGACGGGGAGACATTAAATAGAACTTGACACTCTTGATGAATGGGAGTGTAGTGTCTGTAAGGTAGTGCATTTGTATATAGTCAGAATACATGCCATGTTATCTTGTGAACTGCCCTGAGATCTTTGGATGAAGGGTGGTATACAAATTTTAATAATAATAATAATAATAATAATACTGCATGTCTAGCTATAAATGTTTGGCAGCCAGAAATTTACAGTGGTACCTCGCAAGACGAATGCCTCGCAAGACAAAAAACTCGCTAGACGAAAGGGTTTTTTGTTTTTTGAGCTGCTTCACAAGACGATTTTCCCTATGGGCTTGCTTCGCAAGACGGAAACGTCTTGCAAGTTTGTTTCCTTTTTCTTAACACCGTTAATACAGTTGCAATTTGACTTCGAGGAGCAACTCGTAGAACGCGGTGTGGTAGCCTTTTTTGAGGTTTTTGAAGACTTTGGTTATTTTTGAAGCTTTTCCAAAACTTTTCTGACACCGTGCTTCGCAAGACGAAAAAAATCGCAAGACGACAAAACTCGCGGAACGAATTAATTTCGTCTTGCGAGGCACCACTGTAGATTGAACAAAGGGAACGGAAGTTGAAAGACACTGCAGGTGAAAGCTAATCCTTCCCATCTGCTTCTGCACGAAAGCCATTGTGCATGGGCTGGGCATAACTAGGACTGAATGTTCTACTCTGTGCTAAATAAATAAAAGGCAGCCCTATGCTCAGGAAGACTGAATTATGTGGCTTTGCATAATTTCATTTTGCAGGTGCTAGGAGCCCAGGAAGTGACATTTTTGTTTCTGACAAAAATGTGATATTGATCAAAAATGATCAAGTACGTATTTCCCCCCAACCCTCCTAAACTACAAGGTCTGCACTCAGGTATTTGTGCCTGGCCATATTTAAAAAACACCAATAATGCACTGAATATTAATGATGCAATATCTCCATTTAATAAAGTAAACTTGTAATGTCTTATAGAGGGGACATGCAAAACACTGCCATTCTCCTTGCCCAACAAGCTACCAGAGAGAGCCAGCTCTCTCGCAGACTCGTAGAATCAAAGAATTGTAGGGTTGGAATGTACCTTGCAGGTCAGCTAGTTCCTGCATTGCAGGAATCTCGACTAAAACATCCAGGACAGAAGGCCATCCAGCCTCTGCTTAAAAGTCTCCAATGAAGGAGAGTTCACCACCTTCCGAGGGAGTCTGTTCTTGTTTCAGACTTCCTATCCTCACTAAGAGTTTTTCCTATGCTGTCCTTATGAAGGCAAAGTTAATGCTCCACTGAGAAACCCTGAATTCTTGTGGGAGAATGCAGGAAGTTTCATACCTCAGATCCTCATCTGTCCCTGTTCTTTCTTTAATCTAAGCCGTTGCATTGCGTCTCTCCCAAGTGTCATCACCAGTGAAGTTTCTGGTCCTTTTTTGCCAGGGGTGGCAGTGGCAGGGAAAAAAGGTATTTGTTTTTTGAGAGAAACTCACAATATTAGTTTGAGAATCCCTGTTTTAGCCCAATAGCATTTGACTTGTTCTGTGTGGTTTTTTCCAAGGCAGGATAGAATAGCAGTGAGAACCAGCCCACCTTTCTCTACAATGATTCTGGTTGTTTGCTTGCTCTTCAGAACACCTTGCAATTTGTCTGTATGTTTGATGGCTTCTCTTGGAGTCATGTCCATCTTTCAGCGTGACTGCCTCACGGCTTAGCAAGATAATTTAGCTGTGTAGACCGATAACCCTGTTTTGAGCTTTGTTATATTTTGCAGTCATCTCCACTAAGTGCTTGATTATGCTCCCAGTGTTTTAACAAAGATACCCAAGCAAATGCTCTCCATTGTCACTTCTGTGCTCCTTCCCCACCCACATACATTGTGTAGCACAGAAGCTGCAAGGCCATCAGACAAATGGGAGAAGAATGCACAGACTTAGGTAATTATAACAAAAGCTCCCTGGAATTATTTGCAAGCTGTTTGTGAGATGAGGGAAGAATAACAGGGCAGAGATCAGAACATTCCTCACAAGGCTTTAGCTAGGCCAGAAACTTCAGAGAAGTGGGAGCAGGAGCAGCTAACTAAACACATTTGGCAGTAAATGACCCCTGAACGGTTAAGTCCAGTCAAAGGCAACTGGGGTGCGGCGCTCATCTCACTTCAGGCCAAGGGAGCCAGTGTTTGCAGACAGCTTTCTGGGTCATGTGGCCAGCATGACTAAACCGCTTCTGGCGCAACGGGACACCGTGATGAGTTCCAGAGCGCACGGAAACACCGTTTATCTTCCTGCCACAGTGGTACTTATTTATCTACTTGCAATGGTGTGCTTTCAAACTGCTAGGTTGGCAGAAGCTGGGACAGAGCAACAACAGCCTACCCTGGATTCGAACCGCCAACCTTCCGATCAGCAAGCCCAAGAGGCTCAGCGGTTTAGACCACAGTGCAGTATTTGAGCTCATGTAGCTAGAATATGAGCTTTAAGCAAATTCCCAAGTCTGTTCTTGCCCCTGCCATATTTCACTGCTCTCAGATCTTAACTGCAATGTAGGAAGAACAATACTCTCATTTACACGTTTATTTCTTCATCATAAGGACTATGGAGAAAACATACAAAGTACTCTGAACACTTGACTGCTAATATAAATGGTGTTGCTGATCAGTACAATGATGTTTCAAGTTGTCCCTGCACAATGTTTTGTATGTACTGGGGGGGACTGTTTTGCTATTTATTTTTATGCCCTGAGATCACCAGACGAAGGGCAGTACTGTATACAAATTCAGTAACAACTTTTTAAAAAGCTCAATTTTGATGGTTTCCTTAAAAAAAAGCTCAATAAGTTCGAGGTCTTCCTCAAAAAAGCTGCTCAACAACTTTCGGGGTGTCCTGGTTTTTACTTTCTGAAATACGGCCACTCTACGCCCTGGCTGCATGAAGGCCGCCCGCCTCCCTCCGCTTCCGCGGCGACGACACTAAGCAGTGCGCGCCTCATCAGCGAAGCGCCTGGCCAGAGCTGCTTTGGGTGACAAGAAGTGCGCATGCGCCCCCGAGACCTCCAGCCCAAGTAAATCCCTTCACTTGGAGTCGCCCATAGAGAGGCGCGCGGGCCGGTGGGTGGGGTCCCGGCGAAGGGGGGCGGGGCGTCGCAAAGGGCGTGCCTGGAGGCGGAAGGCGAGCCAATGGGAGGCGGCGTCTCATGGAGCCTATTGAGAGCTGCGTCTCTGTCCGACGGGCGCGAGCGGCGGGCGGGCCTTCTTTGGCTCCCTGAGGCGGCAGCGGCGGCGGGAGGGGGGGCGTCGGTGTCGAGGGGCTCCCCTCCCCCAGGTCGCGAGGTAGGCGTGAGGGGGAGGAAAGTGCTCCCGGGGTGGGGTTTGGGGGGGGGGAGTAGAGGACTCGGTTAAGGAAGGCAAACTCGGAAGCTAGGCGACTCTTCAGGAACGCCTTCTGAGCCCAAGCCCCGTCGGTGTTTGCGCGAAGTCCGGCGGCCGGTGGAACCTCCACGCCCAGCGGCAGTCTACCTCTGGGAGAGCTGGGCCAGGCGGAGGCCAGCCGCGAGAGGCGCTGGCGCCGACAGCCGCTTTCCGCCTAGAGACAGCTTGAAAAGAAAAGAAAAAGTAAGATGCGCGGTGTTTGGAGGATCGATAGAGCAGCCCCCCCCCCCAAGTCGTGTGGCTGCTTCTGCGGCCCCTGACTCTCCAGTGGCGCGATCTCTTCCCAGAGAGCTGACGAGTGCAATGTGCGAACTAGATGTTTTGACAAAATGCGGAGCCTTGGAAATAAACACGAGGATGGCACCTGCAGCGAGAGGAAGGATGGCTGTTGGGAAAAGAGTCGTGGGAATAATGTGGTGGAAGTTAGTTCCTCCAGCTTTCGTGTTGTTGAGTGGAGCTGATTTTAATATTCGTTGAAATTGTATTTCTTCTATTCATTTACACAGTTCATTATGTTTTGTTTACTTAAGAGAGCTGTGGTGCATGCGTTGGGGAAGATTGCGTGTGTGGAAGATTAATGCCAAATCAATGAGTACAGAGAGATCTTTCAATGTTCCTGTTGACCATGCTTATCTGCATGCTTACCAGAAGCTAGATGTAGACTCCTGATTTGAAACAAGACCTGCTGGTGACATTTTCATGCTTCTAGCTGGCTGCTTTGGGGATCCAAGAAATGGAGCAGGTTTGATCCAGCAAAGTTATTATGGGTGGTGTTGAGGAGGTACTTGTGATGGAGGTAGTGAAAGGTTTAGATTCAGGGTGAGGGCTATCTGGAGGCTAGAGAGAGGCTATGAGAAGAAGAAAGCTTTGAAAATGTGGTGGTGGATTCACTATTTATAAAGGCTTGTAAGAATCACTGGTGTATAGTACATATTACATGGTACATAGGGTGCACTGCACAGAATGTCATGTGTGCCTCAGAGCACTTACTGTCTACATAATCTTAGTAATACCAATAATACTAGTGCAAGATAGCCTTAGGCAATGCAGATTCCCCCCCCCCCCCGTTTCTGCATCCACATTTGCAATATGAAGTTAATACTGCACACTGTCTGGTGTTCTCATGGTAGAGACGAGATCTGTTGTGAGGACTTCCTGACTCACCTTCTTAGCCAGGATGCAACACCAGATCACTAAGTGTCATGGACAGGCTGGAAGCAAAGGAGCCTTGGGAGGCACCAGCTGGGACCCCCCCGCCCCCAGAAGAAGGCTCAGAGCCAGGGGACTGGGGGTGGGATGACAATGAGTGGTCGAGGGAGAAGAGGGAGCAGACTGAGAAGAGGAGGTGTCAGAAGCTGAAGAGGCAACAAGGTTTATTGAGTGGGGAGAGCCCGTGGCAGAGAGCAGTCCAGAATCAGATGCCGAAGCAGAGGCGGAAGGGGCAAGAAGCAGAGATCATGCAGGCTACTGAAGAAGCCAGGGGGTGTTTCCTCTCTTGATGCAACCAGCTCCCCTCCCCGCTGGTCTCAGATTGCTTTGAAAGGAGCTAATTGTGTTTCCTTGAATAACGAGTTGACTTCGCTGATGCCATGTGATTTATTGCTGACCTGCTCCTGGCATCTGCCCCTAACAGTGCTGCAGGCAGAGGGCAATAGATGAAATGAAGAAAGTTTTTTAAAAAAATAAATTGTTGGTGTTCTTTACCTAAACAAGTTCACAAAGAAACTTACAACATGGACTTAGAAGTCTGAGAGAGAGTGGGGGTTGGGAGCTTCTGGATCCAGTGGACCATCTAATGTAATCTGCAGTTATATTGTCTGCAAACAAGAGTCTCTGTAGATGGTTGGTTGAGAGGGAGATTTGAAACCAGAGGAAGCCTGCCTTTGACTATTTATTTAGAGTCATGTATATCCCGCCCTTTGCCTTGCAGTCCCTGGGTGGGTTACATGTATTAACATCTTCCACCCCAAAGCCTTTGCAGAAGTGAGGCACACCTTTGGAGGGGAAGCGATTCCACAATCTGAGGACCACCATGCCGTTTCACATGGTGGTGGAAATTCCAGTGTATTTCAACACATATTTGGGGCCCAATATGAGAGCACTGATTACTTACATTAGTGTTGATAAACCAATGAATCAGGAAGCCCTTAATTCAAATCTATCTTCTAGCATGAACTTAGTGATCTATAGCAAGCAAATCTCTCAGACAACCTCATTTTCCCATCTGCAGTACAGAGATAGTAGTGCTGACCTGCCTTACAAGGTTATTGGGATTGCAACAAGACTTGAACATTATAAAAGCATTAACTCAATGCTAGTTAGCATTATGGAAAGAAGGCAATTACTGGGCTGCATAGAGATTTGAGCAGGGAGTTAGTGGACTGTTTCTGGGGGGTGGGGAGTTCTAGAAAGATCATAGGATTTATAAACGTGTTCAAACCAGTATAGGTTGAATTGTGCTGTGAAAGGGGTAATACAGGATGTTTCTACCAGCTGACATAATGTGGTTTTCGTTGGAAGAAATGATGTGTGCAGATTGGAGGAACCCTTGTGGGTCTTTCTAGGATTGCTGTATGTATATGAGAAGAAACTAGAGGGATGTGAAATGAATTAAGAAACATTACTATGGGACAGGTAGTACCCAAGGAAAGGAGATGGTATGGTGGGCTGACTCACTTGTCTTCTATATCAGGCCTTTAAGACTGTAATTTTTATTGCTTATGAAGGGGCTTGGCCAGCATAGTGTGATCTGATCTATAACTTGTGGAGGTGTTTATAGTTTTTGGTATCCTGGCAAGTGTTTGTTTTTCCACCTGGCCTTCTCCCTTGCCAAATGCTTTGCTCATGGGATTATAATATTTGCTGTGGTGCAATTTTGTATTCTTTGGTTAGCATGGAAGAGCACATCAGGTAAAATCTTAGCTTTAATTCTTAACTTGAATGAAGTTGCTTTCATTGCCAAAGTATGAGCTAGCCAACTGCCTGACTGCTTGGGTTTATACAATGGGTTTATCATATAATAATACAAGTATTGTAATAGGAAAACATAGAAGGTAGTTTCTTAGTGTATTGCAGGTTTGACACTTTAATGGGAGCCTAATAAAAAGAAGGGTCTAGGATGTAAAGTCTCTTGCTTATTATTCAAATGCCTTTCATAGATGCACAGTTCAACTAATCAGGGTTCTGAAGAGAACACTGTTGCACATATTGTTTTTGTTTCTCTAAGACTAAGCAATAAGGTAACTGTGGGTGGATTCCTGTTTGTTTTGTCGTGCTTGTCCTGTCCATTCTTGTTCAGACTGAAATCACTTCTTATTTTATACATCATCCTTTCCCCCAAAAGTAAAGAGAACTTGATTTGCCCATGGGCCACAGATCTGAGTCAGCAAGGATGGCAGCCTGGATCTCAATCTCCTTTTTTGTTTAACTATTCTCCCAAGTGATTAGTCCTGTATTATTTAGTACAGCAGATGTGCAGATACTGAATGTGGTCTGTTAACTTTAGTGCTTTGTAGCAAACTCTTTCCCATTCCTTCTAATTGTGGTGAAGAAGTTCTGAAGTTCAGGCCTTACTTCAAATGCAGCTGTGATACTTTGTTAAATGGAAGATGCATATAGTGAGCACATGGTGTATCTCTCAGCACTGTACTATTGTACTGGATAGAGTGTGTTGGCTTTAATATTGGAGGCTTAGCTACAAGTTGCTGCACAATTATAAGACTTGCAAATGGCAGACAACATATATTAATGATTATTATTCATTAGTTTTATATCCATCTCCAATGGACACAAGGCAATGTACACTAGCTCCCAAAAAATCTGAGGGGTGGGATAGACTGAGAGACTGACCAGCCTATGCCACCCAGTGGACTTCATGGCAGATCTTTGCTCCAGTCCTAACACCTATAACCACATCCTTCCCACACATAAGGATAAATAAAATATGCTGAATAAGAAGTGCCGTCAAAATACATGCCGATTCCTTGCGTTTCATTCCTTTGAGGAAAGGGTGGAGGCAACACTTATCCTCAAGCTTTGCTCAGAAATTGACACTGGGATGCAAGATTAGTACCTGAGACAACCCAGAGAGTTGGTAGATCATGTCAGATTTGAACTGAGGTTTTTCAAAGCCCAGGTTCAGGCATTTTTATCTGCTAGACAATGCTGACTCTTACTGCCCATAATACTTGGTTTGGAGCATAGGATGCTGCATGGAAATAAACTTGTTAGCTTTAAAGGAAAACCATTTGCTTATTTTTGCCGTTAATAGAATGTTTGTGCATGTGTGCCTCTGAAACCTGGCTTCCAGTTCCCTTTAAAGTGAAACTCTTGGAATTGAAAGATAGGTTCCAAGAGATAGAAGTTAAAAAAATCAATTCTGCATTGTTCTGCACCCTTCCTCTGGCTTGGCATTCCTTTCCATTTACCTCAGAAAATCTGGCCACACATGCAGTGTTAGAAACTCAGATATATAAGGTAATTGCCAAATGGCACCTTAAACCTAGGTTATGGTTACCACAACAGAATGTCTAGGTGCCATTTCCCCCTGGGTGAGATTTATTATTGTTATTATTATTATTATACATTTTATTTCTATATTACTTTATATTTTAAATGGGGAAAAAATCACATTATAACACATTAAAACATCAAATAAAGCAATCCAGAATAAAACAAATTCAGGCTTCAAGGAAAATATTTCACATCCTTCTCTAAGTGGCATTTTGCCTCCCCCATATTTATTTACCTATTTAATTTAGCTCATAGCATAGTAGAAGTACTCTAGGAAGCCAGTGTGGTGTAGTGGTTAGAGTATTGGGCTAGGACCTGGAAGATCAGGGTTCAAATCCCCACTCAGTCATGAAAGTAACTGGGTGACCTTGGGCCAGTCACAGCCTCTTAACCCCCCTCACAGGGTTGTTGTAGGGATTAACTGAGTAGTGGGGTGAACCATGTACTCGTTGGAGAAAAAGGTGGGATATGAATGCAATAAATAAGCTCTTCTGCTTACCTACTTAAGAAACCTGGGGGGGGGGCAGCCAGATTGAGATGTCAGTCATCAGCCTGGCATCCACAGATCTCCATGGGGTCACAATTGGACCTGCCCCAGTTGCAAAGTGCACCTGGCTAATTTCAAACACTGCACACATGTACTTCTCAAGTTAACTTTGAGTTGGGGTCGTCCTCCCCAGCCTGTGTGTGTGTGTGTTAAAAAATGTTAGGATAAAACATACCAAATTCAGATAAAGAAACCTAGACTGCAGAACCAGTATAATTTGTAGAGATATATTTATTTTTAATTACTATAATAGGAATGCTCAAGGAGAGGAAAAAGCAGCATGTCCTTTGATCAAGTATATGTCCTACATGAACTTGAGATGAACTCCTTAAACAACATACACATAGATTTCAGTAACAGGGATATAAATATATATTCTGTATAATTTGTGATGCTGAAGTGAATCAACCTCCTCTTTTTCAGAAGCCAAATATTAGGTCTGATTTTATCTTATTTATTTTATTTTAAATACCAGGAGTAGAGAGGAACAGCTGGGTGGTGGGACAGAATTCTGCTCTTCCTACTTGTTCTGCATAAACAACCAGCAAGAAATTGCATTCCTAGACTGGAATTTTACTGCTGCATAGTATAACTGCCAGGAAGACCTGGCTGGTATTATGATCCTTTGGTCTCTATTGAAAGGAATGAGACCTCTGGTTTGACCAGATGTTTGAGTTAATGCTTGCTGCACCTACTTTGGTATGAAAGAACACTTCATTGTACATGAAGCAGGAAAGTGTGTTTTCATTTGGGATCACTAGTGCTTTGGAATCAACACAGTCTTAGATTTAGAGATGGGGAAATATTTCCTAATGTTGACCATGTCAGTTGTTTGTGAAGAAAAGAATAGTTATTTCAGGAATGGCTTCAACCCAGTGGGTTGAACTGAATGATGCATGAGGTCCATTGTAGTTCTTGGATGAGACTCCTATATAATGCATCCCTCCCTACCAGCTAGAACAGTGAGAATATGAACTGAATAACACTTGGCTCCTGTGCCCATTTCTGCCTTATGTGATGATTTATAATGTGCCTTCTTTCTCATGTGCTGGTGGGTAACTTCACTATCACCCATGAAGTGTGGTGAGGCAGTTGCCTCAGGTTGGCAACCTCTGGGCAGCTGGGACGGGTGGTACCACCACTTACACCACCTTATGAGACATGGGTGGCACTGTGGTCTAAACCACTGAGCCTCTAGGGCTTGTTGATCTGAAAGTCGGAGGTTTGAATCCGTGTGGCAGTGGTGAGCTCCCGTTGCTCTGTCCCAGCGTCTGCCACCCTAGGAGTTTGAAAGCACACTGGTGCAAGTAGATAAATAGGTACCACTGTGGCGGGAAGGTAAACAGTGTTTTCATGCACTCTGGCTACTGTCATGGTGTCCCATTGTGCCAGAAGCGATTTAGTCATGCTGGCCACATGACCCAGGAAGCTGTCTGTGGACAAATGCCAGCTCCTTTGGCCTGAAGCAAGATGAGTGCCGCACCCCATAGTCACTTTTGACTGGACTAAACCATCCAGTGGTTCTTTACTGCTGCTACAGCAATGCTGCCCCTCGCAGCTGCAGGGGTATCATTTTCAGTTTTGCCTGGAGTGGCAAAACACACTGGGCCAGCCCTGCTGTCAACTGTGCTTTAGAGCTGCTAGGAACTATTGTAAACTGAGCTGGTTATTTGGGTACTAGTATATGTGGATTCTGGAAGAATCAAACAATCTGTGGATACTCCACATTATCCTTTTGCTTGAGCTGCCTTTCCTCTACAATCTGACTGTAACCCCGTTTCTCTGTTTTAGACTTCATGTATTTGGAAGCTCTTCCTGATATTATCAAAAGGGAAGTGGTGTAGGGGTGTGAATCATTCACTATATATATTACATTGCATTACACACACACTCTATGTTCCTGAGTGTATGCGTTGCTGAAGACTACGTTTCCTGAAATCAATTTAGGTTTCCTTAATGAGGTCTCTGTTTCCTCCCACCTAGGGACTTGGAAGAATTGGCAGAATGCCACTGTGCCATTGTGCAGTGAAGCACAGTGAATCAGACATGGAGGGGTGTCGTTTTTCACCTTCTGGAGGGCTGAGGGTATATCTTCACTGGAAGGGTGAGCAGGAGGAACAGTACCAGACTTATATGCAAGGGACTCCTTGTGCTGAAGAGATCTGCATCGATATTGCACAGAAGATTGGTAAGTGGCCCATAAGGCTTGTCTAGAGAGATGTGGGAAACATGTAGCCCTTCTTGGAGAAGTGTCTTATCACCCATAGAAAACCATTGGAATATGACATCCAGAGGCTTGGGCTGCAGTGGAGCCTTGCAATTGGATTTGTATGGAGTTGTACTCCCCTTGAAGGAGCAGGTTCACTGTCTGATAACCCTCCTGGACTCAACATTTTACGTGGAGGTATATGTGGTGGCAGTGGTGGCTTCTGCTAGCTTAGGGTTGTAGCTGGTGTACCAGTCCTAACTAGAGAAGGCAGACCTTGCCTTGGTGACATCCAGTGACATCCAGACAAGACTACTGTAATGATATATAGGCACTGCACTCTATGCCTTTAAAGCTGGCTTGATACAAAATGCAGCCACTCGGATGCCAGTGGGGGCAAGGCTGTGGGAACATGTGACATCATTCTTGTACTGGATGCACTGGTTGCTGGTGTATTTCTGAGCCCATTTAAGTGCTGCTGTTGATCATTGAAGCCCTAAATGACCAAGTTGTTAGAGCAGCTTCCATCACCTGTATGAACTTGCCTATGCTTTAAGAAAACTCCAGGGACCTTGCTAATGTGTGAGACTAATTAGGTGGACAGGCATGAGATATGGCCTCCTTGGTGTTGGCCTCATGTCTGTGGCAGCGTTTGAAACTCCCCTCCGGACCAAGTGGAGATTTCCTATTGCAACTGAAATCTCCACAGCACCACCTGCTTGAGCAGGAGAGTGAGGGCATCCTTCTTGACTGACCACAAATGTTGGTAAGCTGTTACCAACTATTGAGCTTCTGGCATTCCCTTTCAGTCTTACTCCCCAGGAAGCCTTTTGATGTTCTGAGACTGAGTAGGAAAAAATAAAGAGCTTCACATATGTCCCTTGTCCATTTAAAACTTTCTCATTTCACACCATAAATCCAGCTTTTTGTCACTTTTATGATGGCGTGAACAGTAGCTTGCTTGCCTTCTCCTTTTTTATTATGGAAAGCAGTTCACTCACCAGGTGTTGGTTTTTGCTTTTTGCTAACACACTCAGAAACTCTTTTAGGTTGTAAATTATCTCATTCCAAAGGCAATTAAGAAAGGGAGGTAGTCTTGGTGCCCATAATAGGACTGCAGTGTAGTTTGAGCAAGTTGACAATTCTCAGCTTCCAATCACTCAACTCACAGGGCAGGAGATGAGCCCCTCAGCAGTTCCCCTGTCCCACGAGGAGCAATCCCTTCTTTCCAGCTCCTTTTCAGAAGTGAATAGGTGCAAGTAGATAAATAGGTACCACTTCGGCGGGAAGGTAAACGGTGTTTCCGTGCACTGCTCTGGTTCGCGAGAAGCGGCTTAGTCATGCTGGCCACATGACCTGTACGCTGGCTCCCTCGGCCAGTAAAGCGAGATGAGCGCTGCAACCCCAGAGTCGTCCGCGACAGGACCTAACGGTCGGGGTCCCTTTACCTTTACCTTTAACACCATGGAAACAAATGCTAATATGCCCAGGAACATCACCAAAATGCTGGAGAGGATGTACCTCCACAGGCACATACCTCCGCATGTGGTGGGAATGTCCTAAAATCCAACTCTTCTGGACATCAGTCATATAAGAAATATGCAAAATAATTAAGCAAGTATTAGAAGTCACCCCAGAACTGGGTCTACTAAACATCTTCCAAGACAATAATGCCCACTCACAAAGAGCTCATAACCCACCTACTCTCGGCAGCCAGAAACATCATAGCCAGACACTGGAGAGACCTGTAAGCATAGACCAATGATATCAAATAGTATGGGAAACAGCCTTATTAGAAAATTAACCAACAAACTGAAACTGACACGGGGACAAATAGAAGAAGATGCCTTCACCCCGATATGGTTACCCTTTATCACATACACAGCTCAACAAGACAATAACAAGAACCCGACAACAGCATTTGAATCAATCTGGCTAACCTGATCCAAACACACACACACACACACACACACACACACATCCCACTCACACATGAAAAATAGGTTCACCATAGCCAATCACAAACAAAGAACCACACCCTAGGCCAACTCCAACCTCTCTCACCACCAAAGGAATACAAGTGAATAGTAAAGAGAACCCAGACAAGTGACGCTGACACAAAACCCCACATATACAGTAAGTAGAATAGAAGCATTGCCACCTGACCCCACCCCACTCACCATTCCCCTTCCCCCTCTTTCCCCCTTTTCTTCCTAATGTAACACTAATGTCTCAACAAATGAAACTGATCTGTAGAAAATGTAACTTGAAAAAAGAGACATTGCACATAAACCAATAAATCTTTAATAAAAATATATTAAAAACGAAAAGAAAAGAAGTGAAGCTGGCAGCCAGACTTGTGCCTGGCTATCAGCAAACATCACACTGTTATCACCATTGGTAAAGAACTGACAAAATACCTTCAGTCTGCCGCGATCCCTCCCCTGGAAGTCCCCAGGATAAAAGGATCTCTAATAAAAGGACTAGAAAAGTATTTTGCAGGGGGATGAGTGGTTTGTTTGATTTCCTGCAGATGCTTATCACATACAATTGTATACATCTGCAGTTACGGTACATAAAAGAAGTGTGGTAGATGACTGTGGACTGCAAATTGCTTTACAGTCTGAAGTTGTTCAGCTAGGCTTAAAGCCTTGAGCATTCTGCCTGTTTTTTTTTTTAGCTTGGCAGGGCCTTAACGCTTGGATCCAAACCTAGGACTACCTTCACATTCAATACATTTCGGGGTAGACTTGTGGCATGCTTTGACTTTATAGAACAGTGGGATTTTATGAGCTTTGTTGCCCTTTTTATATTTGTGGATGTATTTGAGCTGAAGCCTAGTCCACACATTCAGTGGAACTTCTCCTGGAAAGAAGATCCTGAGATCCTAAAACCTGGTCCATTGGTCACCAGCTGTCAGGGACTACAAGAAACCACCCCTGCGACCATGCCAGCATATACCTAATTACATTATACCATTGTGTAGATAGTAGACCACTTTGGGAGCCAACCTTAGGTGGAAAACAGGTTATAGATAAATGTTTTGAGGTAGAATAGACTGTACCACTTCAGACTGCAGGCAAAGGACCACATTTCTAATGCTCTCTGCAGATAGCCTGCTCCCCATAGTCCTAGTTTTCTAAACTGAAATCTTTCTTGCTGGTGTGCTAGTTCTTAATGCTGGGAGCCTTTTAAATTGTCCTCATGATTTTTTTAAAAAGGCACCTCTCACCTGCACATGTAGACCATGGGCCCCAGGAGCAGAGGAGTAAAATTTTATGTGCCGCTGACTTCTGTTCTGCCCAGCACAGTAGCTGATGCAGCTCCGTATACGGTACTTTAAGTCAGGTTGGAGTGATGTTTGTGTGTGCCTAAAACCTCTTCAGTGGAAATTCAGAGCAGGAGGTCCTTTCTCTAAAAAGAAGAAAAGCATTTGTGTATGCACCCTAATCCTGGGAATACGAACCTCAGTTTTGCCTTTAGATAACATTGGGATGCAGTACAGTGGTGCCTCGCAAGATGAAATTAATTTGTTCCGCAAGTTTTTTCTTCTTGCGAGTTTTTCGTCTTGCGAAGCACGGTTTCCCATAGGAATCAATCAATTAATGCGTTCCTATGGAGACCGTCCGGGGACAGGGGGGAAGCGCTGCGCGCCTTCCCCTCTGTCCCCGGACCTGTTTTAAAGCAAGGGGCAGCAGGGAGAAGATTGCTTCTCCCCGTTGCCTGCCCCGCAATCTCCGGGGACAGAGGGGAAGGCGCGCGCGCCTTCCCCTCTGTCCCCTTTTTTGAAGCAAGGGGCAGAGGGGAGAAGATCACTTCTCCCCGTTGCCACCCCTTGGTTCAAAAGGGGTCCGGGGACAGCGGGGAAGACGCGCAGCGCTTCCCCGCTATCCCCGGAGCTTGCGGGGCAAGCTTCGTTTTGCGAAGCAAGCCCATAGGGAAATGCGTCTTGCGAAGCGGCTAAGAAAAGGAAAAACTCCTTCGTCTAGCGAGTTTTTCGTCTTCTGAGGCGTTCGTCTTGCGGGGTACCACTGTAAAGATAATGTTAAAACTGACAAGGGTGCTTTCTTGGTTTCATTTAATATGCTATCTTATTTGTATTGACTGTTTCCCCAACCGTGGGCTCAGGGTTAACTCAGGGAACGGGTCAGTTAGAAATTACTGCCTTTTAAAGAGTGACTATCGAGCTGTGCCCAATATGATGATGTCCTTCAGCATTTCTTACTAGATCTTTTTGTCTTCCACAGGAATCACGCCAATCTGCTTGAGCTTCTTTGCACTGTATGATCCACTGGCCAAATTATGGTTCCCTCCTAACCATGTGTTTGACATAGATAGTGGCATTAAGTTGATTCTGCATTTTCGGTTGAGGTAAGAACATCCTTTCCCCATGTATTTCAGCTTCACTTCCGTAGTTTTGGGATTAAGTATTTATTGGCTTTGCAACTGGGTGCTTGTAGAGCCCCCTGCCTAGCACCCATGAGCCCATGAAGATGCTTGAGCTTTCATTTAGACAGAAAGTTATGGAGCAAAATGTGCAGGTACCCTTCTAAGTGATTTCTGTGAAATGAGCCAGCCTAGCTTATCCTGCCTGTCAGTGATTTTAGCTGGTGAAGGAAGTCAGAACTGTGATTGGTAAGGGAGTTGTTTGGACACCATGCAATAGAAATCCCCAGACTCCTCAAGAAGTGCTCTTTTCCCTTCTTGTTTAGTACACTTCACTTCTTCATCTTAAACATTTATATTCCCCTTGTGCGTTTAACTGCTGTATCTCCACAATCGGAAATAGCAGGACATAGCTTCCCATGGTAAACCTGAGATTGTGCAGGGGACGGGATGAGAAGCAGGAATGTCTGCACTCCCTCTAATTCTGTGTTATGCCATGACCTCATGGCAGCCATTTGTTACTGGTACCCATGGCGTCTCTGAAAATACAAAATGTGCCCATCAGTCTGGTAAGGTTGGTGGCCCCTGTTGTAGCAGGTACCGGGGAATATGCTGACCCCTGAATTATTAGGTCAATTGATCGTAATTGGGTAGTGCTCAAAACTAATGAAGATGCAGATTGATCTCCTTCTCTGTGATTTATGTCCAGAGCTCAGACAACATGCTGTAAGCATATGCTTTCTAAAAAGTTCACACACTGGTGATTAGATGTAAAAATGCTTACATTGTAAAGAAGATAATGAGTCAGAATGCTCTCCACTCATAATGGTAATAGGCAGGTACTATTATGCATAAAAGATACCTAGTTTAGTCAAGTCCAGGCATAGGCAAACTCAGCCCTCCAGATGTTTTGGGCCTTCAACTCCCATCATCCCTGACCACTGGTCTCGTTAGCTAGGGATGATGGGAGTTGTAGGCCCAAAACATCTGGAGGGGTGAGTTTGCCTATGCCTGGTCAAGTCTGTGGTCCTGACCAGCTCAAGTAGTACTTTGGTTTATTTTGTTAGCACAGTTACACAGATATGCTGAAACAAGGCATTCAGAATAAGCATATTCATTGCTTCCTACTGGTTCTGAACGACCTTTATGAAGTAAGGACTTTTAACATATCAGACAAGTACCCAGCCAGTGAGCATATTCTCAGTTTAGAGTTAGCAGCTTCTGCAGACGCTTGTGAAATAACTGGATAAATTTGGTCTCAACATCTGGATATTACATCACTATTCTAGCCCCGGTTGTGAGGGGTTCCATAGGACCAGTACTGTCACCCATGTTGTTCAGTATACATGTGTCAAACTGCTAGGTAGGAGAGGAGTGTTACCACTGTGTTTCCAAAGTCTTCAAATCCCTTTTGCCTGGATCTGCATACCTTTGGGGTCATCTCTATCCCCCTGTGTTCTGCCATTGTTTAAAGTCAAGTCAGCCTTGGCAAGGATAATCGCTTTTTCATGGTAGTCCTGAGTCTGTGGAATGGCATCTTAGAAGAGGTTTACTGAATCACAGTCTTTGGTGCATTCAGAAGGGGCTACACATCATTCTTCAGAAAGATGTTTAGAAGACAGTGGATTTGGGTACTTAAGTGCTGCTTTTTATGTTTTAAAAACATTGGCACAAGCAGCATATAAATAATAAAATATAATGATAATAATGATAATAATAATAATAATAATTAATTAATTAATTAATTAATTATTATTAGTGGGCATTTTATCTATAGTTGCAAGGCCTACTTTTTAGGAAGTGGGGTACACGGCAGCATATTTTTGCAAGTTTTCTTACATATAATAAAGTAATTTTCCCAGAGAAACCTACTTGTGCATAGCCATTTGGGCTTTCTGAAAGCAGTGTAAGATTATTATAGTCAAGAAATGTTCAATAAGTCTCATTTATATAAGTTCCATTAGACCAAGCAGGTGTTTTCTTTATTACCCATAGAATATCCAAATGACTTGAGTTATTTTTGTGTATTAAAATGGTTTTTCATGTAGTGTTTGGTATATTAAGATGCTGCTTTGGGCATGTTGAATGGCAAGGCATGAATGCAATACATCCTGCATTCATAAGTTTGCCCTTGTTCTGGAATCATTAAGTATGTCCACATTTGACAGTAGTAGTGTCTTCCACTTTGAATTCAGAGTAAAATAATGGCACAGGACATAATACATTGATTTAATAATGGGAAAACACATGCGCCATTGCTGTTGGTGTCAAAATTAATTTCCCCCCCCCCTCCTCAGCATACTTCCTGCCTCAAGTTAGGTGAATCTGTGTCATGGTCAGTGTGGTTTGGCTACATAATTTAAAAGAGCTGGTTGTTTCTGCCAGAGAGCATGTGCTAGTATAAAAAAGAGCATCCTGTCTGCTGTACCACAATACTGGGGTGTTTGAAAGTAGAGGGAGAGGTCTCAGCCTGGCCTCATTTCAACACTTCCCCAAATCTAATTTTCATATGTATCTGGAATGTTGATGCTCCTTGGGGCATCATATACACTTTTAGAAAAGTAACCTTAGTAGGCAATGGTGACTGGTGCCCATTGGAACTGGTAGGGTGACACCGGAGCAAATGACAGAAGGGGCCAATTCTTGTTTTGTCCCCATCCTCCCTGCTGAGTTCTACAAGGGTAATAACTGAGACTAAAGAGGGAGCTGGCAGTAAGAAAGCAGGCAGGTGGGGGCTGACTGAAGGAAGACTGGGCTTGGTTTAGCAGGGCCTTGCTTGCCCCCCAGTGAACCAGCTTCCATCACTAGTCGGGTATTCTTTCCTTCTCAGACTCCTTAACTGTGCTGTCCTAAGCATATTTACTCAGAAGTAGGTCCCTCTAAGTTTAGTGAGACTTGCTTTCTAGTAAGTGCATCTAGGATTGTGATCTAGGTCTATTTGCTGTGTGTATTTTGGTACGGTACAAACTGTTGTAGATCCTTCAGGCAGATTTGTGTGTGTGCAACTGTGATCTGAGAAGGAAGTGGGTGGGAAGGAAGTGGGCAGGGTGCCTAGTACATCAAGGAAGAGAACATCCTTCAGCTTCTGCGAATGCTGAGCTGAGCTTGGGCTTTAGTTTAGCTTGTGTGTGGTGAATAGAATGAACCAGATGAATAGAACCAGAGCACACTGCTTTAACATTGGAGCAGTATTACCTTTTGACAGAACCTTTTCAGGAGATATAGCCATGCTTATCAGTATTATAAGCTTGTTTCAATCTAATTTACCCTAGCAAGTTCATTTATCTTGAAACTTAGTGGTTTTCCTGTCTGGTGAATAAATTCCACTTCTTTACTACCCTGAAATCAATTTCATGAATCCAGTTACAGATAGGTAGCCGTGTTGGTCTGCCATAGTCAAAACAAAATTTTTTTTCCCTTCCAGTAGCACCTTAAAGACCAACTAAGTTAGTTCTTGGTATGTGCTTTCGTGTGCACACGAAAGCACATACCAAGAACTAACTTAGTTGGTCTTTAAGGTGCTACTGGAAGGAACAATTTCATGAAGTCACAGACACACACACGCTCATACTCATTCATATATTCAGCCTTTATTGGTGTAATATATATACATATTAGTGTATGTACTGTCTTTCCTGAACAAAATTTGCTTGCACATACACCTACAGGCAGCATCTTTGTTTTAACGCTTAAGTCAGCCTAGTTAGGTGGCCTTAGTTAATCACTAGGAAAGGGTCTAAATGGCTTCATAGTTCATGTACAATTTTACTTGCATCTACTGCTAGGATTTTAACTGTTTTTAATTGGCTTTAACTGTATTTATTAATAATTTTAATTCTTACAAACTGCTTGAGGTTTTATTGCAATCACACGGTATATGAATTTTGTTAAAGTAAGGATAGTTTTTATCATACTTGTTTAGAAAACAGATTTTCACTGCCGGCTGAAGTATCCCAGAAGAACCTTGATATTGTTTGTCTCTAAAACATAAACAATAAAGAATTGCTTTAGCAATTGTAGCTAGCATTTATCCAGCACTGTTATTAAGTGTTGAAAACACTTTGCAGGCATGCTATCAGCAATCGTTGCATCAGCTATGTCAGGTGGGCCAGTATTATCTGTATACTGCTAATTAAGTCACAGTGGTTTGCCAAAAGTTGCCCAGTGATTTCATGGCTAGGTTGAGTCCTTTTTTTTATCACTCTGGTAAACCAGCTGCCACAAGATTATAGTAAGTTCAGTAAGTTAGAATTTCTAGAGGGGCAGGGTTCGAAATTAGCAGGTGCCAGGAGCATTTTGTGCCTAAAGTTTCTCCATTTGCGAGCACCTCAAAAAGTCTGGGTGCTTTTTTTTGTGTGCTGGGCTGACACTCAAGTTTTACTGAAATTTATGTGCTTTGAAGCCTTGAAGTATATGTTAAGGATAGACAATATGTTAAGGAGTTTAACAATAAATAGTAGAGTGTTTTGAAAACTGAAGTATGGTACCAATATTTTTATTGTAAACACCAAATTAAACATGTATTAATAATTTCTGCTAAAAATGTGATATTAACAATGTGTCACTTATGTGAATTGCGTATTAATTCATGCTTATCAAAATAATAAAAAGTGTTTCCAATTCCCCCAGTGGCCACTAGACGTTCTGTTTTGGCACCCACAACCCAGGCCCCAGGAGCCATATGGCTCCCAGCTTTTCAGCCTAGTTTCTAACACTGTAGAGGGGGTAGCTGTGTTAGTCTTGTTGTTTCTTAAAGACTAGCAAATTTATTGTGGCATAAGTGTTCATAGGTTGCAGTCTACTTCCTCAGATTAATTCATGCATCTGATGAAGGGGACTGTAACTCACAAAAACTAATGCCATAATAAATGTGTACTTAATGTGCCACAATTTTTTTTTTGTTAAGTTTAAAATATTTACAGTTGAACTGTGTTATGTGCTGTGACCTGTACAGATGGTTTCCTGGTTTGCACTGACTACTATTTTCTCACTGAACTATGGGACTTCTGTCTAGAACCATTGTTCTAATAGTTTTCTTGCCATGGAACGTGTAAGAAAAATTTAAAAGTGGGCTTACCACTGGTGAACAGGTTGAGTGACTCATTTCCTCCAGGTAATTAGACAGAGAAGCGCTTGGAAAGAGTTTGACTCACTTCCACACATTTCAGGCCACTTATATGTCTCAAATAGCCTGGATGGAAAAGTGGCCTAACAAATTGTGAGCTGGTAAGCTTCTGTGAGGGTGAGAAGGTTCAAGGCATAGGTGCCATAGATTAGAGTTGGAAGAAGTAGAAGAGCACCTGTCTGACCTAGGTCCTGCGTTCCTTGAGAAATATGCACCTTGCCTGGGCAAGGTTTAATCATTTCTGCCTCTCATACATCAAGTAAGATGTGCATATTCTCTCTCTCTCTCTCTCAGGTATTATTTCCGAAACTGGCATGGGACAAATGAGAAGGAGCCAGCTGTCTGTCGCAGCCTCCATCGCACAAGTGACTCTGAGGACAAGTCACAGCAATCAAGGGGCGAGCAAGGCAGTGCCCTGCTGGATAAACCATCATTTGAGTATCTCTTTGAGCAAGTATGAAGCTTTGTTGACGTTGTTCTGTTCAGATTAAGCGTGTTATGTATCTGCCAACCCACCCTCTTTGGACTGTCCAAAGAGGTTTCCATCCTTCTTCCTTAAAATTAAGCTTCCTTGGGATTCCATGGCTTCATCTGGCAAACTTTGATATCTCTTCAGTTGCACTTTCAAAGCCATAAAGGCCAACTCCATGCTATACAGCTGATTCATCCATCTCCCCTGACCAGCCTGTGCAATCCAGACTGCAGCATGCCTTGGGCAGAGAAGAGGTACACCACAGTGAAGCGCACACAGAAGAAATAACTCTATATGTCAGGCACTTGGAGCCTAAGTGTCTGTCAAATAGCTTAGGGGGTAAATATCAACCCAGGAGGGTGAAATTACTTACACAAAAAATGTAAGTAAGGAAGCAGGAGTGGATAAAAGCTGTTGAGGTTACTGGTGACATCAACAGACTCTAAGCCAGCACAAGGGAAGTGATGAAATGGGGCATGCGGGGGTGGGGAGATTAGTAGACTTCTCAGCTTTCCCCCTCCTTTTGAGGAAATGTGATGCAGATAGTCAATTCTTATATTCTAGATCTGTCTTCAGAGAGGTGCAAGCCAGCCAAATGAGCCACATTCCACCAAGGAAGGAGAAACTCCTTTCTCATAGTTATTAGGCAACCTGATTCCACCTCATATATGGTGTGCAGTCGGGGGTGGGGTTTTTGGGAATCCAAAGGGTGTACAATTATATTTTGCTTCTTTTTATTTGGTTTTGTTATTAGTATAAGAATTGGGGAATTCGTGGAAGGGAATCTGGGTCGAACTTAGAAAAGGGTTTTAAGAATGAACACTGACGCATAAATATTGATGTTTATAAGTTAAAATTGGTTAACTAAAATGAATTAAATATAATAAGGTTAAAAATTGGGGACAAGAACTTGTTGAACTAACAATTTGAACTGGAATACAAGAAGGGGAGGTGTGGGGAAGTCAGGGAAATATGTTATTGAAAATAAGGACTGCAAACTTTATGTGTTTTTAACTTTTTTTTTCTTTTTTTTGATTTTGTTTTTAATGTATTGTGGAAAATCTTAATATATATCTTTTAAATATATGGTGTGCAGTCAAGCCCTAAATTTTGGAAGAACTGGATTAGTTTATTTCCCTCCTTTTTACACAACTGCTAGTAGTGTTGCCTACATGAGACTGCAGGTTGGATCCCTGACATCATTTGAGTTCAGATCTCCAGTAGCTCAACTGAAGAGCCAAAGGAGAGACTGATTTGGGACCTGTTAGCTTGGGAATGTACCTCCATAATTTTTTATCTTTTTCTTCCCAGGGGAAATATGACTTCATTAACGACATTGCCTCTCTAAAAGACCTACACACTGAGCAGGAGATTCACCAGTTTAAGAATGACAGCCTGGGGATGGCTGTCCTCCACCTGTGTCACATTGCACTTAAGAGAGGCATCTCCCTTGAAGAAGTGACAGAGAGAACCAGGTGAATTATTGTGGGGATGAGACAAGTAGTTGTGTTTATGGAGCGCTTCCCAATCCAATAATCCCAAACTGCTTTGCAGAGGGTTGTTGGTATGTTCTCCCCCCCCCCCCCATCTTCACTTGAAGTGTGGCATTGATACACATCGGTTGGTCGTCCCGCTTACTGTGTTTGTTTCTCTTGCAGCTTCAAGGAGTGCATCCCCCGTTCTTTTTGTCGGCAGATTCAGCAAAACAATTATCTGACCAAATTCCGCATGAGGAATGTTTTTAAGAAGTTCTTGCAGCGTTTCCAGCGACATACAATGAGTTCTGGCAAGCTGACGGAACAGGACATAATGTATAAGTACCTGGTGACCTTGGAGAACCTGGCCCCACGTTTTGGGAGTGAGTTCTTCATGGTCCTCTCACTGGAAACTGTTTCAGAGGGTGAGAAGGTGCCACTTTACATCAATGGTGGGCACACACACCTGGAGAACTTCCATTCCCCACTTCCCAGTGACAGGCTTGCCACGCATGAGGTGCTGGTCACGGGCACAGATGGCATTCAGTGGCGTCCCATCTCTGCTGAGGTATGTTCACTTGTGAGTTCATCACCACCTATTGTCATCAGTAACAAGCTCTCCATCCCTGGGCACTGGGACTCCACTTCCTGGATTGGAAAGCCATGTTGAGTACTTAACTTTATTTGGCACAATACATTAATTTTGCTCTGGCTTTTAGCTCACTTCTCAGGGGATCAGGGCAAGTAATAATCAGTTAATGAAAAGTCCAAGTTACCAATAGTTAAGCCAGGAAGTCGGGTCAACCCAAGCTGAATTGCAGTTATATCTTTCCTGTACTAGAGCAGGATTCACAAAAAGATGGGAATCAGGTTACCGGTTCAAAATATAGGTCTGAATAAACTGAATCTGACATGGTTAGTAAACCCTAAACACGATGAAGCAGATGTGAAACTTAAGTTTAGAAGGGTTTTGCACATTTTGAGTTTGTCTTGACTAATTTGTCCCTTTGGAGTAGCAATTTGCAGGGTGCAAAGCTGCACATTGTGGCTGCTGCTATCCAACCAAAAGTTATTCCTGCCATCACTCTAGCCTTTGCTTTGACTTTGGAGGCAGGGATCGTTTCATCTTGACATGTGTTTCACTTCAGAGGCACTTCAAAACAAACCTGAGGACCTTGGGCTAAACTTTTGATCTCTGACCTAAAATACGTGCTCACCAGTGGTGAACAAGTGCACTGTGGTTGACCAAATAGTTGAAAATAAGTAGGCTAGTTGACTGGTTGCCTCTGACTGGATAGCAGCCAGAAGTTTCAGTCTTCAAGCTGACTCAGCCTTCGGAGACACACTTTGAAGAGCATGTTTTTCAGAAAAGTGAAGAGTGTGTCTTAGTAGCAATAAAAAATTCCACTCAATGCCACCACAGTGCATGCCATTCTGTGGGCCTTCACACTGTTGATACCAAAGTCATGCCAGGTACATCTTAGATGTGGTAATTGTAGAGGCAAGTTCCTTAAGTATGCTGGACCTGAGTCGTTTAGGGCTCTGGCACCATTAATTGAGTTTTAAAGTCACTACAGAATTGGTGGAGATTGTGGAGCACTGGCAAATGTGCTCCCAATGACCCAAGGTAAGTATTTCCACCAGTGCAAGAATTTCAGCTTGCGCAATTGAGTTTCTCCTTGCACAGTTCTGTTGTGTAGCCAGAAGTCCTTGCGTTAGTGAAAGTACTCTGTTGGATACCACCTCAACTATATTACAGCAAAAACAGCAGCATAAAATGGTGGCGGAAATGAATTCCTTCATGGGTATTATGCCACTGTTGCTATTCTGGTCATCCTCACTCTCCAAACTATCCACCTAGCTATGCGCATGCTGCTTCTCAGCAGTAGAACTTTAACAGCGGCCAAAAAGATTCAGAGGCTGGGAAATATTCAGCTTCTGGAAAATGCTGGTCAACTGTCACGGGAGCCAGCAGCAAGCACATTTGGCAAATAGCAGAGAGAAACAAGGTACACAGCTCACTTCAGCTAGCAGCTCTTTTACTAGTGTCAACATAGAAACACACCAAGTTTCATAAAGTATACTCCCGCATCATGAGCTGTTGCCCAAAGTGGCTAGCTCCTCCCATCCTGTCTATTTTCTATGCCTCAGACCTCAAGGGACCCTCTTTGTTTCTGCCTGGTTTTCTGTTCTGTTATGTGGAGTAATTGTCTTGTTTTAGAGGTGAACAGTGGGTCTGGGAGGCTGTCAAGGGACAAGCTGTCAGCTGGTGCTGATGTTGCCTTTATTAGACCTGATTCCTGTCCTTGCTCAGGGCTGAACTTCTGTGTGTTTCCTCCTGTTCCTCACCCTCCTGACTCCCAGCTTCCAGTATTTCCCAGTCCTTCTCCTCTGGGGGGTGTCCTGTTTCCCACCACCATAAACCTGAGTCCAAACTGTCCTCTCCTGTACTTTCCATGGAAGCCTCTTGGGCAGGCAGTCTCCGCCCCTCCTCTTCTAGCCCAGTCCCTGACACCAGCCAAACCATCAGCATGTTCACTATGTGTATAGCATGACCTAGTGTCCTAAAATCCTCAAAGCTCATTAGTGGGATAATTTGTTTTTCTCCCTCTTTCAACCCTGAAACTGCCTTTGGCGTGTAGACACAGCTACCTGTACGTTGGTTGGTGGGGCAAAGGATCCAGGCTTGCTCTTGCCACAGCCAGGCTGCAGTGCTGGTGTGCATATTGATGAGACGGTCCTGGAGCTTGGGCTCTTAGCTCTGTCTTTCTTTTGTAGAGATTGGAAAGCCATCCCCATAGAGGTTATTTGGGAAAGAAGGCCAGGACTAAAGACCACAAGCAGCCTTACCAGCCAATGGAACAACGCGAATCCAAATGGGTACACTTCTGTGACTTCCAGGAGATCACACACATTGTTATCAAAGATTGCAGAGTCAGCATCCACCGTCAAGACAATAAGTGCCTGGTAGGTGGGAATGTGTCCCTCTGCTACTCACCTCGATTCATTTACAATTACTTCTGTGAACTGTTTTTGACTGACCAAGAACAAGGCCTTCAGGTCACAGCAGATAGCTGAATGTGTGTAGAGCAGTGGAAAACTCAGTGTGTAGCAGCCGTGGAAAAGGCAAATTCCATTACAGTGGACCCTCCAGATACAAACTTAATTTGTTCCGGGCATCTGTATGTACCCCGAAAAGTCCACAACATGAGGCGCTGCTTCTACGCACGCACGAGGCACGATAGAGCACTTCTGCGCATGTGCGTGAGGTGAAACCCGGAAGTATACAGTTCCGGGTTTGCCATGTTCGCAACCCGAAAGTTACGTTACCTGAAGGTAAGGTAAGCTGAGGGTCCACTCTACTAGGGTTGTTAGGAAAGGGATTGAAAAATAAAACTTGCAATATCATGATGCTTTTATACAAATCTGTGGTGCAACTTCACTTGTAATATTGTGTAAAGTTCTGGTTGCCTCACCTTGAAAGGGATAGGTCCGAGTTGGAAAAGGTTCAGAAAAGGGCAATGAAAATGATCAAGGTATGAAAAAAGCAGATAAAGAGAATTTTTTCTCCCTGTCTCATAGCACTAGAACTCAGGGATATCGAATGAAGCTAAGTGTTGGAAGATTGAGAACAGATGAAAGTAGTTCTTCATACATTTTCATGTTATACCCCCAGTATGTTTCTAAATACCAGTGGCTGGGAATCATGTGTAGAGAGTGCCTTTGTGCTCATGTCCTGTTTGTGGGCTTCCCATAGACATCTGGTTGGCCACTATGAGATCAGACTA
The DNA here is from genome assembly GCF_964188315.1 of Podarcis muralis. Taxonomy (NCBI): domain Eukaryota; kingdom Metazoa; phylum Chordata; class Lepidosauria; order Squamata; family Lacertidae; genus Podarcis; species Podarcis muralis. Next base: position 35,658,326 of record NC_135671.1, read on the forward strand.
CAAATTCTGTGCATATGGAATCTCAAAGGTGCATACTCTGAGCTGCTAGGCTAGACATTAGGGATATACACACACATTTGGTTCGCTTCCCCCATGTCCTGGTGTCACAACAGTATATTTATCCACAAAATTTATACACTACTTGATTGTAAAAATAAAATAAAAATCAAAGTAATTCACAATGGTACCTTGGTTGTCGAACTTAATCCGTTCTGGGAGTCCATTCGACTCCTGGAACCGCTCAAAAACCAAGGTGCAGCTTCCGGTTGGCTGCAGGAGCTTCCGGCACTCAACGGAAGTTGCGTCAGATGTTCAACTTCCGAAAAAAGTTCACAAACTGGAACACTCACTTCCAGGTTTGCGGCTTTCGGGAGCTGATTTGTTCAGGAGCCAAGCCGTTCGAGAACCAAGGTACTGCTGAACAAAAAAGACAAAACAATAAAATTACCACAAATAAAAATTAGCAATAATTTAATACTTTTGAAGAGTTAAAACAATAATAGTTTAAACTAGTTGAAAACACACAGCAACTTTCTAAACTTGCAAATGCCAAAAAAGTACAGCACCTGCCTTAAAGCAATAGGCAGGGAGTTAGTTCCAAAGTATAGGTGCTGCCACATGAAAAGATCAAGTTCCTACAAATGTGGAGCAGGTATGATGTGGTACCTGAAACAGTGCCAATGCCACAGATCAGAGTGGCTGAGTAGGCACAATCTCATAGGATTGCCATCTTTCTCCAATGGAAATTTTCCCCAGAGCATTCAGGAACATAATGGGTTCCATCAGTTTCTGAGGGCAGGTTATCAGAATGGGCCCACCACCCTTACATGTGATGGATGTGTCTGTTCAATGTTGCCTTGTATGACTGATCTACAGCTTTTAGAGACCCTTTTAGAAACAACAAGTTCAGCTGGGTAGGTTGATTAGCTCTGTTCTGTTGTAGAGCACCTTCTTTGCATGTAGAAGGTCCCAGGTTCAGTGTCCAGCAACTCCAGGAAGGATTGGTGGAGACACTTGTCTGACAACCTAGAGAGCTGCTTGCCAGTCAGTGCATTCTATGGAATGCAATTTATAAGAAGAAGAAGAAAATAGAAATAAAATTTAAAAACCATCCAGCATCCAGCACAGCACATTGCTATTTCTACAGCAGGCAGTAAAATCATTAAGTGGTCTTTCAAGACCATCAGCAATTTTCAGGTGGTACATGGAAAAAAACAGCCTGGAAAACACTGGCTTAAAGCACTGTAGCTTCCCAAGGGCCTTCAGCCCAGCATTGTGGCCCAGGACTAATGCTTAACGACTGTGCTTTCAAAAAAATTTCTATCTAGGATCTGACTCTTTCATCCTACGAAGCTGCCCTCTCCTTGATTTCACTGGTGGATGGTTATTTCAGATTGACAGCTGACTCTAACCATTACCTGTGCCATGAAGTAGCCCCGCCACGGTTGGTAATGAGCATTCAGAATGGTATCCACGGACCCATGCAGTAAGTGATCTCTGCTTAAGCCATTCAACATTTTCTTCTCAAAACTTGGTTTGGAACAGGGGTCTCCACAGGCCATGTCTAAAATGTTTTCTTTTCCTAGTGAAGAATTTATTATGGCTAAACTGAAGCGAGAAGAACAGGAGGATGGCTTGTACGTCCTTCGCTGGAGCGTCCTTGATTATAATAGATTGATCTTGTCGGTATTGAGGAAAGGCCAGGTGAGATTTGTGGAAGTGGTTGTGGCCTGTTCTAATTCTATAGGGTTGTGTCAAGCAACTCCCCCCCCCCCCGACCCCTGTGCACCCCTTAAATAGTTTCTGAGTTTTCTCTCAACCCTCGAGAGCAGATCTGGATACAGAGCAGGCAAGGAAGTTGTTTCACTTGCACATTTATTTTGTTGAATGCAGCCCTTGTCCTTGACGCTTTGTGAATGAACCTTTTCCAAGTATGAGTGCATAGCTCTTGATTCTGAGCAGGGTGATCAATCTGTGCTAGGCTACTGGCAGTATATTGTCCAACCAATTTCATACAAAGAAATAAAGATAGTGGAAAGCCACTGGGGAAACAGGACCTGAGGTTCTTGTGTCTGCTGTATGTCCATAAAGTGGAATTGAGCAGTTGAAAAATGAAAACTGATAAGCAGCTGTAAGCCATGGTTGCTCAGATTGGTTTTGTGTGAAGTCTGCATTGATTCACAGAGTATGCTTTATGGTTGCATTAATAAGTCAACTAAGATTGCTGACTCTAGTTTCCCACAATATAAATATGTTTGTCTCTTGTTTCCAAAAAGGTTTGGAGGTTGTTGTTGGGGAAACTCTGTAACATACCCGTGGCTCACCACTTGGGGACCATTCTTATTTACTGCAGGCAAACACCAGAGTTGTTATTTGCAAACCTCAGTTAGCACTTTTAATGAACTCTTAAGATCATTAATGCTATTGAACAAGCAGTTCTTTTAACAAATTATAGTACTTTGTTATAATACAATATGTACATTATTATATTTGATATAAGGCAAACTGAAAACGATTAAAAATAGATTGGGTTTGATTCAGAGTTAAGCACATGTAACAGGTGTAGCTGACTTTTGTGACTGCATCCTCCCCAGTGCAGCCTACCAAAAATGCTCCTCAGAAGGTCGAGGGACCCTGCTGAATGGGGTGGGTTCATAGCAAGGGGCTTGAGGTGGAGGGGAGAGAAATCCCCAGAAATCAGGTAGATGCAGCTTTTGCAGCTGGAAGCTGTGCTTGTAGAAAGTGATTTGGTCTGAAACAGCTGTGCTCATGCTTTTCATGAAGATTGAAGGAGTAAGAAGCATGTTCTTGTGGTCTGCTGACTTCTGATCATTGGGACAAATAGGTGTAAAGTTTGAAATGCCTGTGAGTGGGACAGGCATTTGGGGAGAGATGTGTTCCATAGTCTGCATATTTCAAGCAAGGCTGCTGGCTGGGCATGTAGGCTAGTGTCCAGCTCTTACTCTCTCTCATGCTTCTTGTTTGCCACAGTCCTTCCAGAGCCAGGATGCCACAAGCTACAGACAGTTCCGAATCCAGAAGAAGGGGGATTCCTTTGTGCTAGAAGGCTGGGAGCAAGAGTTTCCAAGCATCCAAGAACTGATGAATGCTCTCAAAGGCTGTACTCTGAGATCTGGAAATGAGACTTTCATTTTCCGCAGGGCGTCTCTCCCAAAGCCAGGAGGTATAAGCCAAGAATTGTAAATACTGTTCCTTTTACAGTGACCTAGTGATATTCTCCCAAAGATAATCTGGCTACATGAATATAGTATAGAAAGAGAAGAGGTGAATCTGCTACACAGCATAGGGCCTTTTTCTTACCACAAGACCTTGTAATTGTTTAGCATTTTGCTGAACATCCAGCAGTTCAGGGGATTCAGATATTGGTCCAAGGCATAATTACTACTGAAGTTGCAGCTTTTTAAAACCACAGTCATGGATAATGTAGACCAGACTTTAAACAGAAGTATGTGGCCACATTAACATGGTGGTTTCTGGGTACTTAACCAGAATTAAGCACTATCTACACTGAGAGTACTATTGGATCTCAAGGGAAGCAGCATCCCTAATCAGCATTTTTTACTGTAGGTTAAGAATAAACTTGGACCTCCAATATATTTCGCTTGCCTGATCTAGGTATAAAATCAACATTTGTAATTGAAAGAACTAGCAGCCACAAACCTTGGGCTTGTGTTCTTCTCCAGCTCTAACAGGAGAATAGCTAAAGCTTCTAGTCAGGGTTTCATGTTGATATGTTTTAATTGCATTTTCTCATTTCACACAAATACAGGAAACTCTGGTTTGTACAAACTATAGCTAGTGAAGAAGCTGGGATATCAAGCTAGGATTAACCTGTGGTTTAATACCATGGTTTCTTAACTATGGTTTTAATAAACCACAGTTTTCTGTATAGAGAGGAAACCGAGGCTTGTTTTTATGTCTGAATCAGGCCACTGTGTGAGAACATATCCAGGATAGCCTCTATTCTTTCTTGCCATGTTGTTTTCCAGAAGTAAAACTTCTCTGTTAGTGGTGTGAATACTTTCCTCTTATTTCATGAACAAGAATCACCTGAGCTTTTCAGGTTCTTCACTTTAGCACCATCCCTTCCAGGGCACTCTGTTTGGGCGAGCTTTAAGAAACCCCATCAGCAGGGTTACACAGGGCTTCTGCTTGTGCACTTGGGCTTCCTCTCCCCCTTCCCACCTCCTGAAATTGGCTCTGGGTGGGGGCAGGAGAACCCCCCAGAACAGCATGCAGGGAAAGAGAAGGGATCTGGCAGGCTGCAGTGATTCTGCAATGGAACATTGAATTCCACCCAGTGTCTTGAAAGAGGTGCTAATTTAGCAACAAGAAGTTGACAGAAAGAAGCTGTATTCAGGTGAGAATGCTGATTAAACTCACTTAGGGAATTCCTTAAATTAAAACCTCTTAACTCTCATTGGGTTGCAGCATGCAGTTACTGATTATTATACCCTCCCATATACAAGTTTCTGTTTGTGAACAAAGTTGTGAAATACTTTCTTAGAAATGGTCTGCTTTTCTGTTCTGTTCTGTTCTTGTTTTTTTTAGTGTGCTTTTGTAGATCTGATCTTTGGGACTAATCTCTCTTCTACAGAGATCTCAGACCTGCTGATCACACGAAAAGTGAAGGACAGCACCCGACAAATTCTGAACTTGACGCAGCTGAGTTTCCATCAGATCCGAAAGAATGAGATCACCCAGGTCAGCACTGTTGTCTTGTGACTTTTGTGGGGGATGAAGGATTAGGATTATAAAGGTGTATCAACCTGGAAAGGACCTAACATTCTCTTTTCGTGCAAGAAACTTTAATCCCAAGTCTTCTGACCATGCAGTATGCTAATTTTGATGTAATGCTAAACTAAGGCTTAGGAACCTATTGGACAAGTTGCTTAGATGTTGCTTATGAGTCTAGTCTCATGGCTTCCAGTATAAATTTTATGCCTTCCAGGGGGTGGAAATTGACTTCACTGTGTGCCTAACAAGCATTGCTGGAAGACAGAAGTTAGTTTTACTGTTATATAACAGAGCTATGAATCCTGGCTTTAGTTCTAGTTGGAGTGAAAGATTCACAGGAAACCATGGTGGGTTATAGGTCTGGGACGAGGGTTGGTTGACTTTTTGTTGTTACTGTTATTGATATTATTTTTGCAGCTTTGTTTTTAGATCTTATAATGCGGAAATTGTTCAATTTGGTGTTTATGACTACTTTTGTTATGTTTGTAAATCTTTCCATGTTGTAAGCTGCCTTGAGCATGATCTTAACTATGGAAAGGTGGCATACAAATAAAATGATGATGATAACACATCCATGTCTTAAATCTCCTTCAGAGAGCTCACCTAGGACAAGGGACGTGCACCAACATTTATGATGGAGTGCTACATGTCTGCGGTGCAGCTAATGGTGATGACGAGTCGGAATACTACTCTGCTGAGCAGAACAACAACAATCGTGAGATGCATGTAGTACTCAAAGTGCTTGACCCTAGCCACAGGGACATTGTCCTGGTGAGTTGTTATTGGCAGCTGTCTATCTCAAGAGACAATGGAGTATGCCTCTGGGCAGGGGAGGAAATCAAACCGCTGCATTAGTAGCACCAGAGTTACCTCCCTAAGGTGCAATCCTGGGCGGTGGGGGGGGGGGATCCTGGGCTTCCCAGACAACAAGACTCCCCTTTCAACCTCACTGATGTGGTCTAAAGGAAAGCAGAGCAGTGCGTTTGGCACCAGCTTGTTTGCAGGAGTTCCCAGAAGGAGCCATACAAGGTCCCATCCAACTGTCTTAGGGACTCCACTCTGGATTTGAGTAGGGTTTAAAGTAAAGGTAAAGGGACTTCTGATTATTAGGTCCAGTCGTGACTGACTCTGGGGTTACAGTGCTCATCTCGCTATCTTGGCCGAGGGAGCTGGTGTACAGCTTCCGGGTCATGTGGCCAGCATGACTAAGCCGCTTCTGGCAAACCAGAGCAGCACACGGAAATGCCGTTTACCTTCCCGCCAGAGAGGTACCTATTTATCTGCTTTGATGTGCTTTCGAACTGCTAGGTTGGCAGGAACAGGGACTGAGCAACAGCAGCTCACCCTGTGGCAGGGATTCGAACCGCCAACCTTCTGATTGGCAAGTCCTAGGCTCTGTGGTTTAACCCACAGCGCCACCCACGTCCCATTGAGTAGGGTTTATTCCTTAGCATTTTCTTCTTCCAAAGATGTCCTGCAAGTCAGTAGAGTTTTCCTGCTCCTAGATGTGCTACCTTCCCAGGTTGACAAGCCCCATCTGTCATCTTTTTGACCATTAGATCCACATTGCTCTTATTTGCTCAATCCACCAGAGCCTGTCTTTGCATACAGGAGAAGTTCCTAACTCACTAAGGGTTTGAAACCCATAAGCTACTCTCACCTGGTTTAGCTGGCCAGTCAAAGCTGTTCCGAGGGTGTGGCTGCAGTCACATGCTTACAGCTTCTAGGAGCCACAGGTGAGAACTAAGTGTAGGGTGGGGACCAAAAGTGGACCAACTACTACAGAAAGAGCACAATGTGTCCCCCACCAGAGATACTACCCCTCCCCATACACCCCATATATCCCTTTCTAATAAGCAAATTGGAAAGAGACAGTGAGTAGGCATCTTAAAACTGTAGCAGGGGAGCCAATAGGCATCCTAGCTGTCTATCTACCTGTATGGAGTGGGAAGGGGAAGCTCTAGGGGGTTAATGGCAGGTTAATGGCAGGAGGGTTGGTGAGTGGAGCAAACGGGTTCATCTCCCAGTTTGTCTATATAGTCATTTGGATAATGAACTCTTAGGAGAAAACATGTTCTTGTCAAATGTGATGATCAATGCACTGGCAACTGGTTTTTATTTTACTTATTTTATTATTTAGTTACATTTCCCCCCTTTTGTTTCCAGAATTGCTACCTCCTTTTGTTAAAACAAATATAATAACAGCAGTATGATTACAAAAAAGTAAATGCAAGATACATTTTGAAACAGAACAGATCTCTAGCTAGCTTTATTTTTTTAGAAAAGGTTTGTTTGTGAAGTTTATTTATCTTGATGGCAAATGCAAATGGCAGATAAGAAACTAACTGCACGACACTGGAAAAGGTAGGAAGAGCTGCAGAATTGTTATTGGCTGGGAATCCAGTCAGTAGTTGCTGGAATCCTGGTCCTGTGCTAGGACTGAAGTGCCCCCATTACCTTGGATAACAACTCTCATGTGATGGCCTCCCTTCTGTCCTCTGCAGGCATTCTTTGAAACAGCAAGTCTGATGAGCCAGGTCTCCCACATCCACTTGGCTTTTGTGCACGGGGTTTGTGTAAGGGGCTTAGAGAGTGAGTATTAACTGCTTTCTGTTGCATGGCTTCTCCCTGTATAGCTCACTGATATGTAATTGTCTTGTGTCCTCAGCTGCCCTGCATGTTTTTATTCTTACGGTCCTGCAGTTTTTTATTATTTGAGAAATGCCGTGTGTTTCATTTTGTATTTGGGGAAACAGTGTCAGACTGTCACCCACTTATCCATGTTTAATCATGTCTTGACAGATTACTTTGGAAGACAGTTGCCTATGGTTCATCTTCCTTTTGTGGTTGTCTTAAATCTATGAGAGCAACCAAAATAGCCCTTTCCCATTTCCATTCATGTTCTTCAGCCAATATGTTACCCACTGCTGAGAAGCAGCAATACTAAACCTATACTGTTTTTGGATTATCACATTTCTTCCTTTTCCTGCTTTCAGATATAATGGTGGAAGAGTACATTGAGCATGGGCCCCTGGATGTCTTCTTGCGGAAAAACAAAGGGCGGATAACGGTGGGCTGGAAATTCACTGTTGCTGCACAGTTAGCAAGTGCCCTGAGTTACTTGGTAAGTCTCCTTAGAAGGGTTTGGAGCCAACCATCTGGAAGTGTCAGATCTTCACTATAGGTGTATACCACCTTATACCACGTCAATTGCCAGGGCTTACCCCTGACACTGGGACGCGGGTGGCGCTTTGGGTTAAACCATAGAGCCTAGGACTTGCCGATCAGAAGGTCGGCGGTTCGAATCCCCATGACGGGGTGAGCTACCGTTGCTCGGTCCTTGCTCCTGCCAACCTAGCAGTTCGAAAGCATGTCAAGGTGCAAGTAGATAAATAGGTACCGCTCCAGAGGGAAGGTAAACGGCGTTTCTGTGCGCTACTCTGGTTCGCCAGAAGCAGCTTAGTCATGCTGGCCACATGACCCGGAAGCTGTACGCCAGCTCCCTCGGTCAATAAAGCGAGATGAGCGCCGCAACCCCAGAGTCGGCCACGACTGGACCTAGTGGTCAGGGTGTTCCTTCCCTTACCTCCCAGAACTTCAGTTCTCTTGGGGAGAATAATAACCATGAATCTAAACCTACCTTGTAAACTATGACATTGGAAACCACCTTGCTTGGGAGAAGCAAGAGGGGCAGAACTGTACACTAGCGATTAGCTTAGAATCTCACAACCTGGTCGATAAGGATAACAGAACAGGAGATGGTTACCCACTGTCAAACCATTTGGGGCTTGTCAGTTTTTGGGATCCTGCTTTGAAGCAAGAATTCAGAGTTTCATGCTTTTTTGACCCCTTCTGAGTCTGTGATTCTCAGGCTTGAAGTGCCTGAATCAGCCAGAGGCAGCAGCACTTGCAGTTCAAGGTTACTTTCTCTGTTGTTTGGGCAGGGCAGGGGCATAGAGACATGGACAGTAGACCAGTTGCTTAAAAGAACTTATAAGGTTTGGCAAGGTGGCCCAGCTGACTACTGAACCAGTTAGCTTTCTGCTTTTTGCTTCGTGATCCCCTTGGGGAAACGGAGGCACAATGGATCAACGGCCGAGTTGCAAGTAGGCATGCTAAAGAGACAGGGCTTCTCACAGACTACCTTTCTGCATCTATTTAAACAGGAAGGCAAAAACCTGGTGCATGGCAGCGTATGTGCCAAGAACATCCTGTTGGCCAGGAAAGGTTTGGAAGATGGCTCGACACCCTTCATTAAGCTCAGTGACCCTGGAGTCAGCTTTGCTGTGCTCTCCCAAGAAGGTAGACCCTCCTCTTCAGAGGGCTTTTTCCCTTTTCACATTCGCTTTCACAGGAGGTGCATGGTTTTGGAGTTGAGCAGAGGGAATTAATTTGGACTCAGTGTCCCTGTTTGCATATCGCAGGAGGTAGGTCATGGTGTATAGTTTGCTGTGAGTGAGCATTGTGCCTGACACCATTCTCTGGCAGCAGCTCCGCGTCCCATCTCCAAAACCAGCTTCTTCAGAAGTAGGTGGGTGCAGGTGTGGGCGGGTGTCTGTTTAAAGAAAGGGAATGTCTGCCTGCCTGTGATCTGCTTCCAGTGTCGGGCAGCTGCACTTCCGAGTATTACACCACATCTCTAGCTAACCATTTACTCATTTCATTTATAAAACTTCAAAGTCACTGTATATTGTTCAGTGACACACAATAAGCCCACAACTTGCACACATTTCACTTGTGCTGATTCAGAATTACTCGTGCCATTTTTTTTAAAAAAAGTAAAAACAATAAAAAGTGGGTTCCGAGAAAATTGAATTTGGGAATCCCACCTTCCATTGAACCCAGTGGAATTTGACTATATACAATTTTGGCATTAGGCACAATCCCTGCAACACAACCCCTGTGCAAGTTGCAGGCTTACTGTGTTACTCAAACATGACGAAAAACAATATAGACAGCATAAAGGCCAGTGGCAGCATGATTCACTTATTTTTGCAGCATTGTTTCTAATATGTGAGGAATCTGCCCTCCATTTATTGGTCTATTCAACTTCTTCAGATTGATATTATCTGTGCTCCCTTTGAAGTGTCCTAAGTACCATATTGGCCTGAATATAAGCCTCACTTTCCCCCCAAATTCCAACTGTGAAAAGTTAAAGTGCAGCTTATATTCACGACTTTACAGTATGCAGCCAGGAGCCTGGGGCAAACAGTTCCAGGAGTGTGGCAAAGCTGCGCCCGGCTCATGTGTAGTCCCCATCCTCCCCGCAAGGCTGGGAAGGGAGAGAGCGAGGAAGGGGAAAAGCCGTCGGCAATGCAGTGCAGCTCCCCGTCCCAAGTATGCAGCTTATATTCGGGTATTTTTTCTCTTTTTTTTCTCCCCCCCCACCCCCAATTTTAAATGTGCAACTTATATTTGGGTGCGGCATATATTCGGGTCAATACGGTAATAGTCTGCAGAGCCCCCTTTAATAGGTAGAAAATGCATCCCAGAAAAATTCCAGGAAAGTTGTTTGCTTGGCTTTGTCAGAACTGAGAGTATGTAACTGAGTTGTGTCTTGTAGGAACCAAAACAAGCATCTAGTTAAGACTCTTAACTGGAAAAGAATAGCTCTGTACTGAAGGAGCAGATTCCTCTAAGGCAGAGGCTTCCTGCACTGGCCCAGACTTCCCCAGCCTTTGGTCCACAAGGGTTGCTGCACTACAACCCCTCTCTTCCCAGACCAATGGCTACGGATGATTGGGGAAAACTGTGCTTATCCCATACTTGTGAAAGTGTAGTTCACACTTTTCACCTCCATATCTGAGGAAAAATAATTCCATGAGTCAAGTGGCTATATGTACAGGCCTTCATGTGGATTGTTCACATTGTGCATTACATCCTATGGCAATCCACATGAACACTGCCTAGGTGAGTGTCTGAGTGACTTTTCTATCATACCTTCAGCAAAACTAGGGCTAGCATTAAATATGTCAAATATTGCCTGCTACAGTGGTACCTCGGTTTTCGAGCGTCTTGGAAGCAGAACGTTTCGGTTTTCAAACGCTGAAAACCTGGAAGTAATTGCTACCGTTTTTGAACGCGCCTCGGAAGTCAAATGGCTTCCGCTGCGTGCTTTTCAATTTTTCCAGTTGAATTTGCAGTCAGCCCTTTGCGCCTCAGTTTTCAAATGTTTTGGAAATTGAACGGTGTTCCGGAATGGATTACGTTTGAGAACCGAGGTACCACTATATTTGTATTTACTTATATGTTATCCATTGGGGGATTTCTAACTCTTGACTTTCCTCCTTGCAAGAGCGAGTTGACAGAATCCCATGGATTGCTCCGGAGTGTGTCAAAGACGTAAACAACCTCAGTACAGCAGCTGACAAGTGGAGCTTTGGTACCACACTGCTGGAGATATGCTTTGATGCGGATGTGCCACTGAAAGAACGTACCCCCTCTGAGGTAGCATCTGCCTCTGCTCTCTTTTTTGCTCTTTTAGGACCTTCTCTTTAGGACCTCTTTTTAAATATTCTTTATTGAATTTTTACATTGATTATTTGTATACATACTCCTTTCGTTCTTCAAAATACGTTATCTTATACACAAATGTAAACCAAAATAAATCAATACTTCTTTGCATGTGACTTCCCTCCACCTCATTGCGGCTCCTTACTTCTTCCTTATCTTTTTAACTGCCCCCCCCCCCCCAATTTCACTTCTCTTACATAATATATGTTATCTATCTGTTATTTAATTGGCAAAAAAATTAGTCGAAACACATCAAATATTGTTTGAGAACAATGTTTTTCCAAGTACCCTTTGAAACAGTAGGACCTACTCTATCTTGCCCGCAGGACTTGGAACAGGGTACCTGCAGAGACTAGCTAACCTATTCCAGAGCATCATCAAATTCTGGGATGTATCTACTGGGCAGGATCTGAGCTGTAACTCTTCCATAGGAATGTTGTGCCAGTTTGTTGTTGGGTTTGGCTTGCCTAGTTTACCATACTTTTCTGTCTATAAGACACCTCCATGTATAAGACATTGGGGGGGGCTCAAATTTAAGAAAATGGGGGGGGGGGGAGAGATGGGACAGAGTTTTCAGCTTTTTTGTGGAGGATTGCCCACAGTTGTTCAGATTTTGGGGGGTAGAATTGACCTGAGTCCTGCTGAACCGAATATCACTCACCCAACTGGCAGACGCTAACAAGCGCAAGTGACAAAAGCCAAATTGCCGAAGCGGCAGCCAATCTAAAGCAGCCCTTGCCACATCCGCTAATAACCCACCCATTTGACAAAGCAGCAGCCAATACAAAGCAGCCCTTGCAGCAGACACCATTCACCCACCCAATCGCTAGATCCTGCTCGCGGATGCAACCAATGGCCCTCACCCCTCAGCACTACCCATGTATAAGATGACCCCCACCCCATTTTTTGCTTTATTTTGGAGTAAATAACCCTTGTCTAATACATGGAAAAGTACAGTAACTTGGGGGGAGATCTTGATTTCTACACCCAAAAGCAAAGCATATTCTGTGAGCAAAGTGCACACACTGAATTATTTAGCCCATAGCTGAGCTGTGAGCTAAGAAGTTCCCCAGCTGTGAACTTGCCAAGTGGCTTGAGGCAAGCTCCTATTATTCCATCCTAATCAGCAATGGGGCGATAGTAATACCTTACAAGATTGCTGTGAGGATTAAAGTGCTTTACATACAAATAACACTCTTAATTGTGCAGTCCTGTGCATGTATGCTCAGAGATTAGTCCCATTTAATTTAATGGTACTCTCAAGTTAAGTGGTTATAGGATTGCATAAATGCTAAGTAATATTGGGTAGAGAAGTCTAAAATTGCTGAATTTACATTTTGTTTTGTGGTTGTAAATTTAGTTGGGAGTTGTGTGGCTTTTTATTATTATTTTCCATAACATGCTGGGGAGGGGGGTTGGTCAGGAACTAGAATAATGGAAAATTATGGAGGACTAGAAAATTGCTTAGAGCAATTTTCATGGCCATAGAAAGCAAGTTAATTGTTTTTCTTTTTCGTAGGAGAATATAGTGCCTATATTCTTGTCTATAGTTTTTGTTATCATTATTGTATTTATGTGTGGGTTTTTTGCTTTGTATTTTTTCTGGTTTGGTATTATATGTTCGTTTTATTTATTGTTTATTTGTATGACACGTAAGTGTAAATAAAGTATTGGAAAAAAGCAAACAAGTTAATGGAACGCAGCTATGCTCTTTTGAGCCTTAGGTTCACATGTCCCAATTTAGACGTATCTGTATGACCCAGAAATGCAAGCATTTTCAACTTGTAAGCCTGGTGTTGCTTTGCAACAGACTCCTTTAATTCATAAATGTGCTCCTTTTTGCAGAAAGAGCGTTTTTATGAGAAGAAACATCGCCTTCCAGAACCATCTTTCAAAGAACTTGCTACCTTAATCAGCCAGTGCCTGAACTATTCTCCTGGGGAACGGCCTTCCTTTCGGACCATCTTACGAGACCTTACACAACTGCAGCCACATAGTAAGGATTCCAGAGGGCTCTAGGATGCTGAAAGAGCAGCTCTCAGACATCTGATATAGTGTGTCCTTGCCCCACCCTGGGAGTCTCACAGTGCCATAGAAGGGGTTGTCTGCAAACTGGGCCAGTTAATGTGTGAGAAGAACAAACAATCCCTTTGTTTGTGGCCTCATCACAGTTGATTCAATTGGAGTACCAGTGAAGACTGGGACTGTGCTAATTAAAGTGTAAAACTTTATTAACACAAACTACAGAATAAAATGGGACGCGGGTGGCACTGTGGGTAAAAGCCTCGGCGCCTAGGGCTTGCCGATCGAAAGGTCGGCGGTTCGAATCCCCGCGGCGGGGTGCGCTCCCGTTGCTCGGTCCCAGCGCCTGCCAACCTAGCAGTTCGAAAGCACCCCCGGGTGCAAGTAGATAAATAGGGTCCGCTTACTAGCGGGAAGGTAAACGGCGTTCCGTGTGCTGTGCTGGCTCACCAGATGCAGCTTGTCACGCTGGCCACGTGACCCGGAAGTGTCTCCGGACAGCGCTGGCCCCCGGCCTCTTGAGTGAGATGGGCGCACAACCCTAGAGTCTGGCAAGACTGGCCCGTACGGGCAGGGGTACCTTTACCTTTACAGAATAAAATACTGAATTTGGAGCAAGATGTAAAACTCAAGAAAAGAAAATGTAAAAGTTAAATGGAGTGCAAAATCATGGTGACTGCACCATACAAGTATGGTGTAAGTCAGCATGAGGAAACCTACAATGGTCTCTTCTCATGCAAAGGCACACCATGGCTCTATGGGCATAGCAGTCAACTTTTCCCTTTTCTTGCGAGGAATCCTATTTGGAATAAGGGAATTTCCCTTAAAAAAGGGAAACGTTGACAGCTATGTCTATGGGTTACAGGACAGCAGACTGCAGACATTTTGCTCCTCCCAAGTCAATTTTGGTGCTATTCTGAGCTATTGCTTCGCATTGTGTGTTATCCAAACCTGGGCTCGTAGTTTAGTTCTCTCCAGACTAACCATGAGCTGTAAGTAACCCATGTTTGTCCTACAGTTTATGACTCATGGTCTGGATGACGCATTAAGCTAAACTATGGCTTGGCTCAGCACAGCAGCAGAGAGACAGGCGGAGCAAAGTGGCTATAATCTCTCTGGTTGCCCATAGGTACAAGCCTTGGCTTGGTTTGGCTTGGCTTGGCTTATTATAATGTGTGAACCAGGGCAAAGATAACCTAGGAAGTTGATGGTGTGCTTAAATGGGGAACAAAAAAATTAAGACAGAACCAAAATCTAGCTCTGCTCAAATATATCTAAGACGATCCAGTGCATTTGTTTCCTTCCACTGGTCAGTGTACATCTTGCCTGGTGTTTTTCAGCTTCTTCCTCTTATTTTTTCAGACCTCCTTGACATCAGCTCTGTGTATACTGAATTCCCTGTACCTGACCCTACTGTCTTTCAGAAGCGCTATCTGAAGAAGATTCGAGATTTGGGTGAGGTAATTCACCTTTGTTAGTGAAGCATCATCACTAATTTCTTTACTTCAGTTCTCACCAAGTAAGAGCTGAAACACATAAACAAAGCCCTTTGTGATCTCTCTGTTCCTGGCTGTACCATTTCCAACAGCAAGTGGTGGATCTTCTCCAGCCTTCAAGAAATAGATCTTTGCCAACAAAACTAGTCATCAGGGAAAAGTTAACACAAAGCCTCCTCTCTGACATAGGATTGTATGTGAGACCTCTGGTTATAGAGCAGTATATAAATTCAATAAATAATAATAATACGATGCATGTATTTTTGTAAACTAAGAAATCTTTAATAAATATATATTTTAAATAAATGAACTATCTGTTTCAGTTGTAGAAAAATATCTCAAGGCAAAAAATGTTGATTCCCAACACACTTTGAGATAACCTTTTCACAAGGAAAATGTAGAATTCAGTAGACTCACAAATTGTGTGGCTGTTACTTTCTGGGGGATTACACATTAAACCAAATTGCATATAGTTAAAACAACCAGCTTCTGGATTGCTGGCACGGGGGTGACTCCAGAAGCCATTCTTGTTACGTAGTGGGATCCTTAGGAAATATTGCAAGGTTCAGATTGGTTTCTGAAATTCAGTACCGTATTGGCCTGAATATAAGCTGCACCCAAATATAAGCCAAACCTTTAAAATTAAAGGGAAATTTAAGCCGCATTTCAACTTTTCATGGCTGGAATTTGGAAAAAAGGTGTGGCTTATATTCGGGGCCATACGGTATTTGTGTTATGTCAGCATAGAGATGGGAAGGCCTTGGAAAAAAACCAGAAAAATTGGGGGGGGGGCAACTAGGTTTTTTTCTGGCTTTTTTCCAAAGCCTTTTTTGTTGTTGTTTGGGGAAAAAATGGGGGGGAACCTGCTCCCCCCCCCCAAATTTTTCCATCCCCCCCCCCCCAGGCCTTCCCATCTCCCTGTCAGCAGAGCTTGATAGGAATACTGGGCAAAGGTGGATCTTGTTGTCAGATTAATCCCTTCACTGGTTTGTGGCAAGATACTGTTCTACCTGAGAGTGTTATTAGTCAACCTTCTGGAAAAAGTTACAGATAGGTAGCCGTGTTGGTCTGCCATAGTCAAAACAAAAAAAATTCCTTCCAGTAGCACCTTAAAGACCAACTAAGTTAGTTCTTGGTATGAGCTTTCGTGTGCATGCACACGTCTTCAGATACAGATGCACACGAAAGCTCATACCAAGAACTAACTTAGTTGGTCTTTAAGGTGCTACTGGAAGGAATTTTTTTTGTTTTGACTTCTGGAAAAAGTGATGTATGCCAGCCAGGTGCAGTGAAGGCTCTAACAGGATAGCAGCTAGAATGATTTGCCTTTTGAAATATCTCATTCTTGGCTTGTTTGTTTTCCCCCTCTTTTTCTACTAGGGTCACTTTGGCAAAGTGAGCTTATACTGCTATGATCCCACCAATGATGGTACTGGTGAGATGGTAGCTGTGAAGTCATTGAAATCAGGCTGCAGCCAGCAGCTGCTGACGAGCTGGAAGAAAGAAATTGACATCTTGAAGACCCTCTACCATGAGAACATTGTTAAATACAAGGGCTGCTGCAGTGAGCAGGGTATGGCATCTACTGAGTTGGCACCTCGAGGGCTGGATGTCAGTTGACAGGAGTGCCTTGTGGGCAGGGGAAGAGAGGCAGGAGATGACAAACGGGATCATGCTTTCATCTGCCACATTCCTTTCTCACAGTTACCCTGAGAACTTCCATACGTACATAGGAAGCTGCCTTATACTCAATCAGGTCCATCTAGCTCATTGTTACCTACACTGACTGGCAGTAGCTCTCCATGGTTTCAGGCAGGAATCTCTACAAGCCCTACCTGGAGAAGCCAGGGAGTGAACCTGGGACCTTTTGCATGCAGAGCAGATGCTCTATGGCTGAAGTATGGCCCTTCAGGCATAGAGCATAGATCTAAATTGAAACATAAATTAGCTTCACTTTGAACCCCCCTCCCACAGTCATCAGTATTCTAACACTTGATATTGATCCATTGATAGCATAAGAGGAAAAATGACTATTACTCAAACTTTGCTGCGAGAAGCCAAGTTACAGGGAACCAGGCAGAAGGCCTTCTCGGTAGTGGCGCCCGCCCTGTGGAACGCCCTCCCACCAGATGTCAAAGAGAACAACAACTACCAGACTTTTAGAAGACATCTGAAGGCAGCCCTGTTTAGGGAAGCTTTTAATGTTTAATAGACTATTGTATTTTAATATTCTGTTGGAAGCCGCCCAGAGTGGCTGGGGAAACCCAGCCAGATGGGCAGAGTGTAAATAATAAATTATTATTATTATTATTATTATTATTATTAATTGAACCACAACCACAAGGGCTCCTGATTAGGCATTTGTCTGTGTGATGTCGAATGTTATTCATTAACCCTGTTCTTTCCTGTTTCCTCTTTGTTATTGTTTAAACTTTAAACCAGTTCATGGACCAAGAATTTAGCATTGTCCACTAATAATGAACCGTATGTTACTGATATTCCTGCAAATTTATTATGCTAGTTTTGTGATAAACAAATGACGTGAGAAGCCTTGGTCTATTTAGTTGTATCATTTATTATTCTTACGATCTCTGTTTATCCAACTTATTTGTTTATCCAACTTATCCAACTTGTTTATCCAACTTTGTTTATCCAACTTATAAACTTATTTTTTTAAAAAAAAATCCCAGTCCAACCATGGTTACACACTGCGGCCTTGAATTGGTCTCCACCTGCTGTTTTCCTTCCCTATATGTGATACCTTCCATGCCAGGACTTCTATAGATAATGAAATGCGGGAAGGTAAAAACACTTCCTTTTGGAGTAATATCATTGTTGGATTTTTTTTCTCCCCAACTCTAGGGGAAAAGGTTGTGCAGCTTATCATGGAGTATGTGCCTTTGGGGAGCCTGAGAGATTATCTCCCCAAGCACAATGTCAGCCTGGCCCACATTCTCCTCTTCGCCCAGCAGATTTGTGAGGTAAAGTCTATCAGTTTGGGGTGTTAAAGTTAATGTAGGTGCCGGTGCAGTGAATATTCCTTTGTTTTGGGATTATTGGTCGAGTTCTAGAAGAGGCATGGACTCCTGTGGTTGAAATAGGCTACGGGGTTTGTTTAAATGGCTGCTCCTTGGCTCTGGGAAGAGAAATGTGTACAGTTATGATTGTCTTGCCTCAAAAAGGATATGACAGAGCTGGGAAAAGTTTGGGGGGGAGGAATGGGAACCAAAATGCTTAAGGGTGTGGAACAACTCCCTTATGAGGAAAGGTTACAATATTTGGGGCTTTTCGGTTTAGAGAAAATGTGGGTAAGAGCTAACATGATATAAATGTATAAAATTATGAACGGTGCAGAGAGAGTGGATAGAGAGAAGGGACCTCTAATGAAAATGAACGCTGGGAGATTCAAGGCAGGCAAAAGAAAGTACAGTCGTACCTTGGTTCTCGAACGCCCTGCGTCCATTTCCGGACGCTGCAAACCCGGAAGTGAGTGTTCCGGTTTGCAAACGTTCTTTGGAACCCGAACATCTGACGTGGCTTCCGATTGAGTGCAGGAAGCTCCTGCAGCCAATCAGAAGCTGCGCCTTGGTTTTCGAACGTTTTCGGAAGTCGAAGATATGACTGTACTACTTCACACACCACATAGTTAAACTATGGAATTTGCTGCCATAATGATGGCTTCCAAGCTGGATGGCTTTGAAAGAAGATAGACGAATTCATGGGGGACAACTACCTACAGTGGTACCTCGGGTTAAGTACTTAATTCGTTCCGGAGGTGCGTTCTTAACCTGAAACTGTTCTTAACCTGAAGCAGCACTTTAGCTAATGGGGCCTCCTCCTGCTGCTGTGCCGCCGAAGCACGATTTCTGTTCTCATCCTGAAGCAAAGTTCTTAACCTGAAGCACAATTTCTGGGTTAGCGGAGTCTGTAACCTGAAGCATATATAACCTGAGGTATCACTGTACTGACTCTGAAAGAGATGTTTTTCCTCCACTGACAGAGGCAGAGATGCTTCTGAACACCAAGCAAAAGGGTCTGTGCTGCTTGTAGGCTTTCCATAAGCATCTGGTTGGCCACTGTGAGAACAGCATGCTGGACCAGATGGCCACTCACCTGGTCTAGCAGGCACATAGGCTAAAATTCAAAATCCGGGCCTCTGATTCAGAGTCTAGTCCTGGGTGTTTGTCCTCCTTGCTTGCAAAGCTGGTGGGGAATAACACCATATTTGCTCTTTGCAGGGAATGGCTTATTTGCACTCGTTACGCTACATCCACAGAGACCTGGCAGCCAGAAATGTGCTCTTGGAGAATGAGAATGTAGTGAAGATTGGAGACTTTGGTCTTGCCAAAGCCATCCCTGAAGGACATGACTATTACCGTGTCTGTGAAGATGGAGACAGCCCTGTTTTTTGGTAAGAAAGCGTTCATAAAATGTCATGGCTCTCAGACATTACAGGGGTTTTGACTGCATTGTAACTCAAGATCAAGTCCTGAGGTGGGGCAAGATGTTATTCTGAATACTCCCATGAACACCCCAAGCTCTTGAACGGCAGTCTCTAAGAGAATTTGCTGTCTTTTTTCTTTACCCTTTCTTCTGATTAATGTTGCAATATGTTTAGCTTTCCGTGAAATGGTTGACACTGGAGGAAATGGCAGCACTTGTGTGCTTCTTCAACTTCTATGGGAACACCAAAAGCATATCTGCAAAATAAGGGAAGAATGGAGATAAGTGAATGTCAAAAGTACATGCCCTCTTTGTGAGCTTTTAGAGGTATATGTCTGGCTGCTGCTGGAGACTGAGAAATGGAATATATGACCTGATTCAGCAAGGTGGCTCATGATACCTGCCTAGCTAGCTAGCTGGAAGCCATATCTAAATAGAACTTGCATGTTCAAGAGGTAATACTATCCACTGGGGATAAAAATATAATCTTCATTCCCTTGTTGTGAGTTTTTCTAAAAGTATTGAACATGTTCCTTTTGGAAGATGGGTCGCTGGACTAGATGAACCTTTATTTGATACAGCAATGCAGTTTTACATTTTTAAAAAATTGCTGTTCATTGGCTCTGTTTTCTTGTTTTTCCTTGTGCTGTAGGTATGCTGTGGAGTGCCTGAAGGACTGTAAATTCTACTGTGCTTCTGATGTTTGGTCCTTTGGAGTTACTTTATATGAACTCTTAACACACTGTGATTCTAGTCAAAGCCCCCCAGCGGTGAGTCTGATTGCTGGGCATACAAGGGAGGTGAAAACATTTGCTTAGCAGTGCTTAAGTCTTAAGTCTACAAATATCTAATGTGTGTTGGAACACATTTAGATCACTGTACTTCAGGAGACTGACTATGCAGACTATGCAGTGCAGTAAATCCAGGGTGCTTTGACCCACCTTGGCCCCGTGGCTAACTGCAGTTGGCACAGAGCCTGCGTACAGCAATGTTCTGACAATCCTTGCCTTACCTTAGTTTGCTTCCTGATTGGACCTTACTGTGGGTGTCTGTTATAGACCCCTGTAGGGATGGCAGATGCAGGGTGCGGGGCACCCTGCCACAGCGTGTCTAGCCGCCATGACCTATCTTTCACCTTTTGTCTCCTTTGCAATGTGCCGTGCACTGTCCTTGACCTTTGCCTCCTCTGCAAAAGGGTTGCTCATTTCCCCCTCTGTTGGGGACATGACGTGGTGGAACAGGTTGCGCAAATAACAGGGCGACACCCAGAGAGCACATGACTAGAGAAGTTAAAGGGCAAAGTCCTGAATGTGTCTGGTGGATTTTGCATATGCTTGCTAATAAACAGAGCTCTGCGAAGCTCGCCAGTGTGTGGTACACAGCCCACCTGCACCAGCAACTCCTGTCTCACCTCCATTCCTTCAGACCCGTTCCCTGGACCCAACTGGTGGCATTGGCGGTGAGGGCTGGGTTGGCACAGTGGGTTTTGTTCATCCTCCACACCCCAGCCCCAGGCACTGATGGAGGATGCTATGTTGCCTTCTTCCTTGGAGATTTTTAAGCAGAGGTTGGATGGCCATTTGTCATGGATGCTTTAGTTTAGATTCTTGCATTGCAGGGGGTTTGTTCTAGATGACCCTGTGGGTCCCTTCCAACTCTACAATTCTGTGATTCTAGATGACCACAGTGGTCATCAAAAATCATAGATCATGGGAGAGAGTCTCATGCTCTTATCAAGCAGCTGGCTGGTCCACCCATTGGTAGAGCTGACCATGTGTGGTATGTGTATGTATCTCAATGGCATCTCGCTGTCTCTTTCTCAAAGTGCTCAATAACATATTTCTCCCTGTTGTCTTAGAAATTCATTGAGATGATTGGAGCAACTCAGGGACAAATGACAGTGCTGAGGCTTATAGAGCTACTGGATAGAGGGAAAAGGCTGCCCAGCCCAAAGGACTGTCCTTGTGAGGTGAGTCTGGTTCTCCCTTTCTTTCTTCTCTTGCTGTTTTTTCTCTTTTTATTCTGTGTGCTGTTCTAAACCTTTGCCATTTTCTACAGATTTACCGTCTAATGAAAAACTGTTGGGAATCGGAAGCTTCATTCCGCCCGGCCTTCACAAACCTTGTGCCTATCCTCAAAGCCTTCCATGAAAAGTACAGGGCCCAAGCCCCCTCCGTTTTCAGCGTGTGTTGAGCAGGATGCAGAGATTCTCGGCCAAAGACCACACTCTTCTCTGCACTCGGTGTCTCAGTTCTGTCTTTTTTGTGCCTGGAAAGCCGCAGTGCCATGGAAGCTGCTTCAGACTACTGGCACACCTTGAAACTCTGACTTCTGCTGTTTTGGTATCCAGAACCAGCGCAGAACATTTCTGCCTTTTGATCTCGCCAAATGTGATGTAATGAATGTGAAGTTTCTCTGCCCTGAACAAAGGCAGAGGCTATTTATGAAGCAGTGTAAATTGCTGTACCCAGCCTGTGCCTGGAAAGCCACGATACCTGGTCCGAGTGTGTGAGGTCACAGGTGCAGGAAAGTGAGTGAATCAGTTGACTTCCTCATAGTCTTTTTGACAGACTGCTGGGCCTGTTGGTCTGGTACAGAGAGAGAATGGGAAGGAGGCCTAAGCTATTCAAGCGCAGCACTCCTGCTTGCTATAGAAAATAACCGTCTTGGACCAATATGTTAAGTGCTGCACTTGCTTATGGAACAGAGGCGAGGTATCTGGCCCTTTCATGTTCCTTGCAAAAACTTTTGAAGGAAATGTGCTTTTTCTGAGACTTGCCTTTGGCCTTTCTTTTCAAAGTAAATGCTTTGGACTCCCAAAGATATATAAACTACCCTTCCCCTCCTTCACCTGATTTCTAGGTGTTTCAGAACTGCAGGAGCTTTTAGATACCACCTCCACCCCTCTTCCTATAATATATTTGTATTTTCAATTTGGAGAAGGCCCTCTACCCTTTATAAGTCCAATGTGGAGCCAGATATGGTCTCAGCTGATTGGATACTGGAGAAGTGAATGTCTTTATCATACATAAGTCATTGTATTTGCGTATATAAAGGATTGCTCCCAAAGAGCTATCCTTACTTGCTCCCAAATAAAGAAAAGGTTGTTGTCCAGAAATATGGCTCCCCGCCCCCAGTGAGAACTTAACTAATGCAGTAGGCTCCTCACTTGTTCTTTGAACTTCCTCAGAGGCTACCATCCAGGATATAAACAAGCCTGACTTTTCTGTTGTACCAAGACGCATTCTCCTTATTATTGTTGGTTTAGAACCAACTACAACCCTCTTCACGCACACCCATCCACTGATGTTGTCAGTCAGAAAACGTGAATTTGAAGTGGGAGGGGGCAGAAAGAAAGCTTCAGGCCTTAAATTGTATGGAAATTGAAGAAGAGAAATGTGTTTTGGCCACTAACTTGGTTGCTGCTGCCCAAAAAAACATGCTTATGTAGCAACGTCGCTGTGGTCTCTGCTAGCAAGCCCACATTCTTAGTCTATCATAGAATCGTAGAGTTGGAAGAGGCCATGAGAGTCATCTAGTCCAAGCCCCCATAATGCATGAATCCTTTGCCCAATGTGGGACTTGAACTCACAACCCTGAGATTACAAGTCTCATTCTTTATGGACTGAGCTATGATGAAAACTAGCTGCCACCTACACATGAGAGCGTAGCTTTCTGACATTTCTCTAGCTTGAGGCCCAAATTTCTGTTGTTGGCATCCATCTGACTTGAGAGATAATGGAGTGCACCTCTGGAGGTGAAGTCAAGTGTGTCAAGCACCCAAGTGACCTCCCTGGGATGCAAGCCTGGACAGTGTGTATGGAGGTCCTGTGCTACCCAGATGACAAGGCCCTTTCTCAGCCTCACTGATGTGATCCAAAAGAAAGCAGAGCAATATGATTGGCCCCAGCTTGGCTGCAGGAGTTGCTGGAAGGAGGCTTACAGGGTGCCATCCAAACATCTTAGGGACTCCACTCTGGATTTGTGTAGGGTTTACTCTTTAGCCTTCTTCCGAAGATATCCCACAAGGCAGCAGAGGTTTAGGATCAGTCCTCCTCCTAGATGGGCTACCTTCCTAGGTTGGTGAGCCCCACCTGCCCCCTCATTTCCCTCTACAGCACATACAGAAACTGCTTTCTTGACACATGGGCCCATTTTTGGTCTTGTCCACTCAATCCGCTGTAGCCTGTCTTCACATGCAGGGGAAGTCCCTAACTCATCAGGGGTTGAGACCCATCAGTTACCCTCACCTGGTTTAGCCAGCCAGTTAAAGCCATTTCCTGGGGTGTGGCAACTGTTGCATGCTGCAGGTCCTAGGACAGCGGTTCTCAACCTGTGGGTCCCCAGATGTTGTTGGACTACAAGTCCCATCATCCCTGAGCTCTGGCCTTGCTAGCTAGGGGTGATGGGAGTTGTAGTTCAACAACATGGGAGTTGTAGTTCAACAACATCTGGGGACCCACAGGTTGAGAAAGGCTATCCTAGGAGTTGAGTACAGGCTGAACAAACTACCCCAGAAGGAGCATGAGGTGTCTCCCACCAGAGGTGGTACCCCTACCCTAACATGCCGCACATGCCAGAATACTTCAGAGACTGCAACTGGGGCACAGTTGGGGGGGGGGGGTAGGTATAGGTAGGACTGGTCAAATGTTCTTATCATTGTCTCCTAGAAGGAATGTAAGAAACATTTAATTTCTGTTGTCTCTCACTCCTGGCAGACCTGAGTCAATCTCTAAAGAATTGTGAAACTAATTCTTGATGGCCAAGGGAAGTAAGGCCTGCTGAACTCAAAAGAGTTATTTAAAAACAAATGTGTATAGGATCACAGCCTTATTTTTTTTTTTTTTTAATGGTATCCCTCCATATCCTTGAAAGTGTTTGTAGCATGAAGAGGTGGCGGTTATCCATTTGACTGTGATGTTACAAAGCTTGTAAAATGTAGGTTGAATGAGGTAACAGGTGGATTTGTAGCTGGTTGACTGACCGAACCCAAAGAGTACTCATTCATGGTTCCTCAACATCCTCAGAAAAAGTGACCAGTGGGGTGCCGCAGGGTGCTGTCCTGGGCCTATTGTTGTTCAACATCTTTACAAATGACTTGGATTAAGGAATTGAGGGGATGCTCATCAAATTTGCAGATGACACCAAACTGAGAGGGGTAGCTAATGCCGCAGAAGCCAGAATCAGAATTCAAAACAACCTTAACAGATTGGAGAACTGGGCCCAAGCTAACAAAATGAATTTCAATTGGAACAAATGTAAGGTTCTACACTTACGCAGGAACAACCAAATGCACAAATATAAGATGGAGGAGACCTGGCTTGTTAGCAGTACATGTGAAAAGTATCTAGGGATCTTAGCGGACTGCAAGCTTAACATGAGTCAACAGTGTGATGTAGCAGCAAAAAAACCAAGCCTTATGAAGAGTGGTTGAAGGAACTGGATATGTTTAGCCTGGAAAAGAGGAGACAGAGAGGAGATTTGGTAGCCAGTCTCCCTCAAGAGGTTATGGACTCCCCTTCCTTGGAGGCTTTTAAGCAAAGGTTGGATGACCATCTGTCATGGATGCTTTAGGTGAGATTCCTGCATTGCAGGGGGTTGGACTAGATGACCCTTGGGGCACCTTCCAATTCTGTTATTCTTTATTACTCCTCAAGTGTATGGGACTACTTGATAGAAAAGGCAGAGACATTTGGTGTTAAACTCTATTTTTTATTTTATAATTGCATACAAAACTCTATAAACTTAAATGGTTGTTTTTCAAAACTTGTCTTCTGTCCCCCGGTACATGTTATTTGTGGCAGCCCACCCACCTGTTTTGGCTCGCAAATTGTCTTTGGGCTACAATGCTAAGCTGGAAAACTTTGCATCTGAAACTGCACTTGATTTGAGGCAAGGACTTCTCCCTCCACAGAAGCCTGGGCAGGTTTTAACTCCCCTCTCCTCCCCACTTTTTATGCATCCAAAACGGGTGTGGGTGTTGGTGTGTGCGTAGAAGGAGAGAGATTGAGAGCTCTCTACTGGAAACCCTGCTCTAATGTGAATGTATTCTGTACTACTCTAGCAGCAGCTAGAATCACCAACCACATGTAACAAGATCCTGGTGATGTCCTTTAAATTTTATTCAAATAAACACCATGTAACTTTTAATGGCTCAGTGGAGTCTTGATTACTGTAGGCTGCTTTTATGAAAATTACCATTACTAGAAAACGGCAATCCTAGAGTATATTCAAAGTGTGGTGTCGAAACCACACATTTCAACAGGTTGTGCTCATTGTTTACTGCACAGTCCATTAATAATAAACAGTCTTGTGGCACCTTAAAAACTAGCAGTTTTATTGTGCATAAATTCTCAAGGACTAGACTCCACTTCACTAAATGAAGTAGATTCTAGTCTACAAAATCTTATGCCATGATAAATCCATTAGTTTTTACAGTGCCACAATACTCCTTTTGTTTATGTACCCTTGACAACTGTCTTAGCCTCCCTAAGAAGCCTAGTACAGTGGTACCTCGGGTTACAGACGCTTCAGGTTACAGATGCTTCGGGTTACAAACTCCGCTAACCAGAAAGTGGTTGCTCCAGGTTAAGAACTTCCCCCCAGGATAAGAACGGAAATCGCGCAGCAGCAGGCCCTATTAGTGAAAGCGCGCCTCAGGTTAAGAACTGTTTCAGGTTAAGAAAGGACCTCTGGGACGAATTAAGTTCTTAACCCAAGGTACCACTGTATTTACTTTTGGAACTGCTGCCCTTGATCTTTGCATACTGAAAGATGCCATTAACATGGAATGCCGATTCCACAGCTTCCTTGTGTAACTTTTGAAAAATATATACATAAAGAGTTTTCAGACAGACTGGGTAAATCTGCATTCTACAATGATGCTCAAGTTTATTATTCTTGCAAGATTTAGGAGCTAACTTTAATGTGAAGGGAGAGGAGGAAACATTGTCTCAGTTCTCTTCCTGTTTCTGGCTAAAAATGAGGGGGAAGGAAATACTGAGTGGCAGTGAAGAAAATAAAGAACAGTAAAGGGCACGGAAGAAGAAGATAAAGAGGAGACATGTGAAAAGGAATGCTAGGATCAGAAAGGTACAGGAATGTCAGTGAAAAACCTTGATCGGGGAGGAAAGCTGAGAAATTGTGATCAGTGTGTTGGAGGAAGAAAGGTCAAGCACTAAAGTAGTTCAGGAACAAAAGGCAAATGAGCAAAGGCTGAATTTTTAAGCAGTTGCTTTCTTAGGTCTATCTGTTTCTCTTGAGCAATTCCTCTTGGAAGCCTTCAAACTCCTAATTTGCTTCTTATAAAAGTAAATGGTGCTGGATAAAGAAAGGAATAACAGAAGGCTTCATCCCCAAAGAAATCAGGGTGGCAGCAGGAAGGATGACACTTTAAATCAGAAACATTGCATGACACTTTTAAAGACAAAAGCCATCCTGCCAGTTACAGAGCCATCCTCCTGGTAGGAGTTTACCTTAACAGTGTGAAAAGTGTTGAGAATGGCATAAACCAAGCAACTCTCAAGTGTGAATGGGGTGAGGAAGAGTAAGCAGGTGGCCCGATCCTATGCATATTAGAAAACCTAAGAGGAGAAACCTGCCTCCCACCCTATTTTTCAGCAACCCAAGTGCCAGTCACCAGGCCCACTTGCTGCGTCTGCTGATGGCTGCTGCTGGTCATGATGAAAAGGTTCAGGGGCAGTAAGCTGGTGAGCTTTGGTCTGATCCAGCTGGCCTCATGTTCTTAATGTCCCAATAGCAACTTGATTTTGTCACTTTGCTTTAGCACATCATCATCATATTTTTTTATTTGTATCCCACCATCCCCTGGGCTCAGAGCGGCTAACATCATGTTATTAACGCAATATACATAAAAACAAGCAATAAATTGATTAAAATGCATCCCAAAATTAATCCAAATAAAGCCTTTCCAGGTATCCCCTTTGCTAACAGACAGGCAGGTCCTGTAAGGTACACCTGTATTTCCAATCTAACACTAGAACTCAAAAACACCCACAACATGTTAGAAGATTCAGGACAGCTTAAAGAAAGTACCTTTTCATGCAGTGCATAGTGAAAACCATGGAACTCACTCCCAGTGATGGCCACCAACCTGGATGGCTTTAAAGGAGGACTAGAGCAGAGGGCTACGGATGGCTACTAGCCATGATGACTGTGCTCTACCTCCATAGCTGGAAGTAGCAATGCCACAGAATACCAGCTGCTGGAAACCACAGAAGAGAAGGGTTGCTCTTGAGTTTGCATTCTGCTCCCTGATTTCCCACAAGAGGCATCTGGCTAGTCACCGTGAGACCAGGGTGCCTGATCCACGAGGATATTATTATGTTCTTAAATGTTAGCAGTGGTATCTACATTTAGAAATCTTGCACCTTAACCATGGGTATTGGCAGTGCCGGGTTTAAAGGTAAAGGTAAAGGGACCCCTGACCATTAGGTCCAGTCATGACCGACTCTGGGGTTGCGGCGCTCATCTCGCTTTATTGGCCGAGGGAGCCGGCGTACAGCTTCCGGGTCATGGGGCCAACATGACTAAGCCGCTTCTGGCAAACCAGAGCAGTGCACGGAAACGCCGTTTACCTTCCCGCCAGAGCGGTACCTATTTATCTACTTGCACTTTGACGTGCTTTCGAATTGCTAGGTTGGCAGGAGCTGGGACCGAACAACAGGAGCTCACCCCGTCATGGGGATTCGAACCGCCAACCTTCTGATCAGCAAGTCCTAGGCTCTGTGGTTTAACCCACAGCGCCACCCTTGTCCCTTAGTGCCGGGTTTACGTATAAGCTAAACAAGCTATAGCTTTGGCCCCACTCTCTTGGGGGGCCCAAAAAAATTTTAAAGGAAAAAAAATGGATGTACATTTCCAAAATATGATAAAGAACAAACCCTACATACAGAAACAGTGTTTCACTGTTTAATTGTATTTCAGTTCAACAATTAATTTGATAAAATACATATTTTGTTATGTGCAAATGGCTTTAGATACCTATTAGGTCCATAAATTACCATATAACATACTGTATATTCAACAAAAAAACCAGCGACAATTTGTGACAAAGGACAGTTGGACATACAAAGGGCCTCATTACCTTCAGTAGATTAGGGCCTCATTAAAACCTAAATCCGGCCCTGGGTATTGCTGCATTCTGCAACAATAACGCGTGAAATACATCATATATATAGGAAAAAGCCAACAGCTGGCAGTAGGCTGGGGGCGACTCAGGCTGCAGCCGAGGCTGCGCGCGCGGTTCTCCCTCTCCGGAGCCCTACCGGGGTACCAGCCCGCGCGCTCGCTTCACTTTCTTCGGCTCCGGCCGGGCTTTCGCACCGCGGCCTCGGGTCAAACTCCTCCCTCGAGCGCGCGGGACGAGCTACCGGAAGAAGAAGAGGAGCCAGCAGCCGCCTCCCGCGCGGACCGCGAAGGGTTAACCACTCCTTCCCCGCCCACGGCCCGGCCCGATCTCATTGGCGCGCCCGACCAACGACTGCCCGGGAGGCGGGCCGAGTTCTTACCCAGGCCAATGGGCTGCCGGCGTGCCGCCGCCGCCGCTCTTTCCCAACCCTCGCTCTCGCTGATCTTAGCCTGAGGGCGGGAGAAGAGGACGGCTGGCTCCCAAGATGGCGGCGGCGGCGGCGGCGGCGGCGGTTGTGGCGGGGGTTCCCGCGGCGGCGGCGGCGGCCGACTCTGCCTCGTCGGCCCCGGCCAGCGCCCGCGAAGAGGAGCTCCCTCGCCTGGAGCCGGCCGAGGTGAGGAGCCGCCTGGAGAGGAGCGCCCGGCAGTTCCGCAACCGGCGCAAGGTGCTCGTCCGGGGGCTGCCCGCCGACGTCGCGAACCAGGTGAGCCTTCTCCCCGCCCCCCGGCCGCCTTTCTCAGTCACCTTCTCCTGCCTGCGGAGGAGCTCTGCTGAACCCTCAAGCCTGCGCGCGCGCGCGGCGAAGGGCGCTTCGCTCTCGGAAAGCGGCAGGCTAATCTGCCTCCGGTTGAGGGTGGACCCTCCGTTCCCAGCACCTGACCCTCCTGCCTTTCAGAAGCGCTATCTGGAAAAGTTTCGAGATCCGGGTGAGGTAATTCGCCTTTGCTGGCGAAGCATCATCACTGCTTTTCTCACTTCAGTTCTGGCCAAGTAAGAGCTGATATTAAACAGACGAACGAAAAGCCCTTGGCGATTTTATCTGTTCCTGGCTATACCATTTCCTACAGCAAAGCGGTGGATCTTCTCCAGCCTTCGAGAAATGGATCTTTGCAAACAAAGCTAGTCTGCCAAGGAAAAGTTAGCGCAGAACCTTCTCTCTGACAGTGGCGTAGCGTGGGTTGTCAGCACCCGGGGCAAGGCAAGTAATTTGCGCCCCCTAACCCGTGGATTTGCGCCCCCTAACCTGTGGATTTGCCCTAACCCCAGATGTTGCGCCTGGTGCGGCCGGCCCCCCCCTGCACCCCCCACGCTACGCCACTGCTCTGACATAGGGTTGTATAGGGAGTATGGGGGGATATTCAAACACTTCACAAACTCACGCCCCATCTGCAACCCAGTACAGATGCAAATGGGAGTCTGACATGTTGTTCAGCTATTTTAAGGGGTGTTCACACACACACACAGTGAACATATGAGAGACAGTTGGATGACACCTTGTAGATGGGCCCCTGCCAACATGGCAACGTATTTTCCGTTCACAGGTATAGTTGTACGCAAACAAGGCTCTTGTACATCCCTTTCACACAGACACTGAATGTGCAGCCTCCAGGGGAGGAAGAGTTGGTGTCCAGGGTGTGTGTCTAGCAGGTATAGCCACCTTGGCCCCTCACATATTTGCTGAAAGAAGGCATGTTCTGAACATGCTGCTAGCGGGAAGAGATGTGTGTTCTGCAATACAGGCACTCAGACACCATGGTTCACAAACAGACTTCAGACCGTGGATTTTGTATCTGACTTCCTGCCCACTCACACACCATGACTTTGTCAGCTTGGACGCCATACCACAAACTATAGCTAAGCCATAACCATAATTCGGCATGATGTCTGAATTGAGCCAGACACGTCATCAATCTTTTCTGTTTCTATGGCTGTTGTAGAAGAATGCACATAATCCTATGGGGCTAGAGGCAACCTCCCAGTTGTGCATTGTTTTGTCCTCAGCTATGTATCATCGATATATTTCATTGCACCTTTAGTTTGTATGCCATCTTTCTGTATTGCTGTACTCAAGGTGGCTTACAAGCTGAAGAAACAACAGAATATACAGCCAGGATCACATATCTTATAATGGTCTGATCCAATGAAAATAAGTCATAATAAAAAGAACAACTTTAAAATAAACAAGTTCTATCAAATAAAGTAATATTCAATAATCTGTTAGACAAAATATCATTCTCAAATTATCAGCAAATAATAATTAACCAAATTCACTCTCAACAACCAGTGAAACATTACTAAACTATCATAAAGTCAAGTCACCATACATAATAATAGCACAATACATTCCCATAACCTACGCATTGTGTTTTTAAATGCAGGAACCAGAAGTTAGGGTTGTAAACTGTGAATTTAAAACAAAAAAAAATTCCTTCCAGTAGCACCTTAAAGACCAACTAAGTTAGTTCTTGGTATGAGCTTTCGTGTGCATGCACACTTCTTCAGATACCTGAAGAAGTGTGCATGCACACGAAAGCTCATACCAAGAACTAACTTAGTTGGTCTTTAAGGTGCTACTGGAAGGAATTTTTTTTGTTTTGACTATGGCAGACCAACACGGCTACCCATCTGTAACTGTGAATTTAAAAGGTGAAGAAGTGCCAGGGCCATTAGTAGGTGTGGTATTTCTATGCAGAGTCCAAATGCATTCAAGATAGTCACAATAGCAGTCGCTGGTGATAACCATTCATGTTGGTGAAAAAATGCTTATTATTATCTTGTTTACATTTGGACTTTGTAAAGAACTCTGACACATCTACTGCTGCTCTCTTGTATTGGATAGAATTTGGCCCTAATGTTCAATCTTTTTTCTTCTATAACCCTGTCACCTGTTAAGTGAGTAACGTGATGTACCTGCTGAAGTGGCTTTTACTCTGAAACTTAAGCAGTAAGAAATATGTTGGCTTTTAAAGTGCCTGCGGGCTTCTTATGTTTTGCTGCGTACATTACTAGAAAGAGATAATTGTTTTCTTGAGTTAGTTGGCATCCACTTAGTGAGGTTGATGAGCAGCAGTTTTAACACAGAAGGAAGATGACAAGTTATTCACACAACACACCATTATACAATGCTAAAAACCTTTCTCTATGAACTGTAAATTAAACTGGCCATAGCTGTCTGCTTTTGAGGAAACAAATGAGCATGTTTTATTACAGAATAGTAGCACTCCAACAGAGTTGTTAAGGGAAATACAATGGTAAGGAAGCAGTGTGCTAACATTTTGTCTGTGTGTGTTTACATATTTGCATCTCTTTCAAGAACATGTGATGCAGTAACTTTGCTGAAACTAATCAAGTGTGGGTTGTCTGGTCATTGCCCACCTTGAGTTGGATGAACGGTGGACTAGAAATGTAATGAATCTACGGCGTCTATGCACATTCTCAGATTTAGTTCATAGAGACCTGAGGGGAGAGTGTTGAAGCTGGAAGAACTCTGATTTCAACCTTGAGCAGTTGAAAGACGGTTGGTTGAAATGCTGCCAATTAATTGCATGCAAGGTGGAGAGCTTAAAAGCTCCTTTTGTGCTAGATTTCCTGGCACAGAAAGAGCTTTTAAGCTCTCCACTTTGCTTATTGGTCTCTGTGAGGTCCTTGTGGGAACTCGCCAGCCTCGCTGGCGTCTCCCGGAGCTCTGTAAGCAAGGCAGAGAGTTTTGGCCCACTATAAGTGGGCTGAAACTCCTAAATGGATAGATACCATTTCTTAGAGATACAGTGGTACCTCGGGTTAAGTACTTAATTCGTTTCGGATGTCTGTTCTTAACCTGAAACTGTTCTTAACCTGAAGCACCACTTTAACTAATGGGGCCTCCAGCTGCTGCTGCGCTGCCGGAACACGATTTCTGTTCTCATCCTGAAGCAAAGTTCTTAACATGAGGTACTATTTCTGGATTAGCGGAGTCTGTAACCTGAAGCATCTATAACCTGAGGTACCACTGTATGTGTTTTATAAACAGGTTCTAAGATGCACCTCTGTATAAATGTCTCATTAAAAAAAAAAAATTCTTGTGAGGATTACATTAGCACCCACATCCTGTAGTGGAGTGAATTGACTGATCAGGAAGGGCAAGTGAACTTTAGAAAGGACAGTGGAACTTCATAGGAAATCCTCATTGTGTACATTTTACATTATTACATAGAAACAGTTGAACAGCCCACCAGGTGAAGGTTTGACCCTGTGACCTGTCCTCATTGTTTGGGTGAGGTCACTTGATTCCCAAGCCCTATTGATTGCTGCCAAAGTATCAGAGGCAGGCTTCTAGAATTGCCTTTAATTGGAATGTCTGCCTTTTCAAGGGCGTCAGTAACACCCTCTCCCTAGAGTTTGGCTAGGTTTATGCTGGAAGAGTACATTGGAGTGTTTCAAGCTGCCTCTGGGAGGCACATTTCAAACCAGAGTCCTGCTTATCCATCTATGCACCCTTGGTCTCATGGTCAGAATGGCGGAGCTAGCTGGCTTGGCAGAGTTTGACCTTGAGCGAGGTTGACTCCTTTCTGTGAAAAGATCACACATGCCTCAAATGAGGTAACCTGTTCAGCTTGCCTGCTTGCCAGAAGTGAAAAGTATCTTGAGCAATAAGCGAAAGTGTTGCCTCAGGCAGCATAAAGCACATGCTAAATATTGGCTTGCTGCTGTTCAGGAAGACTGCAGTCTGGAAAGGAAGCTGATCTCCTGTGGTGCCAGCTGTTCTGGTTGATGATTTATGCTGATTATGCAATTCCCTCAGTAAATACAGAGCATAATGTCATCTTTAAGTGGAGGTATAGTGCCTTCTGGTTCTCTTCTATTAAAACATATTTTTAGTGGAAAAACATTTAATTCCATCAACACAAAGTCATTTGGCAACTAATCCTTATAACGGTGAACGTAGGCCAGTTTTGTTTGTGAATTGTACCTTGAGACAATATTTATTACTAGATTTCTATACCGCCCTTCATCAAAAGATCTCGGGGCCATTCACAAGATAAAAATACAAGATAAAAGCACAAATAAATAGTTAAAACAGAAACAACAAAACAATACCCCCCACATGCACATTTAAAACGCTGTAGAATGTTGTTCAGCCAAAGGTCTGGTTGAAGAGGAACATTTTTGCCTGGAGCCTAAATATATATAATGAAGGCGCCAGATTAACCTCCCTGTGAAGAGCATTCCACAAACGGGAAGCCACTGCAGAAAACTCCTCACTGTGAGAAGTGAAGTTACAGGGAACCAGGCACAGGGTCTTTTCAGTAGTAGCACCCACCCTGTGGAACACCCTCCCATCAGATGTCCAGGTGATAAACAACCCTTTAAGTTTTAGAAGACATTTGAAGGCAGCCCTGTATAGGGTAGTTTTAAATGTTTGGTGTTTTATTACGCTTTTATATTTGTTGGGAGCTGCCCAGAGTGTCTAGGACAAACCAGTCAGATGGGCAGATGATGATAATAATAATATTAATAATAATAATATTAATAATATTAATAATAATATAGCATATCCAAAACATATCCATTGAGCAGGTAAATTTGTTCCTCGTTTATCTCAGAATGGATGAGTTCAGAATAAATTACAACATTTAAACATATTTTACTATTTCAGATACATCATGTGAAAAAGAAAAGAGCCTATGTCAACCAAACCTTATTATAAACTGGCAACAGGGATTGTCAGACCACACCGCAGTAAAGTTATTCTTAATGTGACTTAACACAATCCTCAGCTTATTCAATAATTTTCTAATAATGTGTCCCATATAAAACAGAGAGGGACTTCTGTTTTCCATCACATTCAGTTTTGAAGTTACAAGCACTTTAACAAAGAATAATTTGTTTAAGAAGACTTCCCCAAACCATATTTGATTATTATAGGGCTTTTATGGACTTAGGATCAAAATGTGTATCTGATTACTTTATTTGAGGGGTGGCCAGTAAATATTACTGAGTTTGAACCCAGAAAGGGGACTTTTAAGAGCAGAGCATATTTGCTATTTTTGTCAGTACACACACACACACACACACACACACAGTGTTGCCAAACTTTTACTCTTCTGCTCAACAAGAGAGAGCTTTTCAAACCAGTTCTGTGAAAACCTGAATTGTGTGGCGTGTTTAGTTGGACTTTGTCCAAGCCTGCAAGATAAATCTTCAGATAAAAAATCCAGAACCAGGAAATGCTCAAAGCATTGATTAGGCTTTGCTGGAGTTGCTGCCAGGATGTGGGTGCAGCTTTTACTATAGAACGAAATACTCATTTCATGCTCTGCAGTTTAGCAGTGGGGTGTGACTGGCTTCAGGAATGAGTATTTTGCTGAAACTATCCTCTGGGCAGATTCTGGCCTCTGTGGACTGGAGTGGGGGAAGTGGCTGGGATTCCTTTTGATGAAAGAGGTAATGTTTCCCACTCTGGCTCAAACTGGATTTCTTCTGTTGACTTTACACAGGAAGTTCATGATCTGCTGAGTGACTACGAACTAAAGTACTGTTTTGTGGATAAATACAAGGGAACTGGTAAGTAAACTAGCATTACAGAATTCTCCTTTCTGTCATAGGGTGGGTTGGCTCTGTTCAACTCTTGACAAATGGAAAATAATCTGCTGAACCTAGCTGAATGGACAGCCCCTTTCAATTAATCTCCATTGAATGCAGATTCATGGGTAACTAAAAGATTGGGTTGATGCACATAGTTTATGTGGGTGGAGGTCTTTTCTAATATTCTTCTTGCTTGCTCTCACTGGTGTGAACATGTTGTTTGTCTTGGTCTTATTGTCCTCTGCGTGTGATCATCCTTCAGTTTTGCA
This sequence comes from Podarcis muralis, assembly GCF_964188315.1. Taxonomy (NCBI): domain Eukaryota; kingdom Metazoa; phylum Chordata; class Lepidosauria; order Squamata; family Lacertidae; genus Podarcis; species Podarcis muralis. The sequence continues at coordinate 35,693,542 of NC_135671.1, forward strand.
CATTCAGCCATATGTGAGGTGGCTAGTGACTTCATTTGGAAAATTAGAAGCCTGGGAGCCCCATGAGGTCTTGTATGTGCCATATGGGGGTATCTGGGTTTTGTGCTGGAAATAACACCATTGGCTTTTTCTGTTCATTTCTGAATAGCCATAACTCACTCTCCACAGGTTGGGCAAGGCTACACATATATTCTTCCTTGTTTAAACAGTATAGTATTGTTGTGCATTAGAAATTGTTCATGAAAAGGAAAACTTTCTGGCATGCATGCCTGAAGGTTGGTGGTTCTACTAGTGGGCCATTCATCCCATCAGTCCTAACATCAATCAAGGGGTGCGGGTGGCGCTGTGGTCTAAACCACTGAGCCTCTTGGGTTTGCTGATCAGAAGGTCGGCGGTTCGAATCCCCACCACGGGGTGAGCTCCCATTGCTCTGTCCCAGCTTCTGCCAACCTAGCAGTTTGAAAGCACACCAGTGCAAGTAGATAAATAGGTACCACTGCAGTAGGAAGGTAAACGGGGTTTCCATACGCTCTGGCACTTGTAATGGTGTCCCGTTGTGCCAGAAGCCCGGAAAGCTGTCTGTGACAAACGCCGGCTCCCTCAGCCTGAAAAGCTAGATGAGCGCCGCACCCCATAGTCGCCTTTGACTGGACTTAACCATCTCTTAATAAAATATTAATTTAAAATGGAGTAAAACTGGGATTTAGATGTACGTGTAAATACATTAACAAAAAAAGAGGGAAGAAAGCAAACTTAGCAAGGGATGAATATCAGCAAATTTAAGTCACTTGTATATTATTTGAACAGAGTAGTCACCAAGTTTATAAAAGGCACAAAATATATTTAGGATGGGGAAACACCAAGAGTAACCACAGATGTGCTCTTAAACTGGACATGTAACTCACACCGTAAGCACCTAAAAGTCATGGGGTAAACAATATTAATTTATCATGCTCCTGGCAGTTAGTTTTATTACAGCATCTTCCAGCTCTGAATGTCAGATGTTGGCAATGAAAAGAAAATAGTGGTCTGCCTCATGCTGTGCTTGATATCTGTTGTTTGGCCACAACTAAAGACAGTTTGCCGGACTGGGTAGATTTTCTGCCTAGTCCAGCATGACAATTCTGTTGTGTACAGGCAACAACCAATTAACGTGCATCCTAATGACGTATGGTTGTGCATGCGTGCACAGCACCGAACCCAGAAGTGACCCAAAAACATCACTAAACACGTCAGAGGCACAACAGGGCGGGGCATACCAATATGCAGTGGGCTGGGAACAGAACCTCTGCGCAAAATGGTGATTGACTGTATACACCTTGAAATCTATGCAGAGGTTTGTGGGCCTTGACTTGTGTGTTGCTATATAACGTCTTGTCAATAGCTTTTACGTAACCCTGATCTCTTGCAGCTTTCGTCACGTTACTGAATGGGGAACAGGCAGAATCGGCCATTAAGCAATTCCATCTGAGCAAGCTGCGAGACAAAGAGATCACAGTGCAGTTACAACCTACAGATGCCTTGCTCTGCATTGCCAACCTGCCCCAGCTTTACACGCAGCAACAGTTTGAGGACCTGGTTCGGCCCTTTGGGAACCTGGAACGCTGCTTCTTGGTGTATAGTGAGAAGACGGGGCACTCCAAAGGCTATGGCTTTGTGGAGTACATGAAAAAGGATTCGGCAGCCCGAGCAAAATCTGACCTGCTGGGCAAACAGTTGGGAACACGGACTCTGTATGTTCACTGGACAGATGTTAACCAGTTGACCCTGGACCTCATTCATTCAAAGTGCTTATGCATAGATAAACTGCCACACAATTACAATGACATAGAAGAACTGAGGCAGACCTTCTCTACCATCTGCCCTCCAACATTCTGTCAGGTAAGCACCTTGGGCCACAGGGAAGAGGGCTGCCCTTCCTGTCCTTAGTGCAGCACTCAAAGCAGTTTCATACAATAGGCTTATTGCACTTATTTTAGAATCCATTTACTAGGATATTTCTGAAGCAACAAAAGATCAGGCTGCCACCCCTTTCAGTTTGCTTCTGTGAATAGCACAACAGTGTTGTGTCACAAATTTATTCAATAATAAAATTTAGAAACTTACTGCTGGTCCTAAGTGCTTGGTCACTCACTGCCAGGGGATTAACATTTGGCACAATTTCCAGCTCAAAGAAATTGGTTTGCTTGAATCACATAACCTATCCCAAAAGCAAAAAGTTTGTTTTTCTGTGTGCTCAACATAGAATACAGTGGTACCTCGGGTTACATACGCTTCAGGTTACAGACGCTTCAGGTTACAGACTCCACTAACCCAGAAATAGTACCTCGGGTTAAGAACTTTGCTTCAGGATGAGAACATAAATCGTGCGGCAGCAGCGGGAGGCCCCATTAGCTAAGGTGGTGCTTCAGGTTAAGAACAGTTTCAGGTTAAGAACGGACCTCCAGAACGAATTAAGTACGTAACCAGAGGTACCACTGTAATAGAAATGTAGAGTTGGAAGGGATCACAAGACTCATGTAGTCCATGTTGACTAGATTGCACTTCTGGCCAGGGTCAAGGAAATGTATAGAACATAGAAGCCTAATTCTGTGGCCACAGATAGTCTCTATTCAAATTCTATATAGTTTTGAAATATTGGCACCTGTCGTCTCCATATTTTTTGTGGTTTTCTATAAACGTGAGATGGGCGATATCCTTTTTGCCACCTGATAGCTGTAGCAACAGATGCAGCCACACTAGTAGACTGTTTGCCACACCAATTTAAGTAGTAGTATTAATCTGTTGGGTAGAAAATGTAAAAGACGCTGGCTCAGGCAGTTGCATATTTTAAAAGCTGCACAAGCCCCATCAGTGCAAATGGGATATAATTAGCCAAACTACATGTTGTAACAGTCTGGTAATGAGACAGTTGTGGGGGGTTGCTGTAAGATTGTTCTGTCATTCGCCCCTAGCCTAGCAATTCTCTTGTAGTAGCTTGGTTCTCTTGACAAAATGAGGCGATACATGTCCCAGTAAGCCAGAGATAACCATTGTGGTGCTTTCCATATGTTGGACTACAGTTCTCATCATCCCTGACTACTTGCCATACTGGCTAGGGCTGATGGATGTTTGAATTCAACATCTGGAGGGTACACATTGACTACTCCTATCCTAAGCGCAGGAGGATTTACTGATGCAGAATCTTGCTGGGATTCCCTGAGGCTGTAGGTTCTTCAGCTTTGGTTGGCTCAAAGCGTATAAAGCAGCCATGTCCTCTTTCTTTTGTGCCGAGTCACCTTCTTACTGCCTTCTCTTTCTTTTGCATAGTTGGCATGTGGTCAGGATGGGCAGCTAAAGGGCTTTGCAGTCCTTGAGTACGAGTCAGCTGAGATAGCAGAGATGGTCCAAGAGGCCACCAATGGCCTGCCACTTGCTGGAAACCACATCAGAGTGTCCTTCTGTGCTCCAGGCCCTCCTGGGAGAAGCATGCTAGCTGCTCTGATAGCGGCACAGGCAACAGTAAGGTTCAATTCACAATAATTACTGTATGGTTTTATGTTGTGAGCTGCACTGAGATTTTCTTCATAGCAAGTGGTATAAATATGTTAAATGATGTCTCTTCCTGTGGGTAGTTTGAAATCATCTCCTTGCCAATACTGTACCACCTTTTGTTCCTTTATCCACCTTTCTCCTCATGCCTGTATCTTTTTATGAGGTTTATACTTTGGCCCAGAGTTGGGTGTTGCATCTCCAGGGACTGACACAATGCCTCCATTGTTTTGGTCTTGGACAGACTTCTGCTCATCAACAAGGCTTCCTCCTGTAGCCATTATCTGTTCTATATGGGCATCCGCTGTATTGTGCGGATGGTTTGATACTGATAGTCTCATTAAGTAAAAAGGAGAGCAACTTAATTACATTTCAGCTCACCTCATTACAAGGGTACACGTTTGAATCAAAACAAAATACAGCTCACAGAAGCCCAAATGTCCCCCTCCAATGGCCCAATGTGGCAGGCTGTCTGTCTTAAGTGTTCTGTGTTGTAAACTGTTAATTACTTTGTGAGCTGAAACCTTAACTGTACACTCGGATGCTCCCTTCCTGCATGGTTAGAGTCATGATCATGAAAAGGTTCTTCTGTCAGTTAGTGAGTCCGGGTGCCTCTTGATATTTATTTTTTTGTTTGTTTTTTTGCTGCTGTTGCTTTTACAGGCACTTAACCGTGGAAAAGGGCTTCTTCCCGAGCCCAATCTTCTTCAGATTCTGAACAGCTTAGGGAATCCTACGTCAGTCCAGCTCTTATTCAACCCTCTCCTTCATGGAGCCATTGGAGGAAAGCAAGGCAAGTATGCGTAAGTGGCCCTCAAATAGGGTGTCTCTGAAAGCACCTTTGGTATTGAGCTATGTGATCTTGGGGTTTCCTCCCACTGTGAGCCCATTGAGTATGTTAGATCTCCTCAGCCCTAGTGGCATCTGCTAATGGCCAGATGTGTTGTCACTGACTTGATTGGAGCTGCAATCAGACAGGGATCGTTTGTATTCATGAGACAGAAATGACAGTTGTTGTTTTTATCTTGGGCTGTAGAAGAGCAGGTTCAAAAAGACGGGAAGCTTTCCTCAGATCAGAAAGAGCTTGAATTCTTACCAAATATTTGTGTTGGATACAAAATGGATAAGATGGCACTTTTGCAGATGTAGTATGTGCTTTAGAGTTCTTCATGAGGCAACCAAAATGGTGTTCATTCTTACTTGTAGTTTATCTAATGTGAGGATTTGTGCCTAACAAACTAGTGCTGTCAAGTAAGGGGGGGGCCTAACTTGGACTCATTCATCAAAAGCAAAAGTGAATAAGGTATTCTGATAACTTTAAAAGATGAAGTGTTTCACGGTTTGGGCTGTTCTTTTTGGTTCAGTTTGCATTACTGCAGTATTTTGAGAGGTTGCTAAGGGATTTCCCACCCCATTACATTGGAGAGTTTTTAAAACTTTCCTTTTCTTTTTCAGGAATCCTAGGAGCCCCTCCATCAGTGCACCTGCTAAGCAACCCTGCCCTGTCCACAGCGCTGCTTCAGCTAGCGCTTCAAAATCAAACACAAGCACAACAGGTAACTGCCATTCAGTGTTGCAGGTAAAATAACATTGGTGTTAATCTTTGCCCTATCCATGGATGGGCTGGTGTTCCAGATTGTGAGAAGATAAAGAACAATCTCCTTGTCTCTCTCTCCCCACCCCACTCCCCGCCCCACTCCTAAAAAAACCCCTCTATATACAGATACATATCTCTGCAGGGGCAGTGACTGCTTTGGAAACAAGTACCTTGGGGTTATACCTGGGGATCATTCTCTTCCACTACTCACCAGCAGCCTAACTCACTTTAGCCTCACACTCAAAAGAATCTAGTTGCATCTATTCTTTAATTCTTCACTGGAGCTTCTCTGTGTACTGTTGCAATGCTATGCTGAATGACAGGGAGAATTTTATCAGCTGTGGTTTCATCTGGTTCCTACAGGGCAAGATCTAGTCTGCTTGATCTCCTGGTAATAGAAATGTCCTTGGGGTGGCTTGCAAACAGCAGGAGTTTGATGCAGGCTCTTACTTTCCAACTTCCTTCTCTGTTTTTTCTTGTCTGTTTTAATTCTCTTGGCTTTTAGTAACCCTGTCTCTGGTCTCTATTTGCTTTCTGCTCCAGAAGGCATTTCTTGGAAACTTGCTCTTAGTCCAAAACCAGGTCTGGACACAACTCCTGCAGAACAAGGAAAACCAGGCCATATTCCATGTGAGTGGTAGGCCAGACCTGTGTGTGAAAATCACGCTGCTTGTGTGTGGGTGTTTATTGTGTGTACGCTGCATGAAGGTGCACTGCAGGGACCATCCTCCAGCTTTAATCATATTCTAGTCTCACTGGGGAGGATGTGTTGTGCAAGACATCCCCCTAGATCTAGGACTACACTCTGTTTAAGCCTTAAACCCCATAGTTTCAGGGGGGCTGGCTTGCGGTAGCATTTAGCATGACTAGTAGATGGCTTTCTGATAAAAAGAGGGTTCTTGGTTGATGAGGAGCGCTCTTGTCAGTATGCAAGTCCTCTTCACTGCCTCTTCACTTCCCCTGAATGGGAACATATTTATTCCAGTGAGTGCTGTGTGCCTATGCACCATCAAGTGAGCTGTGCCATTGTGGAGCAAAATTAATTGTGCATGATGGAGCAATTCTGGTGGTCTGAAGTTTTCCAAATATCTAGAATTATTTGACAAGGAGCAGTGGAGTAGAGGGCAAAGAGATAGAGCTGCAAAAAAAATGAACAGGTCTGTTTTCCACATCTCCATCTCCTTCTGGAAGTATACCCAAATGGATTGACATAGGCCCTCTGAATTAGGATGGGGTAAACCTCCTCCTGATGCCTCCTTGTTGAAAACCATTGCTTATCAGACTTCAGACTTTTGTTCTCAACAAGTTGGGTTTCAGAGCATAGCTTTCTAGGCTTCTATTCTGCTTTGCTGCCTCCAACCATTGATGGAAGAGTCTGCCACAAACAACTATTAGAACTTGCCATGGTTGGGGTGGAGTCGCATCGGAATTAAATAGCCTTGAATGTTGTGGTTTTGCCTGCTGTTAATGTTGTCCCTGTTGCAGCTGAACAGCAAAATCCATCCCAACTATCACTTCTTTCAAATAATAGTAAGTCGTATACTCAGAACAGTGATGCAAGGAAGTTAGCAGCCAGGGCTTTCTGTACTGGATTCTCTGAGGGTTGCTTTGAAATGGAAATGGAAAGCTGTAGAAGAACAGTTGGAGAATGGGAAAAGGCCATGAGTGTGCTGGAATTTAAGCTAACAGTTTGTGCTGTAGAATCCTGTTTGTGTTCCATTTGGGCCACTTGCAACAGCTAAACTCACTCAGTCTTTACCACAAAGTCCTGTGAAGTCCATCTGAAAGACATTGGTGCACCTCTCTCCTATCTATAAAGCTCCATCTTTCTCAGGCTGTTCTGTATCTGAACATAGCTTGCCAGGAGTGTCCGGTGGTACTCAGTTACCTGGGCACTGGTTTAGCAAAATGATCTGCCCGGCGTCTGTAAGCTGTATTCAGGTGGTCTGCAGCATGTATGCATTAAATAGTAATACTGGTTTTCAATTGTATTCTTACTGCTGCTGTAGATTCTTATATTGTACTTTATTGTGTCTGAATTTAATAGAATGCAAAATGTTAGAAATAAAAGAAACACTAAAAAATTAATTAAAAAACCATACATCACCTAGCACAGCACAATTGCTGCAACAGGCAGAAAAATCATTAAGTGGTCCATCAGCAATTTTCAAGTGGCCCGTTGGGGGGGGGGAGCTTGGGAACCACTGCTCCTGCTCTAGAGACATGAGTGATGTGGCTGTATGTAATTGATCCCTTTTTCCTTAACCATTTGGATCAGTATGCCTTTGCCATTGCCTTGCTTGAGATTAGTGGCTTGTAGTGGGTTATTGGCTTGAGTGTGTTGGATTTTTATCACACACAGTCTTGTTTCCTGTCTTAATAGTGGGAACATATTGATTTGTTTGTAGAAACCAGGAATCTTGGGAGAGTCTCCACTGGGTTCCTTGCAGCATGCTTTGGGAATGCAAAACACACCAACTTCTCAGACAGGAAATCAGTTACTGGGTGAGATGTCCTCAGGTAAGTGCTTTGTGGTATAGGGTCATAACAACATCCTCTCCAGAATTTAATTTTTGAGTGCTGGTTTCTACTAGAAGCTAGGGAAATTATGTTCTATAAAGTCAATACCTAGGCAGTGATAATATGGAAAAACTTACGGATCAAGGAAACTCCTGTTTCTTTCAGAAACTGACTGACCACAAAATATTGCTTACCTGGTTCTTCTTTTTCTCATTTAACTTACTTTGTAGATTTTTACTTTTAGTAAAAGGTGAAGATTTATACAATCTGAAGAGAAACCACCTTAATAACTGTTAATATATACTATTGTTATACTTTGTATTTTGGGTCTATGGACTGCAATAAAGCTGTGTGTGATTTTTACCTTGCTGATCCAAGTCCAGAATTCTTTCATCATCACAGAAGGGAGAGTATTTACTTGGGTTGCTGTATTGCAGACTCTTCTTTGAATAGGAGAAGGCTTTGGGATGTAGTGAGAAGGCAAAATATTTTTTTTGTTTGAAATCTTAGCATAATTGGTGCTGAACCTCACAGCAACTTCATCTCATCAAGATCTACTCCTACAGCAACTGCAGTAACTCTGTTGTTATTTTTGCGAGCTGCAGCAGTTGCTTCTTCAGCTATGTTCTGGCCCATGAGAAATCTTTCTGTGCATTTTATTTTTACTTCTCTTCATTCACTTCAGAGTAGCTCCTGCAGCCCTGTGTGGAAATTAGGTAGGTGGCGCCACTCCTCACAGAAGTTGTGTAGGAAGATTGGCGGAGCAAAGAACTCTGCTCACAGATCAAACAAGTATATCCTCAGGCCTGCAGTTGTTGATGAAGGGAGAGGTTTCAGGCTAGTTGCACAGCAAGTTGTTCAGCAAGTCCTCATTCGGAGCAGGATAGCATGGAAGGGAGCAGATTAACTCTCCTTCCATGCAGTGAGTCCCGTAGTGTTTAATGAAGGGGTGTTTTGAGTCTTAGCTCCACATGAAGCCACCAACCTGAGCAACATAGAAGGAGAGTAGTGTCTGCTACCTTTCTTGCATTGTCTGAAGGAGTCTTCCCAACCATGTCTTTGTTGAAGGTGGTAGGAAACTTTCACCCCACCCATTGTGCTCTTGCCCCCATTGGAGCTTTTCATTGTCCCTGTGGAAAGGACTCAGACCAGCAGGTTATGTATAAATCCCTAGTAGGTTGGGTAGCCCCATTTTACGCCCTTACTCACTGGCAAAAGCCCAGCAAAGCTGCTCTTTAAGGCATTTTAACCATCATGAGTTGAAAGTGGTTAATTGACAACATTTGAACAGTAAATTGACTGTCCCAACCTGATGATTTGGGTTCCAAAACTACTTTATTTTAGGAAGTGGCTCTCACCTGGGTGCATGTTCCCTCCTTAGGTGGCTCCCTACCTTCTGATATGGCTCCAGGACCTGTGAAGTCTCCAATCTTGCCTTCAGGAAACCTGCCTTTGCCATCCTTTCTGGGACCATTGGGAATGGAGAGGGAGAACTCTGTGATAGGACCCCACCTGACCCAACCTGGGCTACAAGGCCTCACCACTTCTATCCTGGGGTCTGTGATCAGTGGGCTTCAGAAGCCAAAGCAGACAGAAAATGGGCCTCCACCATCTGGAGTAAGTGTGAGGCTATCAATGAACTTTTGTGAGGAATCCGGTACCTTGTGAAGGTTTACATTTGTGAAAGTTTGAGTATATGTCATGTGGTGCTTTTCTGTCCTTCATCATTGTAGTTCAGAAACATGTGAGGGTCTTGACTGAAGTGTTTTTATTTTGCATGACAGCTTCAGTTGTTCTTTTCCTTCCTATACCTTTTCCCTTGCAGCTCTCCTCCAGCTTTTGAATTCTTCAGTTCTCATGCCCGCATTGAAACCCTGGGATGAAACTGTTGCAACTGGATAGAAACGTAACCAGTTCCTAGACTTCTAGATATTATTATCACTAAATTTATTACCTGCCCTTCACCAGCAGGTCCCAGGGCAGGTTACAACAATTTAAAATTCAGAACTGAAAACAGTTAAGGCAAATTACAGTCACAGGAATAGGGTGTGCCCTGAAAACACCTATCTTGGATAGCATAGGCCAGGGTAAAGAACATTTCCAAAACCTGTATAGTGAAGAAGCCAGATGCACATCTGTGGTGAGGAGACTCCTCATCTTCAGAGCTGCTGCAGAGAAGGCCCTCTCCCCCTGGGCCACACACACCAAACTTCTGAGGGAGGTATATCCCTCAGGAGGTGGAACTACCAAGAGGAGCCCCTTATAGCATAACTGACTCCAGGGGTTTCCAAAACTGGGCTGCAAGTGATCAGCTGGAAGATGTTAGTGTAGGCACTGTGTTTAGCCTGTCCACACTTCTGTAATCAGTATGTCAAAAGCATGTATATCCTCTTGCACGTTTTATTAGAAGAAAAACTGCCAAGTGTTTGTTGCTGAGAATCTCTTTAAAACCAATAGATCACTTCACCAAGCGCCAACATTGGACTTAACTTTTAACTTTTTTTTTTAATAGAGGATGCATCCACCTTTTCTTCAAAAAATAAAACTGTTCAACATTTTTATCACACAATGTGTGATTCGCCTTTGTTAGGGGCACCAGCTGGAAACCTCTAGGAAATGGTGCTCACTGTTGCCTCTCTTACAGGTCTCTCTGCTAGGAGAGCCACCCAAAGACTTCAAGATTCCACTCAATCCTTACTTAAATCTGCAAAGTCTTCTCCCTACGAACAAGCCTGGAGGTAAGGTGGCCACATCTTAAGTGGTATTCGGCTAAAGTGGATCTGTTGAAATTAATGGGCCAAATTTAGACATGTTAATTTCAGTGGGTCTGCACTGAATAAAAGTTATCTGAATGCCACCCTTATTTGGCACAAGGGGAAATGAAAGTACAAAACTGTGTCCTCTAGTACTTGCTAGAAAATCTAATTTCTGGTTTGCTTTGAGCTGTCTTATGGAGGCAGGATGGGTAAGAGGCATGGCAGTTTTTAGTGTTCTTTCTGCCTGCAGCTGTAGGCCTTGCATGATTAGACAATGAGGGTGTTTCCTGCAGCCCTGAGGTGAGTCTAGAGTGGGACAAAGCCTATCCCATCCCTGGTTCTTCTACCGTGCTGCCTGCATGCTGACAGTCAACTCTTTTGTCTTTGTAGGTGGGGCCAACAAAGCATTCAGCTTGAAGACTGGTGTACTGGGCAATGTTTCAAATCCCAGAATTCCACAGGCCTCCCTATCTGATGGTGTGTTGCCTTCTTCTGGGCTGACAGGAGACGGCTGTGCTTTTGACTACCAGCCAGTGAGTACTTGAAGATTCATTATGGCCATGGCTTCTGAATATAAACAGCAAGGTTAAAGCGCTGGAGTTGCTTTCATTTATCTTAATGCCCTTTAGGCTCTGCTTCTTCATTCTGTATTATTATTCTGTGTGGCAGCATCTGCTAAAAACATTCTTGTTTAGACAAGCCTGCCCAGATGCTTAGGGTGTAATTTTAATCTCTTTTAGTACTTGACCTTTTGTATGTTTTAGGGTTGTAATTTTTTATTGAGTTTATTGCCTTATCTTTTTGTAAAGTGCTTTGAGGTTATTTTGCAATCAAGTGATGTTGATTTTATGAAATAAATGTTATGTTCCTGTATGCACAGATTTCTAGTTCTCATTGGTGACCATATGAATTCAAATGACATAGAATCATAGAATCAGAGTTGGAAGGGACCCTGAGGATCCATGCTTTAACCAACTCAGCTATGAAAAGTTTGGGGCATCATTATATCCAGTTTACACAACTCAGGATTAAAGAGTTCCTGCCTTTTCTCTTTTCTATCAAAAGGACTTGGGAACACGAATGTATCCGCAGGCCAGAGAGACAGGGCCCCAGCTAGGTGGATTTGCACACAACAAGCAGAAGGTAAACATCCTTTGTTTTAAATGCCTCTACCTAGCTTGGAGGGGGTAGATCCAGAGGCAGCCAACATGGTGCCCTTGTTGAACTGCAGTTCCCATAATTGCTGGCCGTTGGCCATGCTGGTGTGAATAGATGGGAGTTGGGACTCCAGCAGCATCTGGAGGGCACCATGTTGGCTACCCCTGGGCTAGTCCCAAGGGAGCTGCCTCTTTCATGTTTATATTCCTAAATACCGTGTTGGATTTGATATGGTGGCACTAAAAAATGTCGGCTCCTGGCCTCATCCACTGAAAGGCAGTAGGTTTAGAATGCTGCAGTGCCATAACTATGAGATTTGTCGTTATGAAATGTGATTTGTGCTAGTTTAATGTGCATGGAAGATGGTCTGGTAAGGAACACCCACAAACTTGGCGGTTAAGAGCAAGCCGTACTTGAAACGGTCGCTAACTGTGTAGCAGAATGCACAAGGAGGGCACAGAGCTGTGGAAGGGAAACTGACTCTTTCTTCTAGCCATCCTGCAGTGCTGAACTGGTGACAAGTGCCTGCTGCCATCCTCCTTTCTCTCCCTCTCCAAGGCAAGTTGTCTCTTAGAAGTCCTGCATAGGCTGGTGGGAGGGGCTCAGTCATTTTTAGTTGTTGCTGTCCTACAGTGTGGAGAGGGGTGTGAGAAGCTCTGCGTACAAGGAGCCGGTGTGAATCTTGTTCCCCTTTTCCAGGTGTCATCACCTGGGTTTGAACGGAACAGCCTTGGAGCCCCTCTGCCTCCATTCTATTCCGGATCCCCAAGCTCCTATTTCACCAGCGGCCTTCAGGCTGGGCTCAGACAGAGCCACCTAAACAAAGTAAGATTTCCCATAATGCCAGTTGTGCTTTGTGTTAGGATGCAAATTTGGTTAGTTTTGGATGCTACACTGGCACACAAACAGCTCCAGTCACTTGCTGCTGTGGTCTCATTTTTGTTTTGTTATTTGTTAAATTTGTATACCTCTCTTCACCCCAAGATCACAGGGCAGTTCACAACATAAAAATACAAAATAAGAACTCAAAATACATAAAAAGGAAAAAAGAAAGACAAACTCATTCATTGGCTGTCTGAAAGCATCCCCCCATGCTTTTCATTTGAGTTTGTGGCCACTAGTTTTCCCTATGATAACAGCTTTTGCACACAGCCGAAGATAGAAATGGCCAAACCTCAGTAGAATATGATCAAGGGAGATTGCAAACACTTTCAGATATAACCCACAAAGTGCATGAGTTGCCGATCTTGTAAAAGAAAAGGTGAACATGGAATTGCTTTGATTATTATAGTGGGAATAGAGAATCTATTTTGTTGTTGGATTCTAGCTCCCATCAGCCCCAGCCATCACGGCTGCTGGTCAGGGATCGCAAGAATTGTAGTCCCAACAATACCTGGAGGGCAAGAGCCTGGAATAAGAAGGAAAATATTAGTATAATTATCCAAGACTGGAAACATTGGCTGGGATCCAAATAACAAGAGAACTACCGTATTTTTCGCTCTATAACACGCACCTGACCATAACACGCACATCGTTTTTAGAGGAGGAAAACAAGGGAAAAAACATTCTGAATGAAACAGTGGATGTATCATTTTTGTGCTTCATGCTGTGGCCACAGACATGTGATCTGATGGTGAATTTGGGGTGACCCAATGCAAAGATCCTGAGAATCCCTGTGGATCCATGCTTTGTAACCACGTTTTTGCACCATTGCAGCCCCAGGCAACAGTGGGTGCGTGCTTTTTTTGGTGCAGGCTGTAGCCATGGACATGCTATGTGATCTGATGGTGAATTTGGGGTGACCCAATGCAAAGATCCTGAGGATCCATGTGGATCCATGCTTTTTAATCACGTGTTTGCACCATTGCAGCCCCAGGCAACAGTGGGTGCGTGATTTTTTTGGTGCAGGTTGTAGCCATGGACATGCTATGTGATCTGATGGTGAATTTGGGGTGACCCAATGCAAAGATCCTGAGAATCCCTGTGGATCCATGCTTTGTAACCACGTTTTTGCACCATTGCAGCCCCAGGCAACAGTGGGTGCGTGCTTTTTTTGGTGCAGGCTGTAGCCATGGACATGCTATGTGATCTGATGGTGAATTTGGGGTGGCCCAATGCAAAGATCCTGAGGATCCATGTGGATCCATGCTTTTTAACCACGTGTTTGCACCATTGCAGCCCCAGGCAACAGTGGGTGCGTGATTTTTTTGGTGCAGGCTGTAGCCATGGACATGCTATGTGATCTGATGGTGAATTTGGGGTGACCTAATGCAAAGATCCTGAGGATCCATGTGGATCCATGCTTTTTAACCACGTTTTTGCACCATTGCAGCCCCAGGCAACAGTGGGTGCGTGCTTTTTTTGGTGCAGGCTGTAGCCATGGACATGCTATGTGATCTGATGGTGAATTTGGGGTGACCCAATGCAAAGATCCTGAGGATCCATGTGGATCCATGCTTTTTAACCACGTTTTTGCACCATTGCAGCCCCAGGCAACAGTGGGTGCGTGATTTTTTTGGTGCAGGCTGTAGCCATGGACATGCTATGTGATCTGATGGTGAATTTGGGGTGACCCAATGCAAAGATCCTGAGGATCCATGTTGATCTATGCTTTGTAACCACATTTTAAGTGGGGAGCGAAGGAAAAACAAAGAAGGGACATGAGAGGGGTGTGCAGAGAAGCAGCTGGCTAAGAATGCAGGAGAGGGATTTAACGGGTGGGAGGCAAAAGTTCCCCCCCCCCAAGCCAGCCATCTCTCTCTCTCTCTCTCTCTCTCTCTCTCTCTCTCTCTCTCTCTCTCTCCCTCCCTCTCCCTCTCCCTCCCCCACTCTCTCTCCCTCTCCCCCAGCAGTACCGGAGCACAGAGACGACACTTTCCCCTCTGCTTGCCTGGAGGGGAGGGGCTTTCCCTGCTCTTTGTTCCGTTTCAGCAAACACAGCAACGAAACAGAGGAGGGTGGGCAGTAAGACCCTGAGGCAGAATACAGGAAAGCTGCCACTTCCTCTTTTCAGGTTTCCCTTCTCCGTGACTTGCGATTTGACTTTTGCTTGATTTTTTGGCTCCAGGGACCACACATTCGCTCCATAACACGCACAGACATTTCCCCTTCCTTTTTAGGAGAAAAAATCTGCGTGTTATAGAGGGGAAAATACGGTAGTTTATGTGCCTATACTGTGCTCTGGGCTTGCTTTGCCAACAGCAGACCCCATGATAACATTGTAAACCTTTTGGAAACTGATGATGCTTTTTAAAAAGCATTCTGATCTTGCATTGATCTGTTTAAAGTGCAAGATCCTGATGGACATGCCTTGGCAAGCGTAGTGATCTGTTCTTGTATTACTAGCAGTCTCAAAACCTGCAACTGCAGACCCTTCTGTAGATTGACCCCAAGGTATAAACTAAATTAGTCTAATTTTATGCTGTTATTTTGCACAGAGGGTTTCTGGCTTCATTTGTTAGCGTGAAATTTTTGAATGCTTTTCTTCAGGAACTTCAAAGAAAAAGCATTTGGAGGGAAATCTCACAGGACAGCCAGAGAGGTTGGGGGGCAGATTTACAGCCATGCTAAGCAAGCAAGCCAACTCACTCAGGCCACTTGTGAGACCTTCCTTTGCCTCCATATCCCTGAAGGACTGACATCTTGCCTTTATCAGTATAGTGTTTTTCATAGTATCATGCTGGGTAGTGGAGGGGGGTGTCAGCCTCGCAGTCAGAAATGATGTTAGTTCTACTCTTGCCTTTTCTTCCAGGCAGTTGGGATGCCACCTGTGAGTGCAGCAGATGGCATCATGGGACTAGGACCAACAAGTCACTCACACAGCACCTACTCAAAGGTGGGTTGGTACCGCTTTGACCTTTGAAACCTTTAGCTCCTCATGGCAGATGAAGGTGATGGACTATATGGAACTGGCGGAAATGACCGGCAGAATCCGAGACCAGGGAGAAGAGTTGGTGGAAGAAAATTGGAAGAAATTTAAAGACTATTTACAGAAACACTGCAAAATTAATGAATGTTAGAATGATGTTGGATTGAAGTTAAGTGGTTTTTAGTAGCAATGTTAAGGATTATGTAAAATTGGATTGCTAACAGGTGATACTTTAAAGTTATAATATATTAAGAAAAAAGGTTAAGATAAAATCAAAGAGGGAAAGGATTTGCTGAATTAACTAATTGAACTTGAATACAAAAAAGGGAGGTGTGAGGAGGTCAGGGAAACAAGCAAACGAAAGATAAGATATGGAAAGACTGATCTGTTTTTAACTGTTTTTACTTTGTATTTTCTTTTTCTCTTTTTTTTCTTATTTTTGTAAAATGTTGAAACTTTAATATCTTTTTTTAAAAAAATGAAACCTTTAGCTCCTCCATATCTTGTCATTTCCCTAATTCTGCCTCTCTTCCCCCTCATTGCTTTTGCAGACTCCGGTTGGTGGCCAGAAACGGGCCTTTTCCCACCTGCTCCCATCCCCAGAACCCAGCCCAGAAGGGAGCTATGTGGGTCAGCATTCTCAAGGCCTGGGAGGGCACTACGCAGACTCCTATATGAAGCGAAAGAGGATATTTTAATCAGTTTCCTATAGAAGCACTCACTTTTCTCCTTCCCCAAATATGTAAATTTTTGTAAAAATGTTTTTAATGTTTTGCTTAGACTTGGTTTTAAGACTCTGTGCAGAGGACTTGGCTTCTGAGCATGGGATCCAGTGCAAGCACATCCTGGGCTTTGAAGATGAACCCTTGGTGCTTTTTGCAGCAAATGCCCCTTTTCCCTAAGTGAGGCTATTTCGACAATCAGGAGAAGCACCACCAAACTGCAGACAGCTCCCTACTGCCTCTCAGTCAGCTGGACCAAAATGAACCTGGATGCCTTTTCCCTACTTGGGCTCCTTCCTGTTCTGTGCTCTTATTGCAGTATATTCTACTTGCACGGTCCTGTTGAGCAAGGGCCTTGTCTTCTAGAGATACGAGTGTCTTGCCTTAACACTTTTTCCAGCGAAGGAATGTACTTGCATTCTCTAGGTGCCTCTGGATTGCTGCAGTGTGATAGAGCAAACTGCTAAAGAGGAAGAAGATGGCAACGGAGAACTCTTGCGTCACGATGGAAAACACGGTCCTGGTCAGTTGCAGCCTGTCACCTTCACTATGCTCCTGCAGCCCCCAGGTAGAGACATGACTCTGCCTCCCCTGCAATCTGACTTTGCTTTTATTTTTTTAAACATTAAGTCTGTGTACTTATTTTGGTTATAATTAATTTGTAAATTACCTTTTTTTAAAAAAAATCCATGCTTTTAGTTACTTCCTTTAAAAATACATAGCTTAGAAGTGTGTGATCTTGGTAAACTCTATGAACTTGATTTATTTGTTTTAAATTCTCTCCCTCCTTGGGTTGTTGCTGTTTTTTCATTGGTTTAGACCAATTCCCTCTTGGGTGCAAAGGTTTTTTGAGTGAGTGTGGTTTTGTCTTAATGCTGATCCTGCAGTCTGATAACACTTAAGCCAGGCTCCTGTGGCTGGGTCTGCCTTTGGGTGTTGTTCCCTGGGGTGACTTAGAATTTTGCTTAGTGTTTTTCCATCTTGGTGGCAACAGGAGTCCTCCATTTGGCTTTTTGAGAGGACCCAGCTTTGAAGCTACACCTGCACTTTTTGCAGAGCTACGATTTTTGAGTGGGTTCCACTGAACTGGCATTTTCAAGCTCCAGTCTGAACTTAATGGGCTGTGAATGATCCTCTTCCCCTTACACTGGGCTGAGGGAGAAAAATGGAAAGCACAACCCTATTCTACCAGGACATTTTCTGAACAAGGTCCAGGTTTAGCTTGGTACAGAGATAAATAAATAGCCCTATAAGTTGCTTAACCATCTTAGGTTCACAGTAGTTCCATATTACCCATTCTCAGTGTGTGGAGTTTGCTTTGAGACAGAGAAGGGGTCTGTGGCCTTTTTCCTGGGGGATTTGTAGTTTAGCCTATATACATTTTCTGTTTTATAAACATGCTATGATGATTCTACTGTAGATACTGCTTGGTTAGCTGTATATGTCGTGGGATTTGAAATCCATTGGCAGCTGGATACCAACTTTCCAAAGTAAAGTTATATTTATATCAAACCTTGTCTCGCTTTTTCATTCTTTGTGCATGGAGCTTTAAGAATAATGAGCAGTGGAAGCAGATGTTTTTGAGCAAGTAATACTACTTTCTGGCTTAAATAGAAGATGGAGAGGTGAGTGTGTGGTTGGAACTGGCACTAAATTGTAGGCTGTGTTCAAAGACGAGATACATCCATTGTTGTTCTTCCTTTTGTCCCTGGCATTGCCTGCCACAAGAATGCAGCACCTGGAAAGTTGTCCAGAAGAAAATATGACCCTCTGGCTGAGAAAGGTTTACTCCCCCCCCCCAACTTGTAACTACAAAACAGGTTGAATTATTATTCAAATAGTACCACATTAAAGTGCAAAGGTGCTAGACTACAGGTAAAGCATCTGTTTCAACAAAGGCTCCTCTAAATGAATACTACAACTTCTAATTTCTTTGGGAAAAGTTGGATTAAGTTTGAATGATATCCTTCCAGCATAGATTTGTGTCGTCTTTTATAAGAATTTTTTCCCTGTAAGGTATACTTAATTCCCTCCTCTGTGACATATTGTATAAAAACGAAACAATTTTGTATCGAAACAAAATTACACATACACTTGCTTTGCTTCAGTGTACAATGCAAGTTGTGCAAAGTGCTCTCACTCCACTGGGCAAAGGAAATAATCTCTTAGTTTATGAAAGGCTTGTCGGCCCTCAACCACTCTTGTTCCATAGATTTTAAACATAATACCTGTCAAAATATTCAAGATTAGATAAATGGACCTTGTTACAACAATGTTGATGAAGGGCTTATTTACACCTTTGGTGCTAACTAGTGTATAAATCCAATATGCACCAGAAGAGAGTGAGAAGGCTACATAGTGATGTCCCAAAAGGGAAAACAGGTAAGATTTAATGGTGGACCATCCATAAGCTTACGTGAGACAAGATGGAATAGGGCTACCATTGGCTTCTGATTAAAATATTAAGATCTGCCATTTCCCAGAGAAACGGTTGCTACCGTGGCTAAGCAGTAGGCCTTCTTGCCTCATAGATCACTTTCTTTCTGTTTGCTTCCTTCATGGCTGCCATGCTCATCTGCTTTATTTTGGTATTGAATTTAAGTGAATTCAAGCACAGGACCTTTTGGACTTAATCCTCCTATGTTTAAATATGCCTGACTGCTCTAGATGTATCCCAGCCAAGACTGTCATTCACTGAAATACCTTGTACTTCCCTTGTCCATGAGGAACTAACAAAATGGTTATTTTAGTCCTTTCAGCATCTGCAAAGTTAGGGGATATCCTGCATTTCTAAGATGCTAAAACAGAAGCACCAAAGGTTCTCAAGTAGCGTTGTGCCCAAATGACTTGCAATAAAACAGATCTGATTGGGTTACTTAAAAGCAGCTTAGGAAGGTGGAAAGGGTGGACTCTAAACATTATTAAAAGCAGCAATATTTGGAGGATTCTTATGGACAAACTGCTTTGATCAAAATCCAGTTCCGCTTCACCCAAGCTACTTCTAAGAATGAAGAAGTCCTGTGGAACCACTCACAATTCTTTAATAAAAATTATTAAAAATACAAATAAACAAACAATTTGTGTTTGATTTGCAGCTTTTTAAATCAAAAAAATGCATCTGATCTCTTCAGTCTCTTGCGTCTTATGTGATTCTGCTCTTGGCAAGTAACTTATCTCAGCCTTTTAGTATGATACGGCCAGGCGGACAGGTTTGGCAGGAAGTTTTTCCTCTCTCCAGGCATAATATATCACGAAAAGATAGATGTCATAATGAGACAGGAGGGCACTGAAAGACACTTTTCTTTGGAGTACATCATCATCAGCGTCTTCATCATTTTATTTGTATGCCGCCTTTCCACAGTTAAAACAATGTTCAAGGCGGCTTACAATATGAAAAGATACATAATTACAATAGCGAAGTAGTTATTAAAAAAAGAAAACACATTAAAAATTACATAATGTGATAAGAATTTTAAGGTCTTAGATATATATTAAATGTTCATAAATGTACCAACCAAGCACGTACATAGATCAGCACAGGAAGACCGACCTGAAACCATTTTTGATTCCCAAACTGACCAAATGTTTCCTCTGCGGGGAGGGAGGGGGTCAGGGAGCCTTCCCATTGTCTCAGGAATTGCATAATTGGCATTTTAATGGGTGACAGACTATCAGATAACCTGGCAGCCAGGAAAAACAACATTCAAATTTCTATTTTAGACCACCTTTTCTGTGATGTAGGTATGTGGGGGGTGGTCTTGAGCTGCACCCCTCCTGTGATGTATGTATGATGTTTCTGGGGGTGGTATTGGGCTCCAGGGCTGGGAGTTTAAAATGTCTATATAAGGGCAGGCACACCTTTGTTCTGGGTTCCTCCTCCACTCCTGCGGGTGAGGGGAGCACCCTGTTGCAACAGATCAATAAAGATCAAGCTTACTAGCTGCTTTGCTTCTCAATATTCTCTGGTTGGTCCGTATAGTTAAAGCCATGGTTTTCCCAGTAGTGATGTATGGAAGTGAGAGCTGGACCATAAAGAAGGCTGATCGCCGAAGAATTGATGCTTTTGAATTATGGTGCTGGAGGAGACTATTGAGAGTCCCATGGACTGCAAGAAGATCAAACCTCTCCATTCTTAAGGAAATCAGCCCTGAGTGCTCACTGGAAGGACAGATCCTGAAGCTGAGGCTCCAATACTTTGGCCACCTCATGAGAAGAGAAGACTCCCTGGAAAAGACCCTGATGTTGGGAAAGATGGAGGGCACAAGGAGAAGGGGACGACAGAGGACGAGATGGTTGGACAGTGTTCTCAAAGCTACAAACATGAGTCTGACCAAACTGCGGGAGGCAGTGGAAGACAGGAGTGCCTGGCGTGCTCTGGTCCAGGGGGTCACGAAGAGTCGGACACGACTAAACAACAACAACATTCTCTGGTTGACCTCTGTGATTTTCTCCTACCAATAGGGAACCTACGTAAGGACTCTATAAGGATACCCCATAAGGGGAAAAGGGCAGATTTTGTTTACAACAATAACCACATAAAAACTAAAAAAATTCCTTCCAGTAGCACCTTAAAGACCAACTAAGTTAGTTCTTGGTATGAGCTTTCGTGTGCATGCACACTTCTTCAGATACACTGAAACAGAAGTTGCCAGATCCTTCTATATAGTGAGAAGGTGGGGAGGGGTATTACTCAGAAGGGTGGTGGGAATGGGTGATGGGCAGATAGCTGAGGCAGACCTATCTGTCACATAAAAACTACAGTACTGTACTAATGCTTCTGCAGATGCTGCCCAAGGCCAGATAAGCGACCAGGCGACATTCCATCAACTGAGCAAGTTGAGTTGTTGACATTATTTATCTTGCATTTGGTAATTCGAAACGCTTCTCAGCCAACGCTTTCTAGCCTCCGCCCACAAATATTTCCAGCCGGAATACGCAAGGGAGACTGCCTTCGAAAGGGGCGGAGGAAGAATAAGACAACGCCGCTTTCCAGGAGCGGGGGAGATCCCCGCGCAACCAGCCAGGCTCCCCTTCCCCTCCGTTTCCACGGAAACAGCCGCCGCCCTCTGACCCCGGCGGTCACGTGGCGCCTGTCATGGCGGCCTCCTGGGCCGCGAAGGGCGGCGCTGGCGTCTCCCGGTGCCCGGGGCGCCGTCGGGTCCTGGCAGCGGCGGCCGGCCGGCTCCTGCCCCGGGGCTTCCGCACTGCAGGTGGGCGAGGAGAGAGCGGGGCTCCTCTCTCCCCAGGGGTCAGGGAAAGACTACCGGGATGCGGGGAGGCTGGTTGCTCTTTCTTCCCTCCCCTCCCCCTTCCCTGTAAACGGCCGTGAGTGCCCGTCGGGGAAAAGGCGGTGTGTCAATAAATGTACAACAACAACAACAGCACCACAACTTGGTCACGAAGCGAGGGGCGCCTCGGGATTCATCGGCGGTGTTTTTGTTCCAGCAGGATCCCTCTCCCTCTGTTGTGTAACCAACAGCTCAGATTGTTCTTCGTCAGAAGTTCGATTTGGCGACCCAAACAAACTTGCTCCGAATTGGAGGAATTCAGAGGATCACTCCCTCCTGCTATGCAGCCTTCCCCCAACCTGGTGCCCTCCAGAAGTTTGGGGGCTCTAGTCCATGTTTTAGTGTTACGCATGGTGTGCCTTGTTGCTTTAAGCTATATAACAATAAATAATAATATATTTTTATTTATACGCCGCCGTCCCTGGCCAGGGTCGGGCTCAGGGTGGCTAACACCAACATATGTACCCTGCCTTGAGATTGAATAGTAAAAGGCAAGGCTCTAAATGCATCTAAATAAATAAAATGCTATGTGTTTTTTTCCCCAGTCACCTTTCAAGCAGAAGATGAGAACTCTGCCGCAGAAGTGTGAGTAGCACAAAATGTAGCTGGGTTTAATTTTGGGGAGTGGGTTGGGTTAAACTAATCTTAGATCTTCTTTGGGCAGTTGACATATTTTGTGCTTTTGACAGCATCATCTCAATAAGAATTTGTGGTTTGAAATATTGCTTGTTAATTGTAAGTAGCGTACATAGTTAGGCTAGGTGGTTGCAAGAGTCCTAGTAGCCTAATTTCTGCAGTGGTGTGTCCAGGTGGCAACTTCACAAATACTTTTTTTTAAAAATTAATTTTATTAGTATTTTCCACACAACAACAACAACAACACGAAAGATATCAAAAATATCTTCACAAATACTTGTGTGTGCTAACCAGAAATACAGGAAGCAAAACACACTAGGTACAATTGTTTGCTTAGTTCACAGTGCAGCTCTTACTGGAGTGGTGGCTCATCCTATACTGGTCTTGCAGTTACCACTTGTTACTTGTATCATGCATTGGCAGGACCATGTAGGGGGGGGCTGCTTTGAGTGCAACTGGACTGCATACCAGATGTACATCTGTCTCCCTTCACAGCTGCTATGTTGATACACACCAGTGCTAAACTTTGAACACTTAAAACTCAATTGGCTAGAGGAGCTTTTTGCTCTGTTGAGTCTTCAGCACTTCCTGTTTGTTTCTTTTTAACATTACTAGGGACTGGCTTACCAATTCTGCCTACCTGCTGCATCCCACACCCCCTTTGCCAACCTCCTTCTGCACCTTGCCCAACCCTGCCCCCATCCACCCCCTCAAAGTCCTCAATCGCCATGCTCCCCATATTGCTTTCTCTCCTTCGCCCACTGCTGCTGCTGGTGGTGGTGAAGAGGAGAATGAAGAGGAGAAAGTCATTGTCCCACCACCACTGACAGAATGCAGGCTTCCTTCTACTGGCAATGTATCAAAGCAGCAGGGAAAGAGCAAAAGGGAGAAAGACTTTCCTCTCCTATTTCTGCCAGCGGTGGGGCCATCCACTCCTTCCTCCAGCCTACTCAGGTCCTAGGCTTTCCTTGTCCTATTGGGCATGCACTAACCCTTGTGTTTTTATTTTTATTTTATTTATACCCCACCCATCTGGCTGGGTTGCCCCAACCACTCTGGGCAGCTTCCAACAGAAATCATCATCATCATCAAACATTAGCAACAATCAGATCCTATATAAAAAGTCACAATAACAATGCCAGCATGACAACAGATGAGTGCAAATATAGTATAGAGGGATGAGAATATTTGGAATTCCAAACCTAAGTCAGCTGTTATATGTTGCTTGGTAATCTGTGCCTTTATGCAGAAACCCAGGAGACTTTCAACCATGCTTGTAGCTTTTCAGCACCTGACAATTATGGGAGGGTCATTGATTGAAGATGTGCCTATGCTTTTTATCCTGCCTCAGAGTGAATGTGGTGTTTATAGACCGGTCTGGGCAAAGGATCCCAGTGCAAGGCAGAATTGGGGATGATGTGCTGCGCTTGGCTCAGAAACATGGCATTGAGCTAGAAGGTAGGTCTTAAGTCCCCTGCTCTATCCGGCTACGTAGCAGTCCAGTCTAACATCCTCTTTCCAATAGTGGCTAGCCAGATGCCATTCGGGAGTCCAAATATAGCCTCTCCTGCATGCTTTGTTATCTGATATGTACTGTCTCTGCACTTGGAGGTAGTATTTAGCCATTTTGGCTAATGGTATGCACAATAATGTGCAAGTATGCTTTTTTGGTAGTGTCCCAGCACTGTAAAATCCCTTCCTATTGACTTGCAACTCATCCCATCTGTTTAGGCAAGTTCAATTGAGATTGTAAATAACTTGGGTGTTACAGAGCAGCTTTTTAATTATTCTGTGTGCTTGCCAATGTGGCTTGCTCCTGTCTGTTGCTTTATGAGGGCATAGCTCCAAAAACACTTAGCCAATGTTACTTGTTTCACTTTGTGTGGCAATGGGTGCTTTTTCAAGTAACCTGGTCACAGTATCAAGTTCTAGTATTATAATGGAAGGAGTAAAACTCAACCCTTCCTCCAGACTGTTCATCAATGCATAAATATTACACTCTCCCTCCCCCCTATTTCTCCCCTTGTTGTATGGGGGAGGAGACGAAGTCCCAACAACTCTGGTATTTCCTCATATCAAAGGTGCCACAACTCCTTGATCATTTTGGTTGTCCTTTTCTAGTTTTATGATACACTTTTTGAGAGGCCAGGTGATTGGAATAGTGCACAGCCTGCAGAGTGCCTTCTCTTGACTTGGCAGCAAAATCTCTCTCATTGTCTTTGCTTCTTACCTGCACAGGTGCCTGTGAAGCTTCCTTAGCCTGTTCCACTTGTCATGTCTATGTGAGCCATGATGTTGTAGACAAGCTCCCCCAGCCTGATGAACGGTAAGGACCACCTTACGACCATAGAGTTGTAGAGTTGGAAGAGACCCTGAGGGTCATCTAGTCCAACCTCCTGCAATGCAGGAATCTTTTGCCCAATGTGGAGCTCAAACCCATGACCTTGAGATTAAGAGCCCCATGCTTTACCAACTGAGCGGTCCCTTGACACTCTCCTTGTAGCAGAAATGGCCTTTCTTAGCTCCCTGCTGATGGCATTCCACAACTTCCTCAGCATGGCTGGGAGGGCCCTACTGTCCAAGCCTAAAGAAACTGGCAGGTTTCTGGTGCAAAAAAAAAAAAAAAAAAAAAGGAGGCAGTGCCCCAGAGACAGAGAGAGAGACCTCTAGTGGGGTAGGAGAGCTGAACATAATGCCAAAAAATTTCACATTGGGCAAACAATGCACCCCTTGGGTTTCAGATGGTACCTGGATAGAAGAGTCTAAAAAGACTGGGACACAAATTTTCATGGCCCTCTAGTGACTATGGTGGCTCATTTACAAGAAGTAATGAAAGGAAGACCTTTCATTGCCTACAGACAGCCACCCAATCTTAAACAACTCCTCACCCACAATAATACAACAACCAGACTTAACATGGACACTGGTACCTGAGCCTGCAATAAACCCAGATGCCAACTTTGCTGCCACATACATCCGGACAACACCATTACTGGCCCCAACAACATCAAACACACCATCTCAGGACTATTTAATTGCTCATCTTCTAACATTGTGTATGCCATCAAATGTCAACAGTGCCCTTCAGCTCTCTATATTGGACAAACAGGCCAAACCCTACGCCAAAGGATAAATGGACATAAATCTGACATCAGGAATCACAAGACAGAGAAACCAGTAGGAGAACACTTCAATCTCCCAGGACATTCTATACAACATCTCAAAGTAGCTGTCTTATTACAAAAGAATTTCAGAAATAGACTGGAAAGAGAAGTTGCTGAATTGCAACTTATTACCAAACTTAAAACCATGGGGAGACCTGGTCTGAATAGAGACATTGGATTCTTATCTCATTATACCTGATATAGCTATTTTTAGCCATCTTACCCCTTGCTTTTTCCTGTAAGACCAATTGCAGTCATTAACAGTCGTCAACAGGTTTACCACACCTATCAGCCAATCACTCATTCCCAACCACCCTTCTGAGTAATACCCCTCCCCACCCTCTCACTATATATAAGGATCTGGGGACTTCCGTTTTAGTGTATCTGAAGAAGTGTGCATGCACATGAAAGCTCATACCAATAACAAACTTAGTTGGTCTCTAAGGTGCTACTGGAAAGAATTTTTTTTTTTTATTTCGACTACGGCAGACCAACATGACTACCTACCTATAACAAGAAGTAATGTAGTTAGTGTTACCTCTGGAAGTGTATACTTGATTCTGACCAAACTAAGCCCCCTAGAGCACAATATATACATCAGGATGTATATTGATCAGAGGGGGAGAATGGGGATTGTTTTTTCTGGCAAGTTGCACTGCTTGCACTGACGTGAACATTTACCATAGTGCAGTGTTGAATTTCATCTAGTGACTTGATTCTTGTTTATTGTTTAAAATGTGTTCAGGTGAGCTATAATGTGGACTTGCTTGGTATTTTAGCACTGGTCATACCAACTCTTCTTCATCTTCTTATCCACCTTGGGGGTTATGGGCTGGAAGTCACTCTTCTTGTCTTCTCGCAGGGAGGAAGATATGTTAGACATGGCACCACTGCTTCAGGAGAACTCTCGCCTTGGCTGCCAGATTATCCTCGACAAAGAATTGGAAGGAGCAGAGTTCACCCTCCCCAAGATCACTAGGAACTTTTATGTGGACGGGCATGTCCCCAAACCCCACTGAGTGCCATGGAGCCAAAGGCTGGACCAGTCTCCAAAGTGAGCCTGATCTCTTAAGCAACCGTCAGACAGGGAGACAGTGATGCGGTCAAAGCACGCATGATGCTTTAAAAAATAAAATTGTGTTCTATGAACAAAAGACTGATGCAAAGAAAAGAAATGTGTCTCTTCCAGAGAGCATTCTGAGTAAGGCCAGAGCTTTCTGACTCTCTTGAGCCTCCCTTAAGCTATTGCTTAACTGCATTCATGGCTTGAGAAGGATGTTGGGAGATGTACCTCACCCAACCTAGAAGCACTTTCCCAAGTCCTGTGGGAAATGTCTCAAGGGGAGAAGAGGCTCCTGCACATTAGCACCACTATTTTAAGGTGGGCACAGCAAGTACTGGCTTCATGGAAGGAAAGCGAGGGATGAGGGGAGTGGGTTACCCTCCACAAACACTTTGGTTGTGTTCTTTCTCTCTGTTTCTGTGTTTTCTCTTGCTGCGCAAGCAAGTGCATTAATTTTCATTGCGGACTTCTTGTTTCTCACCTGCCATTTGACTGCTGAGAAGATCGGTCGGCAACATCATTTATAGCACCAAATAAGCTGAGAGGAGGAAGGCACTCGCCCCACACCTTCTCTGGTTTTTGTCAGTAAAAAAAAATAAAAGCAGCCTATTACTGTTGTTCTTGCATTTGTGTACAAATTGCATTGGGACATTCAGTTTACATTATAATTTTATTATATACAGAGTTGTATTTCATTGGAATACCATACAGGCAAGAACAATCCATCTACTCTTCAATAATATCTTCACATTAAAATTCATTGAAATAACCCCTCCCTCTTCTATTCTGACTTAACCCTAATGGCTAGGTCTCCCAATGCTTTCAGAAAATGTACAAGTTTGCATATTGACAAGTCGTTTGAGAAGGAAGGAAAATAATTCCATTATAGTGCAAGTGGTGATACACCATCAGAAACAGTTCCTTCTATACACTTAACCTGACTGAAGTTGATAATACCATTAGTAGTGGACACTGAATGGGAAAGGAGACAGCATTAAAGGTATGCTGAGCTTAAGCTACTGTTGAAATGATCAGAAGATTAAATCCAGAGATGAACATCTGTACATGAGTGGTGGATTTCACTCAAAATGTTTTCTGCGGTGCGCTTACTTAAAAGTGCAGTTTATATAAAATTATTGCTACTGTCAGACACAGTGGTGTAGCGTGGGGGGTGCAGGGGGGCCGGCCGCACCGGGCGCAACATCTGGGCGGGGCGCACTCGCAGCTCTCTGCCCCTACCTGGCTCACTCAGGGTTAGGGGGCGCAAATTACTTGCCTTGCCCCGGGTGCTGACAACCCACGCTACGCCACTGGTCAGACAACAAGTGCTTCAGTCCTGTGCACACTTACTTGGGAGTAAGCCTAACTGAACAGAGTGGGACATACAGCCGAGTTAAGCAGTGCAGCCCTCTTGGCTAGGGTCAGTAGTTTTAAAAACTTGCTGCACCATTCAGAAATCATTTCTTGCCTTCCTGGTACTGCCTGAAGCTGGCTATTTCATCCTACTGCATAGCAGTCCTGATTGCAAATATGTCTTTAAACTTTTGACAAAACTAGAAACTGACCAGCAGAAACACACAACTGTTGCTGCAGAATTAAGTACAGTGGTACCTCAGGTTACAGACGCTTGAAGTTACAGACTCCGCTAACCCAGAAATAGTACCTCGGGTTAAGAACTTTGCTTCAGGATGAGAACAGAAATTGTGCTCCAGCAGCATGGCAGCAGCGGGAGGCCCCATTAGCTAAAGTGGTGCTTCAGGTTAAGAACAGTTTCAGGTTACGAACGGACCTCGAATTAAGTACTTAACCTGAGGTACCACTGTATTTGGAAGCAGATACTTTCAATATGGTACACAATATAGTTGGACCAGTGCAACTATCCGTATGCCCAGATGCTTATCTCTTTACACAGGGAGCCCCCCAAGTAATCAATAGATTGAATGTGGCAGTTCCCGCTTCTCTTTGCCTAAACTGCAGAGATAGGGAGGCGCTGAGCATAAGTTGTTGAACTGCAGCTGCCATCATGGGACTTGGTAGTCCAACCATATCTGGAGGATCACAGGTAGTAGTTATATTATTAATATTTGTTAATTGCTTTGCTCAAGGAAGTGACTCAAAGCGACTTCTAGACACAGTCCTGGCCTTTTGTTGTCCAGGAGAAACATCTGATAAGGCAGGCATAGGCAAAGTCGGTCCTCCAGATGTTTTGGGACTACAATTCCCATCATCCCTGACCACTGGTCCTGTTAGCTAGGGGTCATGGAAGTTGTAGGCCAAAAACATCTGGAGGGCCAAGTTTGCCTATTCCTGTGATAAGGGAAGAGAAGTGCACAAAAAGAAGTTTTAAAAGATTGAGAACATCCCCAGGGAATGCTGTGGATGTCTTCAGCAAGAGTCCAGGTTGGTGAATAAATTCTCCATGCAGGGAGCCAAGTTGATAAGAACTGGGGTCAGTGTTTCCCAAAGCAAAACATCTGAGCAGAATCCAAAGTGCCCTGCTTTTTGTGGTGGGTGGGAGAGGATTTCTGATGGGGAAAGAGCTTTGCTATGATGTGTTTATGAGGAGGGTTCTGCCCATTTCTAATGAAAACATTTCTCCATCCATTCACCTGTTCCCAGGCTTGCAGTGCAGAGGACCTGTGGTTCTCCAGATGTTGGGACTCCAACTCTCAGGCATTATGGGGGTTGCAGTCCATCAGCAAGATCTGAAGGGCTACAGGTTTCACCTCCTCCCCAATGTATGGATTTTCATAATTCAAGCCCAAGCATTATTTAACTCTGGAGACATGAATACAGAGCATGGCTCTTTTGGGGTTCATTCATCCTTACAGCAGGAGCTGCAAGGAGGCTGCTAGGAGCACAGTGCAAATGGGGCATTTGCCCATCATGGGGCAGCTTGTCATCAAACCTGACAAGCAGATGGCTCAGCTAATACAATACAGACGAAACATAAGAAGACTAATTGCTTGACACAAGCTTAGAGCACCAGAACTGGTTTCTACTGGTTGGTACATGGTAGATTGGAATGAAGGGTAGATTGCTGGGTGATTTGTAGCATAGCATTCAACTTTGAATATGGTATTTAACAACAACAGCAACAACAACAAAAATATTGCCCTAAATTAGGCTGTTGGAATATTTGATCTGTAGTAATTCAGATGTAGATTTGTAACAGGGTGGTGTAGTGAAAACCTGCTCAGATCTCAGCCGGTAAATTCAACTGGGAAATCTTGGAGTAGTTGCTCTCTCTCATCCGAACCTACCTTACAGGGATGTTGGTAGGGAATGCATGCATGCATGAAATGAAATGAAACTTATACACGCAGGCAAGTCCTGTGTATGACTCATGTGAGGCAGTAGATAATTGCCTCTTCCCTCAATCCAGCATTCATAGAGCCAACTCCTAGGGGCTTTGCCCCGCCCCTGAAATATTTGAAGTTGAGGTGCATTGCCATTCAAATGGTGTGCATGCATGCACCATGTCATGTGATCGATTAAGTGGGGCAGGGCTCACCTGAGCCCCCCCCCCCCAGTATTTTATTCAAGTTGGCACCCCTGCCAGAATTTTGCATCTAGCTCTGGTTGGTGGACCTCAAGTTTCAAGAACATAGATCCCACTAGTCTAAGATCTACCCATGTCTGCAAACTAGACCACACCTACCAACCAGGAAGTTCCTACAACAGTTGGTCTGCAAGTACTTAGAAAAGGATGCTGTGATTACTACGACCCAGCATAGGTTTCTCAAAAACAAGTCATGCCAGACAAATCTCATTTCTTTTTTGACAATTACAAGCTTGGTGGATCAGAAGAATGCTTGGACATAGTGTATCTCGATTTCAGGTTTTGTCCTGGGCCCGCTGTTATTTAGAAATATGATAAACAACTTGCATGAAGGAATTGAGAGGTTGTTCATTCAATTTGCAGATGACACCAAACAGGGATGGGTAGCTAATATCACTGAAGACAGAATCGGGATTCAAGAAGACCTTAACAGATTGGAGAACTAACAAAAATAATTTCAGCTAGGACAAACATTAGGTTATTCACTTTGGCAGGAAAAAACAGCTGTACAAATATAAGGTGGGGGCTACCTGGCTTCCTAATAGTACATGTGAAAAGGATCTAGGGGGTCTTAGAAGATCACAAGCTGAACGTCAACAGTGTGATGCAGGCAAAAAAAGAGCTAGTGCTATTCTTGGCTGCATCAACAGACGTCTAGCATCCTGATCAAGGCAGGTAATAGCACTGCTCTGTTGTGCCTTGGTTGGACCCCACCTGGAATACTGTGTCCAATTCTGGGCACCACAATTTAAGAAGGACATTGACAAGCTGGAACATTTGTAGAAGAGGGCAATCAAGATGATCAAGGGTCTGGAAACCAAGTCTTATGAGGAAAAGAGGAGCCAGAGGAGATATGATAGATCTTTAGCTAATTGAAGAAGATAAAGCAAGCTTCTTTCATCTTGCTCTGGAGGGTAGGACTGGAACCAACGGCTTCAAGTTACAAGAAGGGAGATTCCAACTAAACATACGGAAAAACTTTCTGACAGTAAGAGCAGTTTGACAGTGGAACAGTCTCCCTCAGAGGGTTGTGGACCCTCCTTCCTGGGAGACTTTTAAGCAGAGACTTTTAAGCAGAGTTGGCCATCCATCACAGATGCTTTAGGAGAGATTCCTGCATTGCAGGAGGCTGGACTAGATAATCCTTGGGGCTGTGCAGAGAAATAAGGTTGCTGGCTAGAAAACAGCACCAGAAAGGCCTTGGTCCAATTTTCTAGCTTTTGGGAGAGTTTTGCTGAACCAGATCCAACATACGTTTCCAATACTGTCTCTGGAAAGCCATATGCAGGTGATGCCCCCAGTAGATACACTGCAGTTGAACATGGAGGCTCTGTTTAGGTATGGCTACTAATAGCCCCATATGGAGTCACCCTTCCACTACATTACCTCATTCTTCTAAAAGGATTTCTTGCTCAATCACAAACACTGAGGACCCTCAGTTAATGCCTCTGCTGCCTCAGTTTCCCTCTCTGTAAAAGAAGGCATTAAGGTAATTTTAACCTTTGGGGTTTGCTACTCAGGTGCAATGTATGGAAGTGAGAGCTGGACCATAAAGAAGGCTGATCACCGAAGAATTGATGCTTTTGAATTATGGTGCTGGAGGAGACTCTTGAGAGTCCCATGGACTGCAAGAAGATTAAACCTATCCATTCTTATGGAAATCAGCCCTGAGTGCTCACTGGAAGGACAGATTGTGAAGCTGAGGCTCCAATACTTTGGCCACCTCATGAGAAGAGAAAATCCCCTGGAAAAGACCCTGATGTTGGGAAAGATGGAGGGCACAAGAAGAAGGGGACGACAGAGGACAAGATGGTTGGATAGTGTTCTTGAAGCTACCAGCATGAGTTTGACCAAACTCTGGGAGGCAGTGGAAGACAGGAGTGCTTGGCGGGGTCACGAAGAGTCGGACACGACTAAACGACAACAACAATTCAGGTGCAATGTGCTTTACACCAAAATGTGGTAAGTTAGCCCTGTGGCGTTCCTGGCCGGCAGAGACCCTGCTGCTCCTTCTACTAAGTGAGGCACTGAGCATCTCTGCCTTTAAGTCCTACCTTTATGGCATCCCTCCTGCCATGGGAGAGACAAATCATTTGGCACCCTAAACGGGGCTCCGGAAGAAGACACTCTTTCTCAGGGATGCTAATCCTGCCTCCAGCCTCTCTCCACACACCCCTTCCCGCGACCCGGGCCCTTTTGTAGTCTTCCTAATGGTCCTCTCCCCTCCCCTTATGGCTGCCGGCGCCCTGGGCTTTCAGCTGTATCCAATTAAGCGCCCTCCCCGGCCCACTGCAAGCAATATCTGATGGGCTCGGGAGAGCCGCGCTTCCCCGCTCGGTCTGGACCCGCTAAGTATGGAGGGCGAGCTTTTCGTAGAAGGGCAGCTCCCGGAATTCTCCGTCCTGCAGGATCTGCTCAGCCCGCCCTGCCTGGAATCCGAGGCAAGCAGCAGCCCCGGAGGGCCCAATCCGGCGGGCGCTGAGCCAGAAGCCGCCGCTCCCAGAGGATCCAGGTTAGCTCCTCTTGACACCTGCTCGTGAGAACGGGGCGAATCCAGATCAGTTGCCCCTAAAGGAGGGAGGATCCGAAGCTTCTTCTAGATCGGCCCCCGGGCACCGGTCCCTGACGGTAGGCAGGAGAATCCAATTTAACTTTAGGAGCCCATGGAGAGCAAGCGAGGGCTGCAGTCTGCGGACGCTAAACTCCGCAGGGTTTACTTTCGAGTCAATGTCCATAACATCGGACTGTGCGGGCTGATCTATGCGTATGTCTTGCATGGGCGAAGTCATCGGGGTGCAGGGGAACAGTTGCACCCCCAAAGTCAAGTGAATAAATAAAATTTATTAATTAACTGACCGGTTGTCGCAGATAACTCGGTTCTACCAACCAACATAAAGTTGCCTCCCTAAAATAAATCCTGGCAACGCCCATGCTGCTAGGGAATAAATCCCCTTTATGGGAAGATTAAAAACTGCTTAGGATCGGCCTGCGAGACCGATTCTTCTCGCGCTTCCTCGAAAGCAAGCCCCCACCTGGGCGTGCCGATGCTTACTCCCAAGTAGCCGCGCGTTCAGGGGACCGGCTTCCAAGTCAGCAAGCATTGGATCCGGCCTTCGGCGCAGCTCCACGAGCCGGCGTCTGCTCCTTGATCAAATCGGCTAGTGGATCCGACCCGAACTCTGCTCCCAGCCGGAAAAGGCGCCGTGCTGCTCGGGCTGCTCCTTCGCGCGCGCGCTGCCCCGGATCGCCAGCCCGCCAAGCGGCGCGAGCCTCCGCCATTGGCCGAGGACTCGGGCGTGGGAGGGGCGCCTGAGGGGAGAGGCAGCAGGAGGGCGGCTCCGGGGAGGTCAGTCGGGGGGGAGAGGACGGGCGAAGGGGGACGAGGCGCCGCCTCGGCAGGGCTGGTGAGACAGGCGCCGGTCCTTGGCGCAGCCCCGGGAGGAGCGGCGGCGGAGGGTCGCCCCAGCTGGGCGGGGCAGGGCGCCGTGGGCCTCCCCCAGGGTCTTTCCCAGGGGCCAGCCCCCCAGGGCGCGGCCTCGCCTCGCCTCAAAACCCGTTGGAAAGGAGCGCGAATGAACAGCTTCCACGAGTCCCTTCCGCCTGAGGGGAAAACCAGCGCTGAGGGTTCGCCTTCTTCCCCAGGTGGTTGAGCTCCAAACTCAGCCGCCCACATTACTCGAGGGATCCTCCTCAGAGTCGAGTTCCCCTTCCCTCTCATGCCCGCCTTCTGCTGAAGTGATCCTGGGAGATACAATGAGGGCCGTCAAGGGTCGTCTAGTCCTGCCACTAAGCTACTGAAGGCAATGGGACCCTTTATATGTCTAGCTGTCCTTTGTCAACAACAAATTGTCGCCGTGTTTTGGGTTGAATACATGGTAATTTATGGACCTCATCGGTGTCTAAAGGCATTTGCACATCACAGAGTCGCTCCTCGTCCCGCCCCTTCAGCTAGTCTTGGAAGCGGGCAGCTCCGGGCTCGGCTTTTTAAAGACCTTCATTTCTGTACCTCAGGAGTAACGAAAATCAGTCCGTGGCTTCTCTCTCCTTCTGCCACACCCGCCCGCCCAGTGGCGTAGCGTGGGGGGTGCAGGGGGGGCCGGCCGCACCGGGCGCAACATTTGGGGTTAGGGCAAATCCACGGGTTAGGGGGCGCAAATCCACGGGTTAGGGGGCGCAAATCCACGGGTTAGGGGGCGCAAATTACTTGCCTTGCCCCGGGTGCTGACAACCCACGCTACGCCACTGCGCCCGCCCGCCCGCCCCCGAGTCGGGATAACTTGGGGAAGCTCCTTGGTTTCAGGAAGGTGCTCATTACAAGGAATTCCTGAACTTAAAAGCAACTGTTCGGAGTTACTTTTAAGTCCCTGCTTCCACAAGCCCAGGGCGCAGAAAGGCAGGTGGTGTGGGGGGATCTGGCCAAGGGGATCTAGAAGTATCTGACAGGTCGCAGGGAAGGATCCGCTCTCGCTCTGGAAGTGTGTCTAACGGGGCTGGCCGACCCGGTCCCGAATGGTGCCGCGCTGACCTGGGGCGCCCCCGGGCTGCTTTTGGCTTTTCTGCTCGCCGCCACAGCCCTCGGGTTCCATCTACTGGCTATCATTGGGAACCCTTAAAGAGCCCCGGGTGCTAACTGTGCGAGGAGGACACTGCTGCGAGTTAATCGGAGGCTTTGCTATTGCTGCAGCTCTGGAAAAAGCTGCGCTTGGTTTTGGCCACTAGCCCTTCCGTCCTGTCCTGGGGGGCTGAGGGCAGAGCGGAGGGTTTTTTTTTCCTTTGGGTTCGTTCCCTCGTGGCAGCAACCCACCCAGAGCCGCCCCGTGGGAACACGACCCGCGTGGATGTCGACCTGTGCTCACGATCTTGCCTTTCAAAGAGTTCGGGGAGGGGGGGACGCGATCTCCAAGCGCGAAGGTGCTCGCTCCGACGCCGGGCGGCTCTTCCCTCCCCCCCCCCCCCAATTTTTTAAATTAGTTTTCACACTATTATAAACAAACACACACACACACACACACACACACACACACACACACGACAAACATAAATCATAGCCTTATTAAAAATTACACTTATTAACTTTAGTTACAGATAGGTAGCCGTGTTGGTCTGCCATAGTCAAAACAAAAAAAATTCCTTCCAGTAGCACCTTAAAGACCAACTAAGTTAGTTCTTGGTATGAGCTTTCGTGTGCATGCATCTGAAGAAGTGTGCATGCACGTATCTGAAGAAGTGTGCATGCACACGAAAGCTCATACCAAGAACTAACTTAGTTGGTCTTTAAGGTGCTACTGGAAGGAATTTTTTTTGTTTTGACTTATTAACTTTGTTCAGTGACTTCCTCGCTTCCCCTTGGTTGAATTTCATTGCATGTCCTTTTAACGGGTTTCCAAATCCCAGTTCTTATGAAATTTAACTGAAACGTTAACATCCTTAGATCTTCACCTTATGGAATTAAACATATTCCCGGCTCTGCTTCTCCCTCCTCCGCAGGTGCGAGCCCCTCGGCGCCATGGCCTGCTGCCTCCAGCTCTCGGACCCCAGCGCGCTCAGCTTCCTGCAGGAGACCGCCCAGCTGCTCTCCCCGCCGGAGCCCATGGGCAGAAAGCCAGACAGGCCGGCGGGCCGGGACGCTCTCGAGCCCTTGGATGCCCTGAGCCTCATCAGCCTGCACTGCGCCAGCCTCGGCGCCAAGCCCGCGGATCGGGGCGAGCGCGCAGAGCCCGGCGCGGCTGCCCGGGAGAGAATCCCCGGCGCCCCCGCCAAAGGGCTCCCCGCCCGGCGCCAGCGCGCAATCGGCGCGGAGGCGCAGCGCGGGACGGACGCCTTCCCTGCGGCCGAGTCGCCGCGGGCCGGGAGGCGAGTCTCCCGCAAGCAGCCCAGACCCCAGCGGAGCTGCGAGGCCAGGGACGCCGCCTTCCAGGGGGTCACGTTTCGGATGCAGCTGAGCTTCTGCCGAAAGAGCTCCGGGGGTTGTCGGCTCCTCATCCGCCCGCGATACAGCAGGTACAGCCGCCACCCTGGGAAAGAGCAGGTTGCGTTTCTCTTCTGTTTGGATGCAAAAGCAAAGCCGGCATGAGATGTTTCATGAGATGCTTTGCTTTTTCCGCCTCGTCTTTAACTGCCCCTTAGATCCCCAAGAGGGCATAGATGTACCTCCTGTAGTCTGCTTCTATGGCAGTTCCCAGGCCATTCAATGGGAAGACAGGCAGACGTCTTGTGGTAAGGAGGAGGCCTAACGCTTCGCCTGATGGGGGAGTACTTGCAGGATAGGTAAAGGTAAAGGTACCCCTGCCCATACGGGCCAGTCTTGACAGACTCTGGGGTTGTGCGCCCATCTCACTCAAGAGGCCGGGGGCCAGCGCTGTCCAAAGACACTTCCGGGTCACGTGGCTAGCGTGACAAAGCTGCATCTGGCGAGCCAGCGCAGCACACGGAAACACCGTTTACCTTCCCGCTGGTAAGCGGTCCCTATTTATCTACTTGCACCCGGGGGTGCTTTCGAACTGCTAGGTTGGCAGGCGCTGGGATCGAGCAGCGGGGGCGCACCCCGCCGTGGGGAATCGAACCGCCGACCTTTCGATCGGCAAGCTCTAGGTGCTGAGGCTTTTACCCACAGTGCCACCCGCGTCCCAACTTGCAGGATAGCCAGACCTAAACACAGGCAGCCTAATATGTTTGAGGGATGTGGGTGGTGCTGTGGGTTAAACCACAGAGCCTAGGATTTGCCGATCAGAAGGTTGGCAGTTCAAATCCCCACGACGGGGTGAGCTCCCGTTGTTTGGTCCCTGCTCCTGCCAACCTAGCAGTTTGAAAGCACGTCAAAGTGCAAGTAGATAAATAGGTACCGCTCCAGTGGGAAGGTAAACGGTGGCGTTTCCGTGCGCTGCTTTGGTTTGCCAGAAGTGGCTTAGTCATGCTGGCCACATGACCCAGAAGCTGTACGCCGGCTCCCTCGGCCAATAAAGCGAGATGAGCGCAACAACCCCAGAGTTGGTCACGACCGGACCTAATGGTCAGGGGTCCTTTTACCTTTTACCTTTTTTAATATGTTTGAAGTTAATGTGTGACCTCCAGCCGCATTCATACTCAAGAAGAAATCTAATGAAATCAATGAACTCCAGTCTTCTCTCAGTATGAATAACACTGGAGTCGAAAATGGATTTTTGTTAAATTAAAAAGCACCTAGTATAACAGCACTTTTGTATTTATTGGTTGGATTTCTGAAAGGCAAGGGCAGATTTCCCGCTCAGTTAACAACCAAGGTGAATCTTCTTGGCACAGGATATGTTGACTTAAGATTAAGTTATTAATCTTATTACTATTATAATTATTATTAAGTTATTAGTGCTTGCATGATGTAGTTTTACAAAGGACTTAAATGTATTTAGAAGTCTTTTTTTAACAAAAAACAGCATGGCAGGGATTGGCCAAATTGGACTGAAAGCATAGCATGGAAGGAAGAGGTGTTTTGCCCCTTAACATCCTGAGAATAAAAGTTCAGAGGAGACAATTTCAACTAACAACTTATGTCTTCCTGAGTGAAAATATATTGCCTCTTTCTTAGAACACTGAATAAAACAAATTCTATTCAACATGCTGGAAGGGTGATTAATGCTGCTGTATTTTCAACCACACCTGTGATGTAATTTTGACATGTTCATTTAACACACTATTATACCACTTTAAGCAGCCATTGCTTCCCCACAAGGAATCTTGGGAACTGTAGTTTGTTAAGGGTGCTGAGAGTTGTTCTCCTCCCTTCTCCTCACAGAACTACAATTTCCAGAGTGGTTTAATAATCAATCCCTCTGCCCAGGGAACTGTAGCTCTGTGAGTGGAATATCCCAATCTGGTGATAACAGAATGATGCAAGGAGTGAGCTGCAGCCCAATATAGGAAAAGAGGTGGTAAGTGAACCCCTAGCTACTTTAAATGAATTCAGATCTCCAGGGACTGATGAGATGCACCCAAGGGTACTAAAGGAGCTTGCAGATGTAATCTCAGAGCCTCTGTCTATAATCTTTGAGAATTCTTGGAGAACAGGTGATATCCCTGCAGACTGGAGGCAGGCAAATGTTGTCCCCACCTTCAAAAAGGAGAGAAAAGAAGAACCAGGTAACAACTGACTGGTGAGCTTGACCTCAATACCAGGAAAGGTCCTAGAAAAATAATTCAGCAGTTAGTCTGTGAGCACTTAGAAAATGATGCTGTGATTACTAAGACTCAGCATGGGTTTCTCAAAAACAAATCATGCCAGACAAGTCTGGTGTGTGTGTGTGTGTGTGTGTGTGTGTGTGTGTGTGTGTGTATAAAATTACAAGCTGGATGGATCAGGGGAATGTTGTGGATGTAGTGTATCTTGATTTCAATAAGGCTTTTCACAAAGTCCCCCACGATACTCTTGCAGAGAAGCTGGCAGAATATGGGCTGAATGAGGTTACTGTTAGGAGGATTTGTAGCTAGTTGACTGACTGAGCCCAAAGAGTACTGATTAATGGTTCCTCATCATCCTAGAAAAAGGGACAAGTGGGGTGCCACAGGGTTCTGTCCTGGGCGCAACATCTTTATAAACAACTTGGATGAAGGAATTGAGGGGATGCTCATCCAATTTGCAGATGACACCTAACTGGGAGGGGTAGCTAATACCACAGAAGACAGAGTGGGGATTCATAATGACATTAACAGATTGGAGAACTGGGCCAAAACTAACAAAATTAATTTCAGTTAGAACAAATGTAAGGTTCTACACTTAGGAAGGAAGAACCAACTGCACAAATATAAGATGGAGGACACCTGGTTTACCAAGTGTGAAAGGGATCTAGGGGTCTCTGTGGATCAAAAGCTTAGTATGAGTCAACAGTGTGATGCAGCAGCAAAAAAAGATAATGCCATTCTAGGCTGCATCAACAGAAGTATAGTGTTTAGATCAAGAGAAGTAATAGTCCCACTCTATTCTGCCTTGGTCAGACCCCACCTGGAATACTGGGTACCACAATTTAAGAAGGATATTGACAAGCTGAAATGTGTGTAGAGGAGGGCAGTCAAGATGATCAAGGGACTGAGATCTGATAGTCATCTTCAACTATCTTAAGGATTGTCACATGGAAGATGGAGCAAGCTTGTTTTCTCCTGCTCTGTAGGGTAGGACCTTTACCAATGGATACAAGTTACAAGAAAGATTCCAAATCAACATCAGGAAGACCTTTCTGACAGTAAGAGCTGTTTGACAGTGGACTAGACTCCTTCATTGGAGGTTTTAAGCATCTGTAATGGAAGCTTTAGTTGAGATTTGTCCATTACAGGGGGTAGGACTAAATTACCCTTGGGGTCCCTTCTAACACTATGATTCTGTGATTCTATGGGAAGGGTAGCTAATGCCACAGAATAAGGCTTCAGTGTGATTGTAACAGATTGGAGAACTGGGCCCAAACTAAAAAAATGAAAATCAACAGGGACAAATGTCAGGTTCTGCACTTAGGCAGGAAGAACCAGCTGCACAAATATAAGCTGAGGGACACCTGGCTTGCTAGTAGTACATGTGAAAAGGATCTAGGGGTCTTTGTAGACCACAAACTGAACGTGAGTCAACAGTGTGATGCAGCAGCAAAAAAAGCTCATGCTATTTTGCATCAACAGAAGTCTAGTTTCCCAATCAAAGGAACTAATAGTACCACTCTATTCTGCCTTGGTCAGACCACACCTGGAATATTGTGTCAAGTTCTGGGCACCTCAATTTAAGGAGGATATTGAAAGGCTGGAACATGTGCAGATGAGGGCAACCAAGATGATCAAGGGTCTGGAAACCAAGCCTTATGAGGAACAGTTGAGGGAGCCATCTTCAAACAGCTGAAGGGGTGTCTGTCACATGAAAGATGGAGTAAGTTTGTTTTTTTTGCTTTGGGACCTGAACTATTGGATTCAATGGAAGGACTAAACATCAGGAAGAACTTTCTGATGGTAAGAGCTGTTTGACAGTGGAATGGGTGGACTCTCTGTTCTTGGAGGTTTTTGAACACTGGTTGGATGGCCATCTGTCATGGATGCTTTAGTTAATATTACTTCATTGCAGGGCATTGGTCTATAGATGACCCTTGGGGTTCTTTCCAAGTCCACAATATATGATTCTATGAATAGGGGTACTCCAATAACTCTCAGCATCCTTTACAATTTTCTGGATTCTTTTGGGAGAAAAGAGGCAGTGTGGTGTAATGGTTTGAGTCTTGGGCTAGGACCTGGATTACCTCACAGGGTTGTCGTGAAGATAAAATGGGGGGGGGGTGCATGTACGTACACCACCTTGAGCTTCTTGGGGGAAATGTGAGGTGCAAATGTAATATACAGTATATATATGCCATGATTATTTAAAGTGGTGTAATAGTGCTTTAAATGTATGGGGCAGAGGAGCCTTAACTCTGAAGTATTTTCAGTCAGGGAAGGTAAATGTAATTGTAGCTCCATTTCTGGGATGAGTTACATATAACTGGTAGCTGCAGGCTTTAAATACCTGGGTCTTTAAATACATAAATTTAAACAGGCTTTAAATACCTGGGTCTGATTTTACTACTCCACAGGCTTTCATATTCATTAATGTTTTCTTTTAAGCATGTGTTGTATGGTATAATTCTAGTAACCCTCGCTTATTTTGCTTCTGTCTGTAATGGAAGTGGATTAAGTGGCAAATGATGATTCTAGGAGATGTCACAGGTTTCAAATCCCTCACTCAGCAATAGATTATTTAGAATGATGTTTAGGTGTCCTTGAAT
The DNA here is from genome assembly GCF_964188315.1 of Podarcis muralis. Lineage (NCBI taxonomy): Eukaryota > Metazoa > Chordata > Lepidosauria > Squamata > Lacertidae > Podarcis > Podarcis muralis. The sequence continues at coordinate 35,734,167 of NC_135671.1, forward strand.
GCATGACTCACCTCTCAGCCTCAGTTCCCCAATCACCAAAATGGGAATAAGGTGGCCTGTCCTAGAATGACTGAAGACACGTGAGATGAGGAAAAGGGTTGTTGGTTCTCTTGAGTCTCAGGAATCACTGCAGAGTGCAAAACTAAGTCAATTAGTTTAGAAATTAGATTTCTGAAGCAGATCTAAAATGCTATACATCTAATCTGTGTTCAGTGGAAAACTTGGGAAAAGAAGCCGAACCCCTTTAGCGAGAGAAGAATGCAGAGCTGGCAGTTCCAAGGAGGAAGAAGGATGTCCCTCTACCCACAGTATGTCAATAATTTAGGCAATAAATACTTGTAGTATCAGCTGGCAATATTTGGGATACTAAGGACAAAAGAAAAGCTTGTGGTGATAATTTTTTCTCCAGGAGAAGTACAGAGTGGGGAGGGTTTTCTCCCACTTGCTAAGCATGCGGTTTTTCTGTAGCAAACCAATGAACGTTGTTGTTTCACCTATTGGTAAGGCTAGTTTTTTAAAAAAAAACAAAAACAAGGGAGGGGGAGAGAAAGAGAGGAAGTAAATGGGTGCCCCTCCCCTATTTCAATGTATGAATTTATTTTTTTAGAAAACCATCCATCCCAGAGTCGCTTCACGCCATTAGTGGCTGCTGTAATAAACCCACAGGCGCGAGGGGTTACTTCCCTAAATACTCAGTATGCCTTAACGGTGGGTTGTGCTGAACTAAGTGTAGCCATGTGCAACTTTGCTAAACACTTTAAGGGCTTACTGTGGGAAAGGCAAGTGAAGCTGGGCTGCTGTATCATCAGAGCCAGTGTGGTGGTGTGGTTAAGAGTGGTGGACTCATAATCTGGTGAACCGGGTTCGATTCCTCACTCCTCCACATGCAGCTGCTGGGTGACCTTGGGCTAGTCACACTTCTCTGAAGTCTCTCAGCCTCACTCACCTCACAGAGTGTTTGCTGTGGGGGAGGAAGGGAAAAGGAGACTGTTAGCTGCTTTGAGACTCCTTCGGGTAGTGATAAAGCGGGATATCAAATCCAAATTTCTTTCTTCTTCTTCTGACCTCTCAGTCTGATCACTACTCAGCTGATCAGAGTAACTTTTATTCACATTTTGAAATGCTGTTCTGGAATCTTTTGATGAAGTAATATTCCAAATAAAGTATGCCAGGCTGTTTGAAATTAATACGCATGAGGGAGGTGCTTTGAACATCCAATAAGCATTAAGTACTGTTTATAATAAGATTTGTATTAATCCATTAAATACCACCCAGGGTTGTGGCTTATAAACTGCTATTTGACCCAGTTGCCCTTTGTCTTTAAGGGGATAAGTGCTGTGCTTCTTGCAAGACCAGGAAAACACCACTATGGAGAGATGCTGAAGATGGGACCCCCCTCTGTAATGCTTGTGGCATTAGGTACCTTATGACTGCTGAAATAGCATGGCGTATTTCTTGTTGGTTTCCTTAAAAGGTATGCCCAGCATATCTTCTGGCAGTGCAAAAAGTTTAAAAGATAATACACAACAGCACTGAGTACAACTTGCCATGTAGCCTGAAAAGGCTCTTCTCTGTTATCTGAAGCCAGATTTAGAAGCGATTGCAGCTCTCCTAGCGACAGCTAGAATTTGCATCGCTAAATACTGGAAGTCTGAAGCAATTCATTAGTTGAAAGATGGGCTGGAGAAGACACAGCAAGTGTTAACATGCATTCAGATGACATGCTAAATCACATAAGCCAGAAACCAACATGAGCATAAGTTCTTAGAGTATTGGGTGCTGTGTGATTGTGGAATGAAGGAGTTGAGGACAATACCTTTACAGCTTATCCTCAGTGATCTGACTCGTAGATACTCTTTCTTATTCTTCCCCTCATTTGTGGCATCTGCTAGTATTATTTTAATATTTCAATAGGCTAAGATACTTACCTGTGTAATGGTGTCTAATGAACTCTGCCATTCTTCTCTCCATTTATTTTTGATTTTTCACTATATAGGCACCCCCCTCAAAAAAAGCGATGATGAGACAAAAGCGATGATCTGAACTGCATGGCAATATTAAAGCATTTATCTGAGCTTTTTTTTTTTTTTAAAGAATAAAGTCATACCCAACTTTTCACCACAAATTTTTAAAAGCTACAATGGTCAAAATTTTATATATTGAAGAGTAACACATTAGAACAGTATGTATTGTGCAAGAGCATCCTGAAATAAAACAACTTAACCTGTTTGTTCAAGGCTTATTCATCTAAAAGGGTCTAACAGTTACCACTGTACAGAAACAAGCTGTAACAAATTAAGGTCGTCAAACCTTAACAAACAAACAAAGGTCGGCAGTTCGAATCTCTGCAACGGGGTGAGCTCCCGTTGTTCGGTCCCAGCTCCTGCCCACCTAGCAGTTCGAAAGCACGTCAAGTGCAAGTAGATAAATAGGTACCGTTCCAGGCGGGAAGGTAAATGGTGTTTCTATGCGCTGCTCTGGTTCGCCAGAAGCGGCTTAGTCATGCTGGCCACATGACCTGGAAGCAGTCTGCGGACAAACGCTGGCTCCCTTGGCCTATAGAGCAAGATGAGCGCACAACCCCAGAGTCATCCGTGACTGGATCTGGGGTCCCTTTACCTTTACAGTATATAACAGGCCACAGCACTTGAGGCCATTGCAGTCTGTGTGCCACGCTCAGTGAAGCCCCAACACTATGCTGATTGACCTTTATCATATGCCACCATCACCTTTCATTCCTATATCCTGGCATCTGGTGTCCGAAGCCTGATGTTTCACCTGACACCCCTCTGAAAGATGATGCATCTCCGCTTTCATGCCATTTGGAATTAACTGGGAGATTAAGTTGCGCCGGGGGCGGGGGGGGGGGGGAGAAGGTTACTACAGTCAGACCTAAATGAATGGAATGACCTGCCACATGCCTTAATCAACTCTGTTTTTGACCTTCAGGTACAAAAAGTACAGAATCCGGTGTTTTCAGTGCTGGAATATTCCAAAGCATGGTGGGAATCCCTTTTCTCATTGTTCCAGTTGTGGACGCAGGCTGCATTTAGTTGCTGCCCAGGAGAAATCTCGGAAAAGGTAAAGGGGGGGTGGTTAAGGGGCATGCGGCGGGAGAAGCAGCTTCTAAAACACACCAGCCCTTCACCGGCAGGAAGAAAACACAGCTGCTGCCAACCTAAGGGCTCTCTTTTCTTTCCGTTTCTAGATGTGGAAGCTTTCTAAGGGTTTGCAGTTAGCCTTTTGGCTAAGATCAAGTGTAAAACAGCTCTTGGGAAATCTGGCTGACTTGTCGGAAAGGTCTGGCTGAACAGCCTTGGTAGATTGGTCATTAGGAGGTTCAGTGGATGAAGGGCTCTTCTTTGTTTGTCTTTGTCTTCTGTTTGTACGCTGCTTTTGTTTTTGAAGTCAGTGCTATGTGTCGTATGTTGGGTGTTTGTTTGCAGTGTATGGGAGGAGGCAGGAAAGAAGGGGATGTTTTTTGCAAGGAAAAAAGTATTTGTTTCCATTAACTTCCATAAGCAATTGGGGCTACATGCTGGAACAGAATGCAACGTTCCCATTGAGGATGGACATATTGAAATTGCTTTCAGGCAGTGATTCCCACCCAACCTTTTAGCACTTTGGGTTGCTGCCTCCTTGTTAATAGTTCTTTGTAGCGATGGACTGGAAAGTACAAAGAAACATTTCCACAAACTATAAACTTTGGGAACAGCAGTCATTGAGCAGTTGTGGTGGGGGAGGGAGTTTGTTTAAAAGACATGAAATGAAGCTCCTTCATGAATTCCTGATGATTTTCTATTGCACTAAATATGGCAAGTGTAAATATATAATATTTATGATACAAAATATTTATATACTTGATTCAAATATTTGTTGGGGATGCTGATGAATATCCTTTGTTAGTAAAACATGCAGCATTGCTGAATGTGTCTCAGAAAGTGTGTCCAACCAGGATTGTGCCATGTGGCACTTTTCAAAGTGGTATTTATTTTTGTAAATAGTGTTTATATTTGAGGTATTTGTTTTCTGTATTCTCCCTTACATAGCACAGCCAAAAGAAAATGAAAATAAAACATGTTGTGAAATTGAAAGCAATTACTCTGATTTTCCTGTAATATTTTGCTTACTATCCCAAGTCAAGGTTTTGTTCAAGAGTACTGAGCTTCTTGATGGTTATTTTGCTGGTTATAAGCTTCTGCAATAAATATTATTTATTGTAACTAAGTGTAGGAAATTCTTTTAACTCCTAATTTTTCAGTCAAACTTGGAATAAAGCTTTGAGGGAAAGGGAAGCAGGAAAAGTAGTATGAGAAATACACAATTGAATTTAGGTGTGGTTAGGCAATTACTGTACTACTTTGTAGTCCTTATTATAACAGCAGAGGAAACCTACAAAACAGGAGCTCATGATGTGCTTAGGATTTTGATGGTGGCTAGCTGTTTTCTAAGCAGAGACCTTGGCCTCTAGTAAAACGGTAGAAAATTCCACAAGAGACCTTGGGAAACGATCTGGACCCAACAAGCCTTACAGGGGCAAACCCCTGAAACTGAACCATGCTACTCCTCTCCATCCCCACAAGTGCCCTAAAGGTCCAACTGAATTGGATAACAAGCTGCCTCTGACAACAGAGCCATCATTAATTCCCTTCTCTTTCCACCTCCCTACCCCAGTACAGAAAGCCAGATCCAGTATGTGTCCTGCCAAATGCATATTGATCTGATGCAGTTTGACAGAGAACCATGGTTGTCATAGCAGACATAAGAAACCAAGCTGCCACAGACAAGACTAACTTGGTGGGTATGTACAAGTTACCCAATAGAGTGGTATCTCGGGTTAAGAACTTAATTTGTTCTGGAGGTCTGTTCTTAACCTGAAACTGTTCTTAACCTGAGGTACCACTTTAGCTAATGGGGCCTCCCACTGCTGCCGCCGTGCGATTTCTGTTCTCATCCTGAAGCAAAGTTCTTAACCTGAAGTACTATTTCTGGGTTAGTGGAGTCTGTAACCTGAAGCGTCTGTAACCCGAGGTACCACTGTACCAAAAGCCTTTTAAGGTCTTCAGTGCCACATCTGAGGCATGGATTAATATTTTTGCCCATTGATTCATATATATAGCTTCCAACCCTTTGATAAATGCTATCCCAAAGTGCATAATTTCCATAGTTCTCTTCATAAATGCCCAAGAGGCATTGTCAAATGCTTTTTCAATTTCCAGAAATATTAAGATAGCCTCTTTTTCATTTTTCTTTTCTAAGAGTTCGATAATATTCAATACATTTTGAGTGTTATTTCTTAATTGTTTTGTCGGTAAGCAGCCTATCTGCTCTTCATGTATATAAGTTTTAAAAACCATTCTCTGTTCAATCCAGTTTGTCCTTATCTCCTGCCTCTTTCATTCAAAGTTTCCTGGGAATTTCCTCTGTGGCCCCCTTCTTTGCTGCCATCACTATCTGTTTTAATTGTTTTCCTTCTACACCTTTATTGTGACTGCTTTTTTGGGTTTTATTCAGAGATCCTTTCTTCCACCTCGCTTTGACCTGCGGCTGTTTTCTTCACTCTGCTGTACACCTACTATAATCAGGCTCAAGGGTATTTGGATATTCCTTAGATCTGCTGGCATTATAATACCTTCTCCCCCCCCTTTCCCCCCTTGCCATGTCCGCACTTTACAGTCTGTTCTTCCTTCGCTTGTTTTTTCAAGTTCCACCACTCACATTATTGTTGTCGTTCTTGTTCTTATTTATTAATTTGTGTACTTCCCTTCATCTGTAGACCTAAGGGTGGTTTGCAACATAAAAATACAAGATAAAAACCACACACAATACATAATAAAAACAAGGACAAAAACAAACCAATAATTGCTCCCCCAAACACATTTAAAAGGGTGCATCACACTGTTGACTCTTGTTAAGCTTGTGGTCTACTAAGACCCCAAAATCATTTTCACAGGTACTGCCAATAAGCCAGGTGTCCCCCATATTATATTTGTGCAGCTGGTTCTTCTTTCCTAAGTGTAGAACCTTTTAGCCTTGTTGTAGTTCAGCATGGGCTCTTAAATTTATCTCCTTGAAATCTATGGACGTAAGAAATGCTTAACTTTGGCTGATGTCAGTTTTTTACTTGTACAAGGTATGTGAGAGAGCAAGTGAGTGTCTGTGAGGTTCAGTGGAACCTCGGTTTTCGAGTGTCTCGGAAGCTGAACATTTCAGTTTTCGAACGCCGAAAACCCAGAAGTAAATGCTTCCGTTTTCAAACACACCTCACAAGTTGAACAGCTTCTGCTGCGTGTTTTTCAATTTTCTTAATTGAACCTTCAGCCCGCCCTTTGCACCTCAGTTTTCGAACATTTCAAAAGTTGAACAGTCTTCCAGAATGGATTACCTTCGAAAACCAAGGTACCACTATATTTAGTTTAGGCTGGGATAGTCAACATGGTAAGGACGCGGGTGGCGCTGTGGGTAAAAGCCTCAGCGCCTAGGGCTTGCCGATCGAAAGGTCGGCGGTTCGAATCCCCGCGGCGGGGTGCGCTCCTGTTGCTTGGCCCCAGCGCCTGCCAACCTAGCAGTTCGAAAGCACCCCCGGGTGCAAGTAGATAAATAGGGACCGCTTACTGGCGGGAAGGTAAACGGCGTTTCCGTGTGCTGCGCTGGCTCGCCAGATGCAGCTTTGTCACGCTGGCCACGTGACCCGGAAGTGTCTCCGGACAGCGCTGGCCCCCGGCCTCTTGAGTGAGATGGGCGCACAACCCTAGAGTCTGTCAAGACTGGCCCGTATGGGCAGGGGTACCTTAGTCAACATGGTGCCTTCAAAACTCCCACTAGACCCAGCCAGCACAGCCATTGTTCAGGGATGATGGGAGCTGGATTCCAACAACATCTGGAGGGCACCATCTTAGCTATTCCTAGTTCAGGGGAATTTAGATTATTGTTGTCTGCTGCCTTCTATGAAACTGCTTTATATTAAGTCGGACTATTAGCTCACAATGCTCACTAATTATATTCACTGCCTGACAGCTGCTCTCTAGCATTTCAGAGTGGAGTCTTTCCTCTTATATTTGGAGTTGTCAGGAATGGAATCTGGAACATTTTGCATGCAAAATATATGTTTTATTGCTGCATGACAGCTGTTCCTTCAGTATTGTCCCAGAGAGGTAGAATACAATCTTCCACAAGTGGTGGACATGTAAAAAGGTAAAAGTGTATTGGGAAATGGTTTATGATGAATTAGAAAAAAATGTTTAAAACTACTATCCCACAAAAACCAGAGTCCTTTTTGTTGGGGATAATCCATACTGAAATTCCCAGGTGTTGAAAAAAGATTATTTATGTGTGCAACAACTACAGATCATGTTTTATTAGCTCCCTAATGGAAAGTGAGCGAGGTCCCAACTAAAGAGGATTGGCAACTTAAATTGACAGAATATGCACAACTTGCAGATTTAACATATAGAATAAGAGAGCAAGAAGAACATATATTTCAAGAAGACTGGAAAACATTTATTGAATATATGGAAAATAGCTGTATACATCTGAAAACGCTGGCAGCATGAAGATAAATTCAACAGAGTAAATAATTTTTGATGGATGTAAAAGTGGAAAACTGATCTGAATGGTTACAGTAAAATATGCCAGGATGTAGGATACGTAGAATGAACCATGGAAAGAGAAGAAGGGAAATTGCTGGATATATTAAAGTTTGTAAAATGTTTATTTGAAATTGAAAAACTGAAAATTTAATAAAAATTATTATAAAATAAGAAGAGAGGTGGAATACAAATATTTGGATGAACGAGCGTACGTTGAACAAGGTCCCATTATTCCCTTTAGCCATCCACATCTGAATCGGATTCAGTACATCATAGCTGATACAGTGGCAATATGAGATGCCTGTTAACCAACCTCTCACGATGACTGTTGAAAAAAGACCCTCTTTCCCAGGAGACCCCACAGAGCTTCCTTGACATCTTTGTTCCTGAGGCTGTAGATGTAAGGGTTGGACATTGGGGTGATGACAGTGTACACCACAGCAAAGACAGCCCCTCGATGCGATGAGTAGCTGGATGTTGGCAGAAAGTAGGCAGCAATGATAGCTCCATAGAAGAGGGTCACCATGGTGAGGTGGGAGCCACAGGTGGAGAAAGCTTTGCGCCTCCCCGAAGATAACTTCATCACAGCTACCACAATGCGGACGTAGGTGAGGAAGATTAATACACAAGGTCCAAGAAGGACGACGGAACCTTCAAAGAAGATGAGGGCTTCATTGATGCTGGTGTCTGAGCAGGACAGCTGCAGGAGAGGCTGATGGTCACAAAAGTAATGGAACAAGTGGTTGTCCCCACGATAACTGAGACGCAGGAGGAGGCTGGCATGGAGCATGGAGTGGAGGGTAGAAACAATCCAGCAGCCAGCGACCAGGTGTCCACAGACCTTCTGGTTCATTACCGTGGTGTAGTGTAGTGGATTGCAAATTGCAACATAGCGATCCAGAGCCATGACGCTGACTATCAGAAGGTCAGTCACGCCAAACACGCAGAAGAAGAAGAACTGAGCCATGCAGCAGTAGAAAGGGATAGTCTTGGAAGAGGAGATGATGTGAGCCAACATCTGAGGCACAGTGACTGATAGGAAGCCCACATCCACCACCGAGAGGCTCCGAAGCAAGAAATACATGGGAGTCTGGAGTCGGGCATCCAGAGAGATGAGAATGATCATCATGATGTTGCCCAGAAGTCCTGCTCCATACATCAGCAGAAAGATTAGGAACAAGAGTGGCTGCTCTTTAGGCTGGGCGGAAAAACCCAGAAGGACAAACTCGACGATGTCTGTGCCATTCTCACAGTCCATGGGACCTGCAGCGAGAAACACAACACACAGCTGGCATGAGCCAAAGGGCTTCATAGCATAACTACCTGTGTAGTAATTGCATGGGCTATCCACCCCCCCCCCCAGTCCTCCAAAGACTCTCAAGACCTGGCAGGGAGAGGGAGAGGTTGTGAGGTGTTGCAAATCACAAGCCAAACGGTAAGCTGCCACCACCTCCTTTCCTGGGCACCCTAGAATGGGGTCCAAGGAGGAGAACCCCCCTTTGATATTTACCGGGTTGCCCAGTCCTGTGTCACTGTACTGTGACGCAGACAAATCCAACAGATAGATGTACCAAGGGGTCAGGCACCATTTTAGCTTCTCTGGGCAAAAGACACAAAAGGCAAAAGTCCTTTCCCAAGTTTATTGAAAAAGCCACTCAGAAAGTAAAAGCTTGCACATTTCTTGGAAGGTTACAAACAGAAAATAAAAAACATTATAAAATATAGCTAACTAAAACATACTCACAAAATCCAATAGTTCAAAGCACAGCGAGTAGTCAAAATCTCTTTGCTGGTCAAACGCCTTCTGGCAACAAACGCCAGGGCAAGATGTTCTGCAGTTTTCATCTGAATTCCCCAAAGCTTTATCCTTGAGAATCCCACGTGGAGAAGGGGTTTAGGGACCAATCATTTATTTAGGTTAATTACCAATTACCAATGGCTGTATGATGGGACTATGTCTGCTGATTATCAGGAGACCAGCACAGCTGAACTTTGTTTATGCTCAAAGGACCTTGAGATGAAAACACTGCTTCTTTGTTCCCAGACTTTTCTGACATGTATCAGGCTCTTGAGCTGTAAATTGCCTGATAGCCTTTTCACACCCAATCCACATCCGAGCCCCCAGCTGGCAGGATCTACAAATCAGATAACATCTCTTTCCTGCTGTGACGGTAACATATGAGAGTGCTGGAGGTGAAATAGTTAAACAGGTTACCCAATCAGAACCCAGGGGGGTGGAGTCAGAGGGACTATTAAACCAGCTCTGTGTGATGGCCTGGGATTCCGAGTCTGAGAGCGATCCGGAGGAATCCCAGCCGGCACAGGAGTCCCTGCCTCCAGGGCCGGCTGAACTGGGGCAAGGCCTAGATGCTGAGGAAACTCAAGAGCAGGCACCAGGTGAAATCATTCAGGCCCCAGAGGTGCTGGAAGACTCAGTGGCTACAGGTGAGCCTCCCCCGGGGCCCAGTAACCCTTCGGCCTCTCCTGATCTGCAGAGGCTTAGGGCAGAGAGGCGAAGGGAACTGGTGTCTCCCAGGAGGAGTGCTCGCCTTAAGGCCAAGAGAGGCGGGGCTTCTGGGGGCCGGGACCGCCCCCGGCCTTAGAAGAAGATAAAGGTCAGGCAGCCCGGTCCCAGGTTGCGGGAGCAACGTCGTTGTGGAGTACCTGTTTTACCCAGTCCTTGTTCGGCACCCCCAGTGTGCCTATTCCTCGCCCGGCTTCCTGTTTCTGACTCTCCGGTGTTCCTGTTCCTCGCCTGGATTCCTGCTTCTGCCCTACCAGTGCTCCTGTTCCTCGCCTGGACTCCTGCTTCTGCCCTACCAGTGTTCCTGTTCCTCGCCTGGCTACCTGCTTCTGCCCTACCATCGTTCCTGTTACCCCGCCCGGCTCCCTGTCTCGGACCTCGCGTCTCATCTAGTGATCATCTACCCTGCTAGAGACTCTGAACTGATCTTGGCCTACGGTAATAGTACCTTATTCCCCCTGGGACCAGCACAGTTTGCTCCCGCCACACCCGCACTCCCTCTTTGTTGGGGTGCGTTCGGGAAGAGTCAGAGGCCATGGCCGACCAAGCGGCTAGACTGTTGGCAATAGCCCAGGAGAACCAGGCCTTGACGCACACCGTGCAGCAGCTCAGTAACGCGGTTACGGCACTACAGCAGCGTTTGGACGCCCTACCGGCTCCTGGGGCCGACGCCCCGGCTTCTGGCAAGTACCCAGTGGCCTTGCCTGAGAAATTTGATGGGGCCCCGGCCAGCTTTCCCATGTTCCTTGCCCAGGCCAAGCTGTATATTCAGGGGCGCGCCCGGAACTTCCCTGACGACCGCACCAAGGTGCATTTTTTGATTAGTTTGTTAAAGGACCAGGCGGCCAAGTGGGCGTTGCCGCTGCTCAGGCAAGACTCCCCCTTGCTGGCAGACTATGGGGGGTTTTGCAATCTGTTGGAGGCCGCGTTCGGCAACCCCCAGAAGGAGAGTCAAGCCAACCGGGCGATTCGGCGGTTGAGACAGGGCAAGTCCAAGGTGGCCGCATACACCACAGAATTCCGGCTGCTGGCACAGGACTTGACCTGGAATGACTCTGCTCTTCGGGACCAGTATCTCGAGGGGCTTTCAGATGAGATACTGGACCAGCTGGCCACAATGGAACGCCCCACCACGCTAGACACCCTTATTCAACAGAGTCTACAGATAGACGATCGGCTAGAGGACCGGCGTCAGGCTCGGGGCCGCCGGCACCTCCAGTTCTCGGCCCCAGTGTCTACCAGCAGCCCCACAGGCCCAGCTGAGTCATTGGAGGAACCTATGCAGCTTGAGGCAGTGCGGCCACGCCTCTCCCCCACAGAGAAGTCGCGGCGTCGGGAGGGGAACCTATGTCTCTATTGTGGCGGAAGCGGACACTATGCACGGTCCTGTCCTGAGAAACGCCAGCCGCAGGGAAACCGCCAAACCCCAGTAGCTGATGGCCCTGGCTACCTGGGGTCCCAAACAGCACAGAATGGGGCCGCACCAATTGAATTACAACACCTTATGGTTCTGGTACATCTATACCCTCCAGGAGGGCCATGGATTCTTACCCATGCTCTGGTGGATTCAGGGGCAACCCGCTCTTATATGGACGCTGCTTTTGCTGCCCAGCATCGGGTGCCACTTCGGAACAAGCCAGAACCGGTACAGGTGGAGGCAATCGACGGACGGCCCCTGCGTTCGGGTGCCGTCACTCAGGAGACCCAGCCCCTGGTCCTGTGCCTCCAGCAGCACCGTGAGATGCGAACTCTGGATATTGCCTCCATGCCCCGGTTCCCCCTGGTGCTTGGGATGGACTGGCTGGAGGCTCACAATGTGCAGATTGACTGGGTCAAACGGACTGTACACTTCCCAGACCCCAGTTCTCCTGCTGAGACTGAGATGCTAGCAGCTGCGCCCACTGAGGAGGCTGCTGCAACGCTCCCCGCTGAGTACCGGGACTATCACGACGTGTTCGAGGAACGGGGGGCAGACCAGCTGCCGCCGCATCGGTCCTTTGACTGCGGCATAGACCTCCAGCCCGGAGCGCCTCTACCGGTGAGTCGCTTATACTCGTTAACAGAGCCAGAGCGCGAGGCTTTGCAGGACTTCTTGCGCAAGAACCTGGAGCGTGGGTTCATTAGACCTTCTACCTCGCCCACTGCTGCGCCAGTGCTCTTTGTTAAAAAGAAATGTGGGGAGCTCCGCCTTTGCCATGATTACCGGGCCCTGAACAAAATTACCATCCCGGACCGGTACCCCTTGCCCCTTATTTCAGAGTTACTGGAGCGGGTGCAAGGGGCGCAGGTGTTCACCAAGTTAGACCTCCGGGGAGCCTACAATTTGATTCGGATCCGCGCCGGGGATGAGTGGAAGACAGCATTCGGGACCCGGTACGGACAGTTCGAATACCTGGTTATGCCCTTTGGTTTGTGCAACGCGCCTGCTGTGTTCCAACGGTACATCAACCACGTGTTCCAGGACTTGCTAGACAAGTACGTGGTGGTGTACTTGGATGACATTCTGGTTTACTCCCGTGACCCGGCGTGCCACGAGGGCCATGTCCGGACCGTGCTGCAGCGCTTGCGCGAGCATCGTCTGTATGCAAAGCTCAGCAAGTGCGAGTTTCATCAGCGGTCAGTGGACTTCCTGGGTCACCGACTCTCACCAGGTGGGGTGCAGATGGATCCGGGGAAGGTGGCAGCGGTTCGAGAATGGGCGGCACCTCGGAACCGCAAGGACCTACAGCGTTTCCTGGGGTTCGCCAACTATTACCGGACCTTCATTGCGGATTATGCTCACCGCACCATCCCGTTGACCCGGCTACTGCGCCCCAAGACACCGTTTTCCTGGGACAAGGAGGCGGAGGAGGCATTTCAAGGGTTGAAGGCCTGTTTCCAGAGAGCGCCAATCTTGCAACATCCGGATCCTTCTCGACCCTTTGTGGTAGAGACTGACGCCTCCAGTACGGCTCTCGGTGCCGTCTTGTCTCAGCAGCACGGATCGGAAGCGCCACTCTTACCCTGCGCCTTCTATTCCCGCCAGCTCCTTCCAGCGGAGCGTAACTATACCGTGTGGGAGCGGGAACTACTGGCCATCAAGGTGGCCTTTGAGGTTTGGCGCCACCACCTGGAAGGAGCAAGACACCCGGTGGAGGTAAGAACCGACCACCGGAACCTGGAATACCTCCAGACCACCCGCAAGCTAAACCAAAGGCAGATCCGGTGGGCGTTGTTCTTCTCCCGGTTCCAGTTCCGGATCCGCTACATCCCTAGCTCCCAAAACCAGAAGGCGGATGCCCTGTCCCGGAAACCTGAAGACAACGCAGACACGGTTCAGCAAGCAGCACCCACCACGATCCTACCACCAGCTGCATTCCTGGCCACCCAGGAGGTTGAGCCACTGCAGGCTCGGGTGCGGGAACAGCAGCGGGTCGACGCTTGGGCCCAGGAACGACTCCGGGAACTGGCCGAAGGATCATGCCCTCAGTATCCAGGGCTGGTCTCGCATCAGGGCCTTCTGCTGCACCACGGGCGCCTGTACATCCCACCAGGGCCGCTGCGGGCTGAGGTTCTCCGGATGACCCATGATGCTCCAGCGGCGGGGCACTTTGGGCGGTATCGGACCACCCATCTGGTAAGCCGTGAGTTTTGGTGGCCCCGTTTGAAGGCTGACGTGGCTCGCTACGTCGCTGGTTGTGAGGTCTGCAGGCGGGCCAAGGGGGCTACCGGGCGACCCCCCGGCCTTCTACAGCCGTTGCCGGTTCCACCACGTCCTTGGCACACAGTTTCTCTGGACTTTGTAGTGGAGTTACCCCCGTCTCGTGGCTGCACCTGCCTTCTAGTTTTCTCCGACCACTTCACAAAGATGGTGCACTGTGCCCCCTGCCCATCCGTACCCTCAGCTAAGGAAACCGCGCAGCTGTACCTTCAGCATGTCTTCCGCCTGCATGGCCTACCTGAGCGTGTAGTGTCCGACCGCGGCGTTCAGTTCACGTCCCGGTTTTGGCGTGCTTTGCACCAGGCCCTCGGAACAGAGGTCTGTCTCTCATCTGCTTACCACCCACAGACCGATGGCCAGACGGAACGGGCGAACGCGGTGCTGGAACAGTACCTCCGGTGTTACTGCAGCTACCAGCAGGACGACTGGGTCGACCACCTAGCATTGGCGGAGTTCGCTTATAACAACGCGGTGAATGCGTCCACCCAGCAGACCCCGTTCCAGGCCAGTTATGGCTTTCATCCACGGTTGTTTCCGGATGTGCTGCCGGCATCTGCGGTCCCTGCAGTGACGGAGTGGCTTCAGGAGCTCCAGTCCCAGCAACAGCTGTTGATGGAGCAGCTGTGCCAGGCCAAGGAGGCGTACAAGGTCCAGGCTGACCGCCACCGCCAGGTGGGGCCGGAACTTCACGTCGGTGACCTGGTATGGCTTTCCACTCGCCACCTCCACCCTTCTCGACCTTCGCGGAAGCTGGACGCCCGGTTCACCGGCCCGTTCCCGATCGTGAACCAGGTCTCGCCTGTGGCATTCCGTCTCCGGTTGCCAGCAAACCTGAAGGTTCACCCGGTATTCCACAGGTCCCTGCTGAGTCCGGTGGCCCCACCCGACGAGTTCCACCCGGACCGTCCCCGACCGCAGCCAGTTTTGGTGCGGGGAGAGCCTGAGTACGAGGTGGAACGCATTCTGGACTCCCGATACCGCAGGGGAAGGCTGCAGTATCTCATTGACTGGAAGGGGTATGGGCCAGAGGACCGTTCCTGGGAACCAGCGGTCAACGTCCATGCGCCTGCCTGCATCCGAGAGTTTCATGCGGCGTACCCCAGCAAGCCGGGTCCGGACCCTCAAGTGAGGGGGGGGCCTGGGAGGGGGGATGGTGTGATGGCCTGGGATTCCGAGTCTGAGAGCGATCCGGAGGAATCCCAGCCGGCACAGGAGTCCCTGCCTCCAGGGCCGGCTGAACTGGGGCAAGGCCTAGATGCTGAGGAAACTCAAGAGCAGGCACCAGGTGAAATCATTCAGGCCCCAGAGGTGCTGGAAGACTCAGTGGCTACAGGTGAGCCTCCCCCGGGGCCCAGTAACCCTTCGGCCTCTCCTGATCTGCAGAGGCTTAGGGCAGAGAGGCGAAGGGAACTGGTGTCTCCCAGGAGGAGTGCTCGCCTTAAGGCCAAGAGAGGCGGGGCTTCTGGGGGCCGGGACCGCCCCCGGCCTTAGAAGAAGATAAAGGTCAGGCAGCCCGGTCCCAGGTTGCGGGAGCAACGTCGTTGTGGAGTACCTGTTTTACCCAGTCCTTGTTCGGCACCCCCAGTGTGCCTATTCCTCGCCCGGCTTCCTGTTTCTGACTCTCCGGTGTTCCTGTTCCTCGCCTGGATTCCTGCTTCTGCCCTACCAGTGCTCCTGTTCCTCGCCTGGACTCCTGCTTCTGCCCTACCAGTGTTCCTGTTCCTCGCCTGGCTACCTGCTTCTGCCCTACCATCGTTCCTGTTACCCCGCCCGGCTCCCTGTCTCGGACCTCGCGTCTCATCTAGTGATCATCTACCCTGCTAGAGACTCTGAACTGATCTTGGCCTACGGTAATAGTACCTTATTCCCCCTGGGACCAGCACACTCTGGGAGGGACGAAGGGAGAGTTCTTTGGGTGGTTGGTTGGAGTGGGAGTGAATTGGGATAGAGTCTGTGGGTAGGTTGAGTGAGTGTAGCAAAATAAACTGAGTCAGGAACAGTTAGGAGCTAGGAAGACAAGTAAATATCTGAGAGGTGGTTTAGTGAGTTAGAGCAGGTAGTGGAACATATAGGTCTGGATAGGCACCCCATGATTGTAATTGACTGAGACCGTTTAAGAAACCACACGCTTGTTAAACTGCAATAAATAAACAGAGGTTTATGTTCCAATTTAACCCTGACTGGACTCAGTATTTTACCAGGTAGGGCCTGGGTGGCGGCAGTGAGAAATAAAGTGGTGGCACAGGGATCAATGGACGATGAAACGTCCGGGGACCCTGTGTGATCGTCACAGAAAAGTGGCGGCAGCGGCAGGATTCGATAAGTCTAAGAGCCTGTGAGGGGAAGCAATACACCTGGAGAGGGGAAGGGTAAATCGGTGAAGTGATTACCTGGGCCGAGGGTGTGATTGAGGTAAACCCCAGATTGCCATGAAGCCGAGATCACAATAAGAGCAAGAGATCTCAGAAGTGTGATGGCCTGGGATTCGGACTCGGATGCTGAACCTGAGGAATCCCAGCCTGCACAGGATTCCCCGCCTCCAGAACCATCTGAGTCGGGGCTGGAGCTTGAGCCTGAAGGGTCCTCACCTGTGCTGGATCCTCAGGTGCAGGCACCAGCTGAGTCTTCTCTGGCTCCTGAGAGGATGGAGGACCCATTGTCTGCAGGTGCTCCACTCTCAGTCCCATTAGGGGAAGATGAGGTTACCTCTGGGTCCGGTAACCCTCCAGCCTCTCCTGAACTGCAGAGGCTCAGGGCAGAGAGGCGGAGGGAAGTAAGTTCCCGCAGGAGGAGTGCTCGCCTCCAGGCCAGTGGACCTGGGCCGCCCTATGCCTTGGGGCAGATAAAAGCCAGCCAGCCCCAGTCCCAAGTTGCAGGAGCAACATTGTTGGTAGCCAGTTCCTGCCTGAACCCTGTCCTGCTTTCTTGCTGGAGCTCCTCACCTCACCCTACTCCCTGCCCTGTGCCCAGCTTCAGCTTTGATGGACTGCCTCCATGCTGCACCTTCGACCTTGGACTGGACTCAGACCTCGCCTCACGGTTAACCCACGGGACCAGCACAAGAAGACTGTTCTGGCAGAGGCTTAGGGTCAGGGTCAGTGGAAGTAAGCTTGCAAGGTTAGAGGCAAAAACCTAAAGCTATACTTTGAGGACCAGGGTCTTGAAAAGCCAAGCCGGGAGGAACAGTGTTGAGAGTAAAATTCTCTTATTTAATTAATTAGTGCAAAATACTAACTCACACATAATGCCCCCCAAGAAGACCAAGCACCCCGTGAGAGAAAACCCATACGAAAGCTCTGGGGAAGAGAATGGGAATCCCCAGGGGGAGGAAACGAGAATGGAAGAGATGACTAAAACCCCACCTGAAGTAGAAGTTCCACAGTTCTCAGAGGATTTTGAAAAGTGGAAATTTGTACAAGAATATAACTTGAAATTAGAGCTTGAGAAAACTAGAACTGAACAAGACTTGGAAAAAGAAAAAGAAAAATTGAGGCTTGAGCAAGAATTGGAAAAAGAAAAATTGAGGGCTGAGCAGGAAAGGGAACAGCAGCGGTTTCAGTTAGAGATGAGATGGTTGGAATTAACGGTATGATTGGAAAATCAAAATAATAGTAATAAAACCAATGGGCAGAACCAAATGAAGATAGATTTAAAACGCTTTCCTGAGTTTAGGCATAAGGATAGCCCAGAAGCATTTTTAGTATCCTTTGAGAGAGCCTGTCACAATTTTCAAGTGAGAGAGGAAGATAAAATGATGATCTTGAGAGCTAGAATAAGTGGTCCTCTAGCTGAAATATATGCACAAATGACTGAGGAACAATCCCGAAATTTTGAGGTGTACAAGCAGTTAATATACACCCACTTTGGGATTACCTCAGAGCAGTTGAGAAAAATTTTTAGAAGTGTGACAAAGGTGAGGGAGGAAACCTATGTGCAGCTGGGTGCAAAGATAAAAACTTACCTCACGAGATGGTAAGAGCAAGAGAATGCAGACACGGTACCAAAGATTAGGGAAGTGATAGCGTTGGAGCAATTTTACGACACAATAAATGGCCAATTGAAGTACCTGATAAAAGAAAGGAACCGCAAGACAATAGAGGAAGCAGCTGGTTTAGCCGATAAAATAAATGAAATGGCCCACGGATTTGTTGGGCCAAAATTTGGTAGGAGATATTGGGAAACAAACAAGAATAAATTTCAGCAAACCAAAGGAAAGATTACCTCAGAAACTGATAAGAGAAGTAGCTCCTCTTCAAAAAGCCAACATGAGAAGGCACACACCCATACGGAGTTTACTGAGGGAAAAGTCAATAAAACAAGTTATGCAGGACCCAAAGACATTTGACGCTGGAGATGTGGAAAATTAGGTCGTAAAAGTTTTGATTGTAAAACAGGAAAAGAAACGTCTATTGGTAGCACCACACAAAAACAGACATATTGTATCCGGCCTGTGGAGCAGTGCCAGGCTAGTCAGGTTGTCAAGGGAACCAACATGCCAGCTGAAATTCCCAGGTGTTGAAAAAAGGCTATTTATGTGTGTAACAACTGCGACCCGTGTTTTATTAGCCCCCAAATGGAAAGTGAGTGAGGTCCCAACTAAAGAGGATTGGCAACTTAAATTTGACAGAATATGCACAACTTGCAGATTTAACGTATAGAATAAGAGAGCAAGAAGAACATATGTTTCAAGAAGACTGGAAAACATTTATTTAATATATGGAAAATAACTGTATACAGCTGAAAACGCTGGCAGCATGAAGATAAATTCAACAGAGTAAATAATTTTTGATGGATGTAAAAGTGGAAAACTGATCTGAATGGTTACAGTAAAATATGCCAGGATGTAGGATACGTAGAATGAACCATGGAAAGAGAAGAAGGGAAATCACTGGATATTTTAAAGTTTGTAAAATGTTTATTTGAAATTGAAAAATTGAAAATTTAATAAAAATTATTATAAAAGAAGAAGAGAGGTGAAATACAAATATTTGAATGAACAAATGAACGTACATTGAACAAGGTTCCATTATTCCCTTAGCCATCCACATCTGAATCAGATTCAGTACATCATAGCCTGTTAACCAACCTCTCACTAGGACTGTTGAAGAAAGACCCTCTTTCCCAGGAGACCCCACAGAGCTTCCTTGACATCTTTGTTCCTGAGGCTGTAGATGTAAGGGTTGGACATTGGGGTGATGACAGTGTACACCACAGCAAAGACAGCCCCTCGCTGGGATGAGTAGCTGGATGTTGGCAAAAAGTAGACAGCAATGATAGCTCCATAGAAGAGGGTCACCATGGTGAGGTGGGAGCCACAAGTGGAGAAAGCTTTGCGCCTCCCCGATGAAGATAACTTCATCACAGCTACCACAATGCGGACGTAGGTGAGGATGACTAACACAAAAGGTCCAAGAACGACGATGACACCTTCAAAGAAGATGACGGCTTCATTGACACTGGTGTCTGAGCAGGACAGCTGCAGGAGGGGCTGATGGTCACAAAAGTAATGGAACAAGTGGTTGTCCCCACGATAACTGAGACGCAGGAGGAGGCTGGCATGGAGCATGGAGTGGAGGGTAGAAACAATCCAGCAGCCAGCTACCAGGTGTCCACAGACCTTCTGGTTCATTACCGTGGTGTAGTGTAGTGGATTGCAAATTGCAACATAGCGATCCAGAGCCATGACGCTCACTATCAGAAGGTCAGTCACGCCAAACACGTAGAAGAAGAAGAACTGAGCCATGCAGCAGTAGAAAGGGATAGTCTTGGAAGTGGAGATGATGTGAGCCAACATCTGAGGCACAGTGACTGATAGGAAGCCCACATCCACCACCGAGAGGCTCCGAAGCAAGAAATACATGGGAGTCTGGAGTCGGGCATCCAGAGAGATGAGAATGATCATCATGATGTTGCCCAGAAGTCCTGCTCCATACATCAGCAGAAAGATTAGGAACAAGAGTGGCTGCTCTTTAGGCTGGGTGGAAAAACCCAGAAGGACAAACTCGACGATGTCTGTGCCATTCTCACAGTCCATGGGACCTGCAGAGAGAAACACACCACACAGCTGGCATGAGCCAAAGGGCTTCATAGCATAGTTTCCTGCCTAGAGGAAGGCCCATCTAACACAACACTGAAAGGGATGGTTCAGTGGTTAAGATTGCAAATTTTGGAACACAGATTCTGAGGTTGAACTCTCAGTATGTGAATTTTGGCCTTTTTACATTTGTTGAGCAGTCTTTTTGTTTTGTGGTTTTATCAGGTGGAAAATGTGGAATGCCATTAACAAACTGTCAGCTACCAAATACTATCAAATCCTTTGGATACTGCCCACCATTTCATATCAACAATAAAGTACTGTCAACATTTCTAAATACGATACCATATAGAGAATCAAATATTTTTGCTTAATAAATATTCTGGCATAGCTACCGTTAAATACTAGGTGGTCATTTCCCCCCTCATTCAGTTGTTTGGATATTGATAAAGGTCATCTCCTCCTAAACCAGAGATGGGGGACTTGTCGTCTTCCAGCTGTTGTTGGACCTCAACTCTCACCTGCCCCAGGTAGCACAGCCAACAGTCAGGGATGATGGAAGTTGAAGTTCAACATCTGAAGGACACAGGTTATCCACTCCTGCTCTGAACTATCCTTTCCTGCTTACAATGATTCTCCAGTTTTGTTACATTATATCTGGCTAATGACCACCAGTCACACTCATTGTTTCAACACACCTATTTGTTTGTGGCTCCACCTTGACAGTTTTCATAGGATGGAACAAGAAACAACACGCGACAAGCTGTGATGACCTGGTGCATTTCCCAATTCTTAAAATTATTTTATAATTATTAAAAAATGAAAAAAATGGTTCAGGGCTGCCTTTAATGTGCTTTCAACACTTAATGATGCACTATATTGAGTAAAGCCATTGGTTTACCTTGCCCAGTCATCTCTACTGTGACTGGCAGCAGTGTCCCAAGATCTTGGGTCGAGATTGCCCCCAATGAGTCAATTTAAGAGTATTTGTCGTGATCGGGAATCTGTGGAACAAAGTAACATATTCACATGGCATGCATTATCTTTTGCAACCTGATGATGCCATGGAAAACCAAGGCAATAACTGATCAAAGAAGAATCTGACAGATTCAGGGACCACAGGGCACATGTGAATGAAGTATAGAGAGCCAATGACTGAGTGGGGGAAAGTGGATAGCAGATAATCTTTTAGCCCTGTGCCTCTTACTAGACAGTCAAGTGCAACAGCAGATATATAGACAGAAGATGGGGAGGGAGAGAGAGAGGGAGACACAGAACATAATTTTTAGTGGTGGTGAGCCATGTTCTAAAATATGGGTTTGCTGTTATCACGTCTAGTAAGATCACATCATAGTCTGATCACAAAGTTTCATGGATATTGAATTGGATGTAGGGATTTTTGAATCTGTCCATTTTGGTTCCTTTAGTTCCTGTAATCTTAAATTCAATTCTCCACATTCCTACATCAGTGTCCTTTTTAGTTTATGTCCGTGTGATAATTCATCAGGATTTTAGTGCAATTTCCCTCCAATTTGCATATTTTATATGCACGCTTTTACAAAGCAAATTGTAATGCAATTTTGTATGTTCTTTTTGGTAATATATGCATTTTTTATGAGCACTTTGCCTAGTAAATTCATTTTTGTACACATTACTTGACTGGAGAACCACAATGCAAAGTTCAGAGAAGCATGAAATTTGAAGGATGGCTTTGTTTCAGTTTTCATGTGGCTTCTGAAAGTGTGGATTAAGTAGCCCACCCTCTTCCCGCAATAACTCTTGCTCTCACTCTCTAATCTCCCATGGACCCACTCTTTCTGCCTGCACAAGCTCCCATTCAAATTCTCGCTCTCCTCCTCCCACCAGACCCACTGTCTGCCCATGCAATTTTGAGAAGGAGCCTGAATATGTGAAGAAAAAGTAGTTGTGTTTGAAGTCCAAACAGGACAGGGGACACTTTTCTCAAAAAAGAAAAGAAAAAGACACTCACATTTTTTTAGGGATGGGTGGCAACCCTAGCTAACACTTGCTTTGAAGTATCATGCAGTATCTCTGCACACAAATCAGAATGAATGCTAATTAAATCCCCATTATCATCTAATCTCTTTGCAAATTAATAAACAGGTTTTCTGGAAGCAGTCTATTAGTCTGCTCCAGTGCAAACAATGAAGGGGGCTTCCTGATGGCTGTTTATTGTAGGATCAGAGTTCCTCATGCATGCAAAGGCGTGTTTGTTTTTTTTTGCAGAGGACACACCACATTGTTGTGATGTTTCAAGGACCCATTTGCAAGTTATGCCCTCATCTGAAAGCACCCAAAGAGGTGGAAGACTGCGGTAAACACTTGCCCCGCCCCCCAAATGGGGCAGTATAATTCACAATAACAAGCTTAAGATGTGAAGGTGAGCAATCAAGCTGAAACTACAGCACATATTAGAGGTCTTCTACTGTCCCACAATCACTTTACCTATTTTGTGGTCCCATATATCAAATGTCCACATTTTACATCCTTGTGCACAACATATCCACAGGCTTTTCATTCACAGATCTCTGTTGCTCATGCCTATAGGAACATACACAAGAGCATTTTCTCTCCAAACTATTGCTGGGCTGATCTTGCGTCAGAAGGGCTGCCTTGCCTTGCCTTGGTCTGGGCCAGACAAATTCAGTCCCACCACAGACTCGCATTCTGTCTCATCTAGCTGATGAAGGTCTAAATAAAGGGTGCCTAGCACACTGTTACAGGCATTGTGTTAAAAGTTAATGGGGCATCAGAGACAGTGGCATGCCTCAAGATGGTAACTAAATCCATCCTTACCTGCCTCTGTTTGGATGCTCTTAACTCCTCGCCCACTTGATCTTCAGGCTTGAACAAAAGCACTGGGTAAAATGGAACAAAACCCAACAGAACTGCTTTGCTTAAGTATCTCTAAGTTCTGATAAGAAACAGGAAGGGTCTCGTTAAAGGATTTGCATTGGGAGCCTGTAGAGATCTCTCACAAGCCACTTGAGAATAGCTGCTCTTCAACTCTAAAAAGAAAACTTAGCAATCGTGTTCTATATATCAAGTATAAAAATTCCACCCTTTCCCCAGCTTATGTTTCCCCCCATAAACTGGATTGTATCATATCTGTTTACATGAAATCAGGCCACCAAAGATTGCAACAGACTACAACCGACCTTGCTTTTTAACCTCTATGGATTCAGCTAGACTGGTAACGAAAAGCAATTTATATGTGTTGTATGTGCAATATGAAAGGAACATTTCGTACAAAGATTACCATAATAAAGGACAAAAGTGGTAAGGACCTAACAGAAGCAGAAGACATCAAGAAGAGGTGACAAGAATACACAGAGGAATTATACCAGAAAGGTATGGATGGCTCGTATACCCTAGGTAGTGTGGTTGCTGACCTTGAGCCAGACATCCTGGAGAGTGAAGTCAAATGGGCCTTGGAAAGCACTGCAAATAACAAGGCCAGTGGAAGTGATGGTATTCCAGCTGAACTATTTAAAATTTTAAAAGATGATGCTGTTAAGGTGCTACACTCAATATACCAGCAAGTTTGGAAAACTCAGCAGTGGCCAGAGGATTGGAGAAGATCAGTCTACATCCCAATCCCAAAGAAGGGCAGTGCCAAAGAATGCTCCAACTACCGCACAATTGCACTCATTTCACACGCTAGCAAGGTTATGCTTAAAATTCTACAAGGAAGGCTCAAGCAGTATGTGGGCCGAGAACTCCCACAAGTGCAAGGGGCAGAGGAACCAGAGACCAAATTGCAAACATGCGCTGGATTATGGAGAAAGCTAGAGAGTTCCAGAAAGACATCTACTTCTGCTTCATTGACTATGCAAAAGCCTTTGACTGTGTCAACCACAGCAAACTATGGCAAGTTCTTAAAGAAATGGGAGTGCCTGATCACCTCATCTGTCTCCTGAGAAATCTGTATGTGGGACAAGAAGCTGCAGTTAGAACTGGATATGGAACAACTGATTGGTTCAAAATTGGGAAAGGAGTACGACAAGGCTGTATATTGTCTCCCTGCTTATTTAATTTATATGCAGAATTCATCATGCGAAAGGCTGGATGAATCCCAAGCCAGAATTAAGATTGCCAGAAGAAATATTAACAACCTCAGATATGCAGATGACACAACCTTGATGGCAGAAAGTGAGGAGGAATTAACGAACCTTTTATTGAGGGTGAAAGAGGAGAGCACAGAATATGGTCTGAAGCTCAACATAAAAAAAATGAAGATCATGGCCACTGGTCCCATCACCTCCTGGCAAATAGAAGGGGAAGAAATGGAGGCAGTGAGAGATTTCCCTTTCTTAGGCTCCATGATCACTGCAGATGGTGACAGCAGTCACGAAATTAAAAGACGCCTGCTTCTTGGGAGAAAAGCAATGACAAACCTAGACAGCATCTTAAAAAGTAGAGACATCACCTTGCCAACAAAGGTCTGTATAGTAAAAGCTATGGTTTTCCCAGTAGTGATGTATGGAAGTGAAAGCTGGACCATAAAGAAGGCTGATCGCTGAAGAATTGATGCTTTTGAATTATGGTGCTGGAGGAGACTCTTGAGAGTCCCATGGACTGCAAGAAGATCAAACCACTCCATTCTTAAGGAAATCAGCCCTGAGTGCTCACTGGAAGGACAGATTGTGAAGCTGAGGCTCTAATACTTTGGCCACCTCATGAGAAGAGAAGACTCCCTGGAAAAGACCCTGATGCTGGGAAAGATGGAGGGCACAAGGAGAAGGGGACGACAGAGGACGAGATGGTTGGATAGTGTTCTCGAAGCTACCAACATGAGTTTGATCAAACTGCGGGAGGCAGTGGAAGACAGAAGTGCCTGGTGTGCTTTGGTCCATGGCAGGGGCGCCGACTTATAAAAAATATTGGGGGGGCCCATACCGGGGTCCCGCCCCGGGAAGTTTTCTAAGTTCCCCGCAGGGCGGGGCCGCTGCAGAAGGGTGAGTGGCGAGGGCGGGATGGGGCCGCGCGCTCCTTTCCTCGGCTGCCCTCGTCGCGGGCCTTGGCTCCCGCGGCCGGCGAGGGGAGCCCGGGCCGCGCGCGGCTGCTGCTGCCGCCGCCGCCACCTCTCCTGGGGGCGCCGCCTCCCCGGGCGGGAACGCTGCGGGTGCGCGAGGGATGCCATGGGGTATTATTTTCACCTTGCTTTTTTAAAAAGGAAAACAAGCCACACTTTACTAAATGTACGCAAAACACCTGGAACATGCAGCTCTTTAGATGGCAATGAAGGTGGTGAGAATGGAGAAGTGATGATCTCATTGCCCTCTGGATTTTGGGTTAAATATTTGAGAGAATAAGCTTTATCGTAAAGCAGGTTTTAGAAACGAAACTCACCCTGATAAGGCCCATCTAAGGACTAAATGCCATCTACATAACATGCCCAGAATCTTATGTTTTTTTGCAAGTCATGTTGTTCTGCCAAAACGCAGGCTAAAATGACTGCATGGAAAACGTGGCATGCTAATAGCGATTTGAAGTTAAATATTCATACTGATGAATAGCTATATCAGCAGAGCAGTGGCGTAGCGTGGGTTGTCAGCACCCGGGGCAAGGCAAGTAATTTGCACCCCCTAACCCGTGGATTTTAGCACTTGAGTGCGAGCGCCCCCCCCCCCTAGATGCCTGGTGCGGCCGGCCCCCCTGCACCCCCCACGCTACGCCACTGGGAACAGCTAAGGGAGCTGGGCATGTTTAGCATGGAGAAGAGGAGGTTAAGGGGTGATATGATAGCCATGTTCAAATATATAAAAGGATGTCACATAGAGGAGGGAGAAAGGTTGTTTTCTGCTGCTCCAGAGAAGCGGACACGGAGCAATGGATCCAAACTACAAGAAAGAAGATTCCACCTAAACATTAGGAAGAACTTCCTGACAGTAAGAGCTGTACGACAGTGGAATTTGCTGCCAAGGAGTGTGGTGGAGTCTCCTTCTTTGGAGGTCTTTAAGCAGAGGCTTGACAGCCATACATAGGCGCCGACCCCATGGGGCCTGAGGGGGCCCGAGCCCCCTCAAAAATTTTATTGGGGGGGCTCCGCCCCCCCAATAATTAAAAAAATTATCGCGCGCCTTGGCTCCCGCGGCCGGCGAGGGGAGCCCGGGCCGCGCGCGGCTGCTGCTGCCGCCTCTCCTGGGGGCGCCGCCTCCCCGGGCGGGAACGCTGCGGTTGCGCGAGGGAGGAGGGCGGCCCCCGGGGGCTGGGAGAGCCGGGCTGCCGTGGCCGAGAGGGCTGCTCTGCCGGGCGCCGCTGACATAATTTAAGCAAATTATCGCGCGCCTTGGCTCCCGCGGCCGGCGAGGGGAGCCCGGGCCGCGCGCGGCTGCTGCTGCTGCCGCCGCCGTTTGTGGTCATGGCGGAGCTGCCGCCTAGGGAGGAGGGGAGAGGGGGCTGGCGGGGGGGGCAGGCGGTGAAGGGGGCTTGGCTGCGCTCTCTCTCTCTCTCGCTCTCTCTCGGGCTCTCTCTCTCTCTCTCTCTCTGGCTCTCTCATAGGCGCCGACTCCATGGGGCTAGGCGCAGCACGCTCTCCCCTATTCGCTCACGAGGAGGCGGCGCCACTTTATTTGCATATTCATGAGCTTATTTATTATTCATGAGCTTTCCCGGGCCCCCCCAATATTTTTTATAAGTCCGCGTCCCTGCAGCCATATGTCAGGAGTGCTCTGATGGTGTTTCCTGCTTGGCAGGGGGTTGGACTCGATGGCCCTTGTGGTCTCTTCCAACTCTATGATTCTATGAGGCTGTGTCAGATAGGGTGGAAATTTCATCCTTTCTGTCCCTCACATGGGAAACCGAAAAACACCCTCTCAGAATTAACTAGGGACCAGGATTACCAAAGCCCCATTCTCCCTGCAACCGCTCGGGTATCCGGTGGGCACCTAGTGAAATTATTTCCAACCACAAAGTCCAATACAAAGTATTTTTGTGGTAGGGAAGGAGTTTCAGCTTTGCCTTGTAGGCTGTTCCTCCAAGCTGTCTTTGCGGCGCGTAACAGCCTGGAAGAGAATCGGCGAGAGGATCTTTAGAATTCAGTGCAAATTGAATTTCACCGGAGTCGGCGCCTATGGTCCATGGGGTCATGGAGAGTCGGACACGACTAAACGACTAAACAACAACAACAACATGTGTGAAATAACATTGTGCCACCAGATGGTGATGTGGAGTCCCGTTTTTCTCTACCTGTTTTTCCTGTTTAAATTTACAACACTTTATACTGAAACACTTCTGCCTATGTCAGGCAGGGCAGGGCTAAGACATTTTGGCACCTGAGCTGAACCATGAAATGCCCCCACTGCAGGGAGGGGCATGAAGATCTACATCAGGAACAAGATGGGGGGGATATATATGGGGGAGAAGGGAGAAGTGAAGAGCTACATTTGGAATAAGGGTGGGAATCAAATCAACCTTACCCAGTGGATGAATTGGGAATCAAAGGCCACTGCAGTGGGAGTGGAGCCTTCTCTGAATCACACCAGAGGAGTGCAGATCCCAGGAGACTCCAGAGGGCAGCTCCCACCATTTCCTCCCTGTGGGTGGGAAGAGGCCAGCAGCACCTCCTATTAAAACATTAAAAGTGTGTTATATTAGGGAATGGGAATGTTGCTTTGCAAATGTGTTTATTAGGCAAATTTTCCATATTAAAATGTATATATGGGATACTATTGCATTAAAATGCTGCAGACATTCATTTTTCAATAAAATGCCACCAGGTGCAGAAATATCACGTGACATCATTATGATGTCAGGACAAAGCATTTGCCTTTGCATACTAGCTTGCATCAAATGATTCACTTCCTGCTTCTTGCTTTCAGCAAGTATTGGCTGGCCTTGGATGCTCTGAGCAAAAGGCACCAAATGAAATTCCCACTTGCTAAGGAACCCCCAGGAGTGCTCTTAAAGTGCACTTGAGAGCCAGCGTGGTGTAGTGGTTAAGAGTGGTAGTCTTGTAATCTGGGGAACCGGGTTCGCGTCTCCGCTCCTCCACATGCAGCTGCTGGGTGACCTTGGGCTAGTCACACTTCTTGAAGTCTCTCAGCCCCACTCACCTCACAGAGTGTTTGTTGTGGGGGAGGAAGGGAAAGGAGAATGTTAGTCGCTTTGAGACTCTTTAAAGGGAGTGAAAGGCAGGATATCAAATCCAAACTCCTCCTCCTCCTCCTCCTCCTCCTCCTCCTCCTCCTCCTCTTCCTCCTCCTCCTCCTCCTCCTCTGCTTCTGCTTCTGCTTCTGCTTCTGCTTCTGCTTCTTCTGCTTCTTCCTTTGCAACCAGGCCTTTGTGGGTGTGATTGGGGCGAGGTGGCCTCACGGGCTGAATTGGGACCTCTGGAGAGCCCAGTCTGAGGTTCCTCATCTCTGGTCTACATGAAGCCACTAGGAGACATCATCCTGAGGTTTAGGCTGAGACTCCATCAGTCCATGACACCCAGCTCTCCAAAAAAGAGGATGCTGATTTGCATAACAGTGGTACGTGTTAATTTATACATATAGGTGTAATCTTGGATATAGTTAATATCATTTAAACAGAAAGACAACACATCTCCCCAGCCATTGCAGATGACCTGGGTGTACTTGCTTGATCTACTGTCTAGGTGCTAGTCGTGGGTAGGCAGCTTCAAGGGCCATCTACTTGCTCTCCCCTTTGGGGTTAAAAGGTAATGGTAAAGGGACCCCTGACAATTAAGTCCAGTCATGAATGACTCTGGGGTTGCGATGCTCATTTTGCTTTACAGGCCGAGGGAGCCAGTGTTTGTCTACTTATGCAGACAGTTTTTCCAGGTCATGTGACCAGCATGACTAAGCCACTTCTGGCAAAACCAGAGCAGTGCACGGAAATGCCATGTACCTTCCTGCCGGAAGGATACCTATTTATCTACTTATCTGACTTTATTTATCTACTTATCTGACTTTTTTCAAAGAATCTGGGGATACTTCTTTTTTTTTTTGAAAAGAGAAACAAAAGTTATTAAAAAAGGTGTTTTGTAAAAAAAGCAACGAAGTAATATCTTCTCTTCTGTGGTCTCTTCTGGCCTTCCTCTGCAGCCTTCCTCTGGGCCCTGGCCTGCTCTTTTGGAGTGCTAGCCGCCATGGAGTAGGCTCGGATCAGGCCTGGGCTCAGCCACGTGTCCTTGCCCTCCCGGTGCTCTTCTACCTCTTCTCCTCAGTGGCGGCAGTGGCGCAGCAAGGTCGGGGCTCCCCTCTTTTTTCTCCTTCCTCTTTCTCTCTCTTCCTTCTCCCTGCGTTGGCTCCGGGGTTTTCCTGGCCCCGGAGCACTGCTGGGCAATAGGCTGGGTGCTCTCACTCCCAGCTCGATTTGGGTCAAGGGGGGGGGGGGATCAGCGGGTTCCCCAGTTGACGCACCGGGCATCCCCGGTTCCCCCTTGGCAGTGGCACTGGCAGCAGCAGTCTCAGCAGCCCGGAGCCAGCCTGGTAGCGCAGTTGGCTCTGGCTGGCTTCAGGAGCTGTTCGCTGCCGTGGCGCCTGCCATTTTGCCTTGCCAGAAGTCCCCATATGATGTGTCTTGTGCCGCTGAACCAATCACGAAACATTAATTCCCTACCAATAAATCTATAACACTTAAAATATAAATCCGGGGACATTCCGGGGATGGATTTTGTCCAGGGACAGATTTCTAAATCGGGGGGCTGTCCCCAGGAAACGGGGACATCTGGTAACCATAATCTACTTGCACTGCGTGCTTTTGAACTGCTAGGTTGGCAGGAGCTAGGACCGAATAACGGGGGCTCACCCTGTCGTGGGGATTTGAACTGCTGACCTTTCGATCAGCAAGCCCAAGTGGCACAGTGGTTACTTATCTTTAAAATGGACTTGGAGCCAGACAGCCTTTCACATAGAGAATGCCTTTCAACAGAGGACTTTAAAGGAGGACACAGTAAAGGAGGACCACTTATGTACATCCTAGGCAGATGGTAGAGATTATGATGTTTCTGAACTAGTATCAAGGAGTAGCCTGAACAAGTGGAAAATTAATCCAGCAGGACAGAGATACTATTTACTGGGGAGTCACGAGTCCTGGAGAATGTGTATGATGGGGTTGCACTTTGCTTTGTTGCTTTTGGGTACTCCAGCACTGCCTGAGATTGCCCAGGTGTATGGGATGGCTTCTTAAACACTTTTGCTTGGTGTAGCTGTTCTGTCCTTTTCCTGGAGAAGTCAGACTTGGCCACAGTCATCCATGTGTTGCACGCCAACCCAATCTCCCAGTGGTGCAAGATTCCAGGAGTTCTAGGCACTTACTCGGGGTTCACTTTCCTCGGAATGAGGGACAGATGAGACTGTGGTGTCTTTGTGATATATGGTTTATTTACACATGCTTCTCCTATAGTCACAGCCTTGGATTCCAGCAGAAATCAAGCATGTCTCTCCCTCACAAGCTTCAGCCTGCAGCCTGCTTCTAGCTTCCAGTTCACACACACACACACAACACAACTCTGGCTTTTGTCTTTATAACCAACAGCCAGTTGAGGGAGAGGGCCCACCCATTTGTCTTCTGACACAGAGCCACTTCCTTTGTTACCTTAATGACCCATACTTGGGGAACCATTACCTCTTCCGGAACCTGGCCTGGCGATTCCAGGCAACTGAAACCTTGCTGGATCCAGGAATTAAGAGAGTCTCAGGCATGCACCCTGCCCCCAACTCACAGCACATGCATTTATGATACGCAAATTAGACTACAATAATACAACGAAAATCAAGTGCATTTAAAGAGTGTTTAGAGATTTCAATTGGTTCAAAATGTGGCTGCCAGGATATTAACTGGAGTTAGTCGCACATAATATATAACTGTTTTGTTGCTTTTTAGAATTGTAGAGTTGGAAGCGACCCTGAGTGCAGGGGCGTCTAACAGGTTGATTATGATCTACCTATCAATTGTGGGATGTACCTGGTTGATTGCGGGACCCTGATGCCCCCCCCCCCAACCCCTCCCAAAGGCTCAACAACTTTGGCTGACCCTTCCCCCCAAAAAACTCAACAACTTCGGTCAATTCAATGGGTAGATCACTGCTAGTTTATTTATACTGGGAATAGATCACAGTCTCTTGGAAATTGGACACTCCTAGTGCAGCCCCCTGCCATGCAGGAATATGCAGCTGTCCCATACTGAGCTCCGTCATAGAGAGGAGAGGTGGACTTACAGAGAAGGAAATTGCTACATCATCCATAACTGGCAAAGACCACTCTGCTGTGTGATGATGAGTCATCTTCCCTTGGAGTAATTTCAAAGCTACTCCATTGTCCTACAAAAAGTCGGATTTTCTGAGTGGGGATGAAGGCTAAACAGGGGAAACAGGGAGGGCATTCCTGATGTCAAGGAGGTTCCTTGTCAAAAGTGGGTGAGCACCACAAATGAATAACCACACCCTAGGCCAACCCCAACCTCTCTCCCCACCAAAGGAACACAAGCAAACAGCAAAGAACCTGCACAAGCAACGCTGACACCAAACCCTACATATAGTAAGCAAAATAGAAACATCGCCACCCCACCCCCATCTCCACCCCACCTCTTTCCCCCTTTTCTTCCTAATGTCTCAACAAATGAAACTGATTTGTAAAAATGTTACATGGGGGGCGGGCGGAATACGAGAGAGAGACATTGCAAACTCTTTTGTAAATCAAGAAAATCTTTAATAAAAAAAAGAAAAGAAAAGTGGGTGAGCAAAATGTGTCTTTCCCAAGTGTGGAAAAGTCAATATCAAGTGTGGTAGCAACTCTAACTTTCTAAGATTGCTGCTGGTTTGTTTAGCAGCTGTAGTTTGTGTGCAACATTAATCTTTAAATTGTTTGGTGTATTTTATTGATTTTTCTAGCCGCCTTGATTATTCTTTTTACGGACAGAATTTTTTAATATATCAACATCAACATCACCACCATCAGCAACGCACTCAATGCATTTATGAAAAAGACACTGTGCCTTTTCCAGGTGCCTGCTTCCTCAGAAAATCTCTGATCCTGCCGAGAAGCCTCCGTGCAGCTGCCTTTATGTCCTGGTTCCTCAGGCTGTAGATGAAGGGGTTCAGCATGGGTGTGACCACTGCGTACAAGAGAGAGATGACGGTGCCTTTCTGGGCTGCGTAAGCAGAGGCAGGCTGGAAGTAGAGGGAGCTGATGGTGCCGTAGAACAAGACCACTGCAGCCAAGTGGGAGCCGCAGGTGGAGAAGGCTTTGCGCTTCCTAGCGGTAGGTGGGACTCTCATGATAGCACAGAAGATGTGGATGTAGGAGATGAAGATGAGAACAAAAGGCCCTAGGATATCCACAACTCCCTCTGTCTGCACCAGAATTTTTATGAGCCCTGTCTCAGAGCAGGAGAGTTCCAAAAGAGGATAGACGTCACAGAAGAGGTAGGGGATCTCCCTAGAGGCACAGAAAGACAGGCGGGATACCAGAAGCGTGTAGAGCAAGGAGTGGAGAGCGGAAATGATCCAGGACCCAGAAGCCAAAACGAGGCAGCACTTGTGGCTCATCAGGGTGGTGTAATGTAAAGGGCGGCAGATGGCCACATAGCGGTCATAAGCCATGCAGGCCAAGAGGAAATTATCAGTGTTGCCAAAGGTCAAGAAGAAATACATCTGGATCAAGCAGCCATTGAAGGAGATGGTCTTGGTTTCGGACATCAAACTCATCAATATCTTAGGAACAGTGGTGGAAGCAAACATGGCATCTGCCAGCGAGAGGTAGCTGAGGAAGAAGTACATTGGGGTGCGACGGAGGTGGTCATCAAAGCGGATCAGCAGGATTATCAAAAGGTTCCCTAGTAGGGTTAACAGGTAGATGAAGAGAAAAAGAAAGAAGAGGAGACTCTGATGTTCTGCTAGGGCAGAGATACCCAAAAGGACCATTTCAGAGATGCTTGTCTGGTTCTTTCTGGCCATTTTACATCTGTAAAAGGGAATGAGAGACCAAGATACCGTTTAACTGCTGCTGTGCAACCTTGCAACTTAGCCACACAACGAGAAGGGTTCGGTTGGGTCTTGCTTACCTGCAGCAGGTCACAGATTTCCCTTTGGAGAATGTGGTAGCTGAGATCACAAAGGGCACACACACAAACGATTTGAATCAAGACCACAACCTGCTTCACATGTCTGTGCGGCAAAATGTGTGAGCCACTTTATTGAGATAGGGTTGTATTTATTCAGTACATTTATGTCCCATGGTGTGTGTAGGGTGTGTGTGTGCCAGGAGGGCCGTTGCCCTGGGCGCACACTGGGGGGAGCACGAACCAGGCGCCCCCCGGCACATGAGCACCCGTCTGTCGCAATGGGGGCTGGGGAGCACAGAAGATACTCTTTGCCCTCTGTGCCCTGCCCCCAGCCAGGCGTACAAATGCCTACCTGGCAGCAGTGAAGGCTGGGGGGCACGGAGGGTGAAGAGCACCCGCTGTGCCCTGTGCCTGCCCAGCGGCATCGGCAGCAAGGGCCGGGTGAGCGCCCCCTGGCACGGGTGCACCCGCTCCAGGCACTGGCAGATGGCGCTATGCCCTTGTTTATATGCCCCTGTTTATTTTCTTCCATCCTGGTACTTAAGGAGATGTAGGCTACATTTATGCCATACATGTAAAGCATGACATCCCCTGAAGAATCCTGGGAATTGTATTTTACCTTTCACAGAACTACAGTTCCCAGCACCCTTTGCAGTTCTCAGGCTTCTTTGGGGGAAGTCACTTTATTTTACATGGCCCAAAATGCCCCTGTTCTCCTATAACACCAGGGCTGCTTCCTTCCTGTTCCTTTCCTCCTTATATTCTGGGCTTTCCCACACCTCTTTTTATGTAGTTTCGGAAAACAACAACAACAACAACAACAACAACAACGACAACAATTTACTATTTATACCCCGCCCATCTGGCTGGGTTTCCCCAGCCACTCTGGGCGGCTTCCAACAAAAATATTAAAACACAATAGTCCGTCAAACATTAATAGCTTCCCTAAACAGGGCTGCCTTCAGATGTCTTCTAAAAGTCTGGTAGTTATTTTTCTCTTTGACATCTGGTGGGAGGGCGTTCCACAGGGCGGGTGCCACTACCGAGAAGGCCCTCTGCCTGGTTCCCTGTAACTTGGCTTCTCGCAGTTAGGGAACCGCCAGAAGGCCCTCGGCACTGGACCTCAGTGTCCGGGCTGAACAATGGGGGTGGAGACGCTCCTTCAGGTATACTGGGCCAAGGCTATTTAGGGCTTTAAAGGTCAGCAACAACACTTTGAATTCTGCTTGGAAACGTACTGGGAGCCAATGTAGGTCTTTCAAGACCGGTGTTATGTGGTCTCAGCAGCCACTCCCAGTCACCAGTCTAGCTGCCGCATTCTGGATTAGTTGTGGTTTCTGAGTCACCTTCAAAGGTAGCCCCACATAGACACATTGCAGTAGTCCCAGCGAGAGCATGCACCACTCTGGTGAGACAGTCCGTGGGCAGATAGAGTCTCAGCCTGCATACCAGATGGAGCTGGTAGACAGCTGCCTTGGACACAGGATTGACCTGCACCTCCATGGACAGCTGTGAGTCCAAAATGACTCCCAGGCTGCGCACCTGGTCCTTCAGGGGCACAGTTACCCCATTCAGGACCAGGGAGTCCTCCACACCTGCCCACCTCCTGTCCCCCCAAAACAGTACTTCTGTCTTGTCAGGATTCAACCTCAATCTGTTAGCTGCCATCCATCCTCCAACTACCTCCAGACACTCACACAGGACCTTTACCACCTTCACTGGTTCTGATTTGAAAGAGAGGTAGAGCTGGATATCATCCGCATACTGATGAACAACTGGAACAATTGGAAGATACGGTATTCAACATGTTCGTCTTGATGTAGCTCAAAGACAATGACCAAGTGTGTGGCAGCCACGAAAAAGGCAAATCCATTTTAGGGATTGTTGGGGAAGGGATTGAAAAATCAAACTGCCCTATCATAACGCCAACATACAACATACAAATATGTGACTTGGAATGCTGTGCGTTCTCACCTCCCTCATAATACTAGGAATCAGTACCATCCAAAAAAGCTGGACACTGCAAGATTCAGCATGGACCAATGAAAGTGATTCATTGATTCATCAAAGAGTGCTTACTTAAACTATGGAATATTCTCCACAGGATGACCACCAGTTTGGATGACTTTAAAAGAGGATTATTATTATTATTTTATTATCTATTCCATTTCTATACCGCCCATCATCTGAGAATCTCATGGTGGACCAATGGTCTGATTGGGCAATATGAGGCCGTTTCCTAGGTACCTCCCTGGAATTTGTAATTTTATTTACTTTAAACTGCATAAAAAGAACCATGTGATGAAGACTTGCTAGAAGTAAATAAATGTCCAATGTTCAAAATGTCTGGATTTGGCTTCCATGTTTCTCATACCTTCAGTCCTTCTCACTCAATTCCAGCTCCCATCAGCCCCAGCCACCAAGACGGAGAGAATTGAAGTTCAACATCTGGACCATCAATTCTCCGTTCCTGACTTATGGGAGCAGGAGATGGTGATACACACCAGTTATATGCTCTTAAATAAAGTGACTGGGACTCACCTGATAAGGAGGTGCTAGTTCCACAAAGTTGGTGCACCCACCTGTTGACAAAACAGGAATCTGTGTGTGGTAGAAAATATATCCATTCAGGAAAGAAAGCATCATAGCCAGCTTGGAAACTGGCTGAGAGAGATTCTTTTTTCCTTCCTGCAGGCTCAATAAGATCTCTTTTATTTGGATGATAGATAAAAACATTACAAAGTGTAAGGCAACAGTTGTTTAAAATCAGCAGGATGCCTTATCTATCTTGGATGTACAAGTTCCACTGCACCTTGTAATCCTGAATGGAGCATATATTTCATTTCATGGAAGTTGTGCAATCTCCAAAGAGGAAAGAGGCCTCTTGACGGTTGAAATTTTGCTGGGCTGCAGCAATGAAAACCTCCTTGACCATTAGGATCTGTGAGAAATCACAACTGGGAGAAATGTGTGATATGAATAAAATAGATACATAAATAAACTGTTTAGTTCAGCTGAGAAATAGTCCCCAGGAGTATTGATAGCAGTGGAGAACTGTGCCAGAGAGAGCTTATTAATTGGCACTGTTCTCCACTGTTCCATCCATATCAACATGTAAGGCCAAGACCATCTGTCCCTTAGGGAGCAAAGTAGTGGAATAATGTAAAGCCTCCAGGAATGTAGCAATGTTTGCAGAGGTTTCTTTCATGGTGTTTTCGTGATCATCTTTGCAGTTACAAATTTACGGGACGATAGGGAATGTAAGAAATGAAATGAATGGGATGGAATGAAAGTAGCAGCCAGCAATCTACCTCTTACAAACTAAACAACTCTGTACAGTGGTACCTCGGGTTACAAACTTAATTCGTTCTGGAAGTCCGTTCTTAACCCGAAGCGTTCTTAACCCGAGGCACGCATTCCCTACATAGGCCTCTTGTGGCCCCGGAAGCGGATTGTGTTCGTATCCCAGGGCAAAGTTCGCAACCTGGAACACCTACTTCTGGGTTTGTGAAGTTCATAACCTGAAGCGTTCGTAAGCAGGACTGTTTGTAACTCGAGGTACCACTGTATGTAGTTTACAAAAACTCATTAACAATAATGTACAGCATTTCAACAGCTTCTGTTACATGAAACCTTAAATAATATATATACAATGCCAAATACTTGGTATCTCAAAGCCAAACACCTGGACTTTGTTCTTTTTTGAAAGATGAGCAAAGTGCCATTCCAAGGATGAAGCTGATCTATTTGGTGGAGCATTGAACTGCCATTGTATAGTTCCTTTTTGGGCCATCCAGAAGAAGATTCGAGAAACAGAGAATGAAATCTGGGTATCTTGTTGTAGGAGTTCCATTGGGACGGCACCAGCACAAGTATACGCATAGAGAGTTTCTCTCATGGACTTATTTCAGAAATATTTGGACTGCTTGCCTTTGTAATTAATGAGTTTTTGTAAACTACATACAGAGTTGTTTAGTTTGCGATTTATCGCTCTGTATTCCTTGGGTGTAGTCTGGCACTCTACCTGTTAGCTTCCAAATTAAGAGACAAGTATCTATGAAATCTCCAGAAACTCTCTGCTATTTATGGGGAGTGATCTCTTCTTGACTGCCGGTTTTATACTTGAGGCATTCAAGCATATTCTGGAAAATGTAAGTTTGTGCAATTAAAGTGGATTGCTCTATCACCCTTGCGCAACAAATCCACTTTATGGGGAAAAAACTACTTCTTGTGGTCATTAAAGTGATAGGAAAATGCATTGAAAAGTGTGGATTAAGAAGAGATAAGATACATAAACACCAAGCAAGGAAATCACATCTGCTCACTGTCCTATATCAGTGAGAAGACAAACCAACCCAGATTAATTCACAATAAAGACCAGGTGTAGTCTAACCTGTGTGGAAGCTTTGTGCAAGTAAGTCAGGATGAGCTCATTATATAATCATGTATTTTTTAATCTTATTTTTATTAGTTTTCATATTGTTATGGAACCACAGAGACAAGTAAACAACGACAGAAATTCATTAGTATAGCCAACTAAAGGCAGGGCATACAAAATGTAAACCTATAATAACAGAATCTAAAATCATGAGAACCATTTTTCTCATGAGTAGAAATGCTAGTAAATCTGAAATTGTATGAAATAAAATATCACATACTGAATAGAAATGATCAGGATCTTCCTTTCCCTTAGATTCCAATTAACTCGCATTATTTTTTTTGTAATAATTAAATTCCAGAGATTTTTATACCATTAGAATACTGTAAAAAAATAACAACAATAGTTTCTACTGTTGTGTTATAGGACGGTTGTGAGACGCAGGTGGCGCTGTGGTCTAAACCACAGAGCCTAGGGCTTGCCGATCAGAAGGTTGGTGGTTCGAATCCCCGTGATGGGGTAAGCTCCCGTTGCTCAGTCCCTGCTCCTGCCCACCAAGCAGTTTGAAAGCATGTCAAAGTGCAAGTAGATAAATAGGTACCGCTCCAGTGGGAAGGTAAATGGTGTTTCCGTGCGCTGCTCTGGTTCACCAGAAGCGACTTGTCATGCTGGCCACATGACCCAGAAGCTGTCTGCGGACAAACGCCGGCTCCCTCGGCCAGTAAAGCGAGATGAGCGCTGCAACCCCAGAGTCATTTGCGACTGGACATAACAGTCAGGGGTCCTTCCCCCCCCCCAATTTTTTAAATTAATTTTCCAAATAATGTTTTAAACAAACAAACAAACAAACAAACAAACAAACAAACAAACAAACATCATTACCTTATTTGAACCTATCTTAGTATCATTGTTCAGTTACTTCCTTGTATCCCCCTGGTTGAATTTCAATATATATATATTTTAACGATTTTCCAAAACCAATATTCTCTTAAAATTAACTTAATCACTTAACCTCTTTCTTTCTACCCAATTCTGTATTTAAACATATTAATTCATCACATTACATATTTAAATCATAAGCCTAACTGGTATTTGCAGGCTTTCCAATTTAAATTATCTTAACATATTTAGCTAAGTAGTCTTTAAATTTCCTCCATTCTTCCTGATAATCCTCCTCCTTCTGACTCTTCCCGTCAGGTCAGCTAGCTCCGAAAAAACAGTCAGGGGTCCTTTAACCCTTTACCTTTACTGTTGTGTTATAGAGATCCTGGGAGCTGCTAGAATTCATCTCAAAAGTTCATTTTGACAAACTTTTGGATGGAATCTTGGGGAGGTTTCAAGTGAATGAGGGAGGCAAAATTGTCTCTGCGTTTTGGGATCAGGGTTGGTGAATTTCAACTTGGGCCACTTCTCCCAGCCTAATCTTCCACACAGGAGTGTCACAAGGAGGCAAGGAGGAGTAATGTAAACTACCCTGAACTCCATTGAAGAAGATTGGGATAAATGTGTATTAATCATAATAAATCACACCCCATCACTCAGTATTTTATTAAGCAGAAAAATCTGGTGAAAATCAGCTGTAATTAATAAACAGCTATACTAAATTGATTTTACATACCAGTTCTAACTTCTCCCTAAGAATTCTGGAATTTAAGTTTGGTGAGGATGCTGAGGACTCACAGAGATCTCTCACCCCCCACACTTAAATATGGTTTTTGACAGAGAAGGGATGACCATGAAGCCTGTTTAAATCTTCCCTGGTGTCCTTTGTCTTCTAACATCCTTGAACCATTTTCATCTTGATGATCAGTCTTCTCAAAGCAGCTTTCATCTCCTTATTCCTGAGGGTGTAAATGAAGGGGTTCAGCATGGGGGTCACCACAGTGTACATGAGAGAAGCGACAATGCTATTCTGGTCAGACTTCCTGGAGGAGGTCGGCTGCAAGTAGACCCAACAGAGGGTGCCATAGAAGAGGACTACCACAGCCAGATGAGAACCACACGTGGAGAAGGCCTTGCGCTTCCCATTGGTGGATGGGACGTTTAGAATGGTGTAAAAAATGCACACGTAGGAAATCACAATGAGGAAGAATGGGCCCAAAACATCCAAAAAGCCCTCGATTTGAGCTGTGGTCTTCACAGTGCTTGTGTCTGAGCACGCAAGTCCCAGCAATGGGTAGATCTCACAGAAGAATTGGGGGATCTCCTGAGAGGAGCAGAAGGTCAGATGGGACATTAACAGCGTATACAGAAGGGAATGGAGAGATGCCAGGAGCCAACAACCAACCACCAGTAGGAGGCAACGTTTGTGGTTCATGCGTGTGGCATAGTGTAATGGGTGGCAGATGGCCACGTAGCGATCATAAGCCATGGAAGTCAAGATGAAGCTGTCTGTGTTGCCAAACACTATGTAGAAATACATCTGCAAAAAGCAACCACCATAGGAGATGGTATTGACCTGAAAGAGGAGGTTCTGCAGCATCTTGGGGACAATCACAGAAGCAAAGCCCACGTCTGCTAAAGAAAGGTGGCTAAGGAAAAAATACATTGGTGTGTGGAGGAGGTGAGCATCAGAGTAGACCAGCAGGACAATCAGCAGGTTCCCCAGAAGGATCAACAGGTACATGGTGAGGAAGAGCAAGGCAAAGAGATGCTGATGCTCTGGCTGGGGAGAGACATCCAGGAGAATGAACTGCAATGGGCCCGTGTGGTTCTCTTCTCCCATGGCTCAGCTGTGAAAAGTAAGGGAAGAGAGTCAGGCATGTACAACTTCTTGGCACACCCACCAAATGGACCAAGGTGAATGTCTTAGGCTGGTGGGGGAAGGGAAGAGAGTCTTGCTCATCCATATGAGTGTCTGGAGGTGGCTGGAGGATGGGTGGCGGCTAATGTATTGAAGTTGAATTCCAACAAGGCAAAAGTATTGTTTCTGGGGGACGGGGTGGGCAGGTGTGGAGAACTCCCTGATCCTCAATGGGGTAACTGTGCCCTGAAGGACCAGATGCACAGCCTGGGAGTCTTCTCCCAGCTATCCATGGAGTCACAGGTTAATTCTGTGTCCAGGGCGGCTGTCTACCAGCTCCATCTGCTATGCAGGCTGAGACCTTACCTGCCTGTGCACTGTCTTGCCAGAGTGGTCCATGCTCTAGTTATCTCCCGCTTGGACTATTGCAATGTGGTCTATATAAATCTCTCTCTCTCTCTCTCTCTCTCTCTGTGTGTGTGTGTGTGTGTGTGTGTGGAATTACATGTGACTGGAAACAGAGTGTGCTTATGGGAGGTGGGGAGTAAATGCATCCCTTTGCCATCACTAAACAACAACAGCAATCTGCATGAGATGCTCTCAGTTGTCACACCATGGATTTTCTAAACTACATTGTACCTGCTCTTGGAGAAATTATTCCTTCTCTTCAGGGTTTGTGCTAAAGCATGGAAGTGGACACATGAGGAGCTCTCAAATTAAGAGAATGAGAGAACGAATCAGACTAAAAAAGGAAGGAGAGGAGAGTAGATGGTCTACCTCATTCATCCCTTCATCTCAGGAAATGTTTCTTTTAAATCTCCTGCCATTAAGAATCACATCCATAACAGCAGCGTCCTCAAGATACCACTCTGTCTGTCTGTAAACCTAGAAGGATCCTCCTGAGTACTTCTGAAATTTGTTGCAAGTCACCTTGTGGAAAATCTTTTAGAAATGAGACATGTGAATACGATGATAAATAAATAATCTTGGATGCTGACTGCTGCCTACCTAACAGATTCCTTCCTCTTCTTTACTTTCTGTAGTTGCTATTAGAACACATTCTCTAAGGAAACACTGGGGGATATTTGGCATTTACATTCACAGAAGGTATTTGTGTTTGTGTGTGAAAGTAAATTCATTTCTGCTCTACACCATAAGCCTTCTTGTTTGATCCATGTTGAGTTGATCTGCCGTTGCTCTTGTCAATATCTCAAAACGGCTGAATTACATCCTCTCTCTGCAATGGAGGACTAGTTGGGAGAGAGCAGATAGCATAAGCAAATCAACATTGTGTGGAAAGAGTTTGCAATGGAACCAAACGAAATGGATGCCTTTATAGAAAGCAGGAGAGCTCTGAGCCCCCAGCTGGAGGGTTCCAGGGCAACTACAGGGCCCAATCCCAGGTTAGCAAAGATTCCTGGCTCAAGGCAACCCAGATTTTATACAGTGCAGGTGCTCACCAGGTAAGGAATGTCCAATTTGCTCAGCAGGTTGTCATTTCAATGTGGAAGAAGTCAGATTCTAGAGGAAGTGAGCAAATGAAATGAGGTCCAGTTGTTGAAAAGGAATTGGGGTGAGCAGGGGAACGTCGTGGCATGACAATCCATTAGCACTGTGACTCAGCCAGAAATGTTGAGTTAGCGAAGCTCTCTGATGCAGACAAATGAAATGGTGTAGATTTTTCTGTCCGTCTATCGCGCAGTGTCACTGCTGATCTTGCAGTCCCTACGTTACAAAAGAGATTTATCTTCCTTTCTTGAGTGCTAGCTGGGTTGTTGCAGCATGGAAGAGCACGCATCTGCATGGCATTGGGGTATTTTTCAGTTGAGAAGATGCTTTATGTCTCTGAGGGACTTGTTTTATTTCCCTGTGTCAGTGGTGTCTGGCACTGTGTATCCCACAAGGAACTTGTTAACTTTGAAACAGCTCCCTTCACTTGGGAATCCTCCAGTGCCACCACTCCTTCCACTTGAGGAATGGCCATAGGGTGTTTCAAGTGGCGTTTGCAAGCACAGATATGGCAGACTTAAGGCTTGTTGGATCTACTTTGTTGCTAGGATGCCCCCTGTCTGCCCCCGAGTATCTACCACCCAGAGACAAGAACAGAAGAGCAAGGGGCTTCTGGGCACATTCTGAGCCCTAAGAGTTGGCTTTCAGAACCAGAACTAAACTGAGCTTATGGTCTTTGACTCAAAAGTCCACCCCTGATTAGCTATCTTCATTTCAACTGTCTAATTTAGGTGGGGAAAGTGGTTGTAGCCAGGGCTTTTTTTTTCCCAACCAGAACTTACCGGAACTCAGTTCTGGCACCTCTCAGGTGGGCACCATTGCCATTTTAGGAGAACAAGGGAGTTCCGGCACCTCTTTTTCTAGAAAAATAGCATTGATTGTAACACTGTTGTCATTGATAAACAACTGGAAATAAGAAACACTTATTGATCTGCTACAGGTCACCCAGATAGATTTACCAGTAGATCCCAGTATACCTTCTGTCCACCTCTGCACCAAAGAAGCAGGCAGCAGTTATATAAAAGAAAATCCTTTATTTTTATTGTTGCACTATTTACGGCATCTGCCGAAAACATTTTTGCTTAGGCAGATCGACTCACATATGTAGCTGACATGTATCTTAATGTGTAGTTTTATCTTATGATGTATATTTCCCTCTGAATTTCTCTAATCTTTTATTACTATTTTTATTATTTCCATCCAACAGAAAAGATACCATAACAACAGAAGAGAAATATTACACTAATCATCTCCAGTTATCTTCCGCATCAGAACTTTAAGAATCCATCATTAACACTCAGAAATACTCCATGTAACCTACAGCAATCCAAACATTTATTCCATCTTTACACGAAAATATTTTGTCAATAATG
This sequence comes from Podarcis muralis, assembly GCF_964188315.1. NCBI lineage: Eukaryota > Metazoa > Chordata > Lepidosauria > Squamata > Lacertidae > Podarcis > Podarcis muralis. The sequence goes on from NC_135671.1 coordinate 35,777,049, forward strand.
ATGATGATGATATGATTTATACCTCAGCCATCTGGCTTATATAATATTTCTTAAACATTATATAAGGTTTATGGGACTATATAAACGGTAAAGGTACCCCTGAACGATAGGTCCAGTCACAAACAACTCTGGGGTTGCGGCGCTCATCTTGCCTTACTGGCCAAGGGAGCCAACATTTGTCCGCAAACAGTTTTTCGGGTCATGTGGCCAGCATGACTAAGCCGCTTCTGGCAAAACCAGAGCAGCGCACAGAAATGCCATTTACCTTCCCACTGGAGTGGTACCTATTTATCTACTTGCACTTTGGCGTGCTTTCGAACTGCTAGGTGGGCAGGACCTGGGACCGAACAATGGGAGCTCACCCCGTTGTGGGGATTCAAACCGCTGACCTTCCGATCGGCAAGCCCTAGGCTCAGTGGTTTAGATCACAGCACCACCCGCATCCTATGGGGCTATATAGTAATAACAAATTTAACATATCATATGGTATTGGGGTTATACATTGTCCCCCTTTCAATACTGTTAGTTTCTGCAAAAGTTTTGGGGCTGGCATACTGCTTCATTTCCATTTCCATGCCACCAATTTTCCAGGGATATTTTTGTTCTGCTTTTGTATTGCTGTAGTGCAAGAGCGACCCTCTGGATGGCAATAATGCAGTAACACTGGGGGAGCATGTTGTGTGGAGGGTTCAGTATCTATCCACTACTTATGCACTATTCCTGCCTGAGTGATATTTTGCAGAATGCATATGCAGCCTCCCTCCCCACCTAAAGCTTCTTGGTACCAGGCTATAGAGTTGGGAGTATCCTATACCTGGGCCTGGGAGGATGTGCATCATGGAATAGGTCCCTTTGAGAGACTGTGGAAGTTCAGTTGTGAGTTCATTTTCTTTCTGGCCTGTATCTGTGTAGTTCAGAGTTCAGCTCTGTGAAGAGGGAAATGTGGATTCTGTTCCCATATCAGGGCCTTCTGCTGGCTAGAGGCTACACTCACTGATCTGTCCGTAAACACAGAGAGTTCCTCTGTGGTGGATGTCCTTTCTCAGTGGAGAAGCACCTTCACTTCTCTCCAGTCTAGGCCTCTCCCCTCTGCCAGTGGACCTGAGGGTTAGGATTGCTCTGTCATGTGTTTTACTATTACTGTAAGTCACCTTGTGGATGTAAATAAAGAACGAATTATATTATGAATTCATTTATTATAACAGTTTTTATATATCAGTCTTTAACACAATTCACAACAGTGGTTTACAATAAAATTCAATTAACTAAAATCACTATACATAAGTAACTAATACGACATATGACCTGGGACCCTTGTACCTACGGGACTGCCTCTCCTGGTATGCCCCATGGAGGACCTTATGGTCCACAAACAATAACATCTTGAAGGTCCTGGGCCTCAAGGAGGTTAGACTGGCCTCAACTAGAGCCAGGGCCTTTTGGGCCCTGGCCCCAGTCTGGTGGAACGCCCTGCCACAAGAGACTAGGGCCCTGCAGGACTTGACATCTTTCCGCAGGACAGAGCTGTTCCGCCTGGCCTTTGGTCGGGGCTCAGTCTGACCCCTCTCCTTTTACAAGACCCTGCATATAAGCGGTCTCTCTAACTCTTCTCACCGGCTCATACAAATAGCTGAGCCTGGTGAGTACTTAAGGTTCCCAACCCCATAGTTATAGTTATAATTTGCGGGTAGCCGTCTGATCTTATTTTGATTTTAATCCAATTTTAAGCTGTATTCAGTTGATTGCTGAATTTTATGTCTTAATGTATTATATATTTTGATGTTAGCCACCCAGAGCCTGGTTCTGGCCGGGGAGGGCGGGGTATAAATAATAATAATAATAATAATAATAATAATAATAATAATAATAATAAATAAATAAATAAATAAATAAATAAAAATTTATTATTATTCAGAATTACAGCTCAAGCAGCATAAAAAGGTAATAAATGCCATCAAACAGAGATGGGGAACCCCTGGCCATCCAGATGTTGCTGGACTGCAACTTCCACCAGCCCCAGACAGCATGGACAATGGTCAGGGGTGAGCAGAGTTTTTGGTTGTTCGTTGTTGATGTCCATCTGTCTTGAGCGACAATGGAAACAGTGCCTCTGGGGCTGAAATCAAACCTCTGCATTAGCAACACCGAATGGACCTCCTCGGGTCACAAGACTGGGCAGTGTGTCTGGAGGTTCTGGGCTGCCCAGACAACAAGACCCCACTTTCAGCCTCGCTGATGTGGTCCAAAGGAAAGCAGAGCAATATGTTTGGCACCAACTTGGCTGCAGGAGTGGCTAGAAGGAGACACACAAGGCATCTTAGGAACTCCTCTCTGGATTTTGTAGGGTTTACTCCTTAGCATTTTCTTCTCCCAAAGATGCCCTGCAAGGCAATGGAGGTTTAGGACCAGAGTTTTCCTTCTCCTAAGTGGGTTACTTTCCCAGGTTGATGATCCTCAACTGCCCTCAATTCCTGCATTGCAGGGGGTTGGACTAGAGGAACTCTGTGATTCTATTATTCTCACTTCCCTCTACAGCATGTTCAGAAAACACCTTCTTGACTGTTGGACCCACTATTGGTCTCATCTGCTCAATCCCACTGTAGTCCCCCCCCATAGAAATGTAGACTAGGACTTCATAGCGTTGCACCACAGAAAAATGGCTGCCTCTCAGCTGCAGTTGTGAAGGCCCATGAAAGTGAGTACAAAGGGAAGCTGCTATGTGGCAAAAAGCACTCTGAACTGTTTCAGTGCCTTCTTCTCCATGTGATATATTCTTTGAAGGACCATTTCATGCCATTCATAGGTCCCCCAAGCTTCAGAAACCAAGCCCTCCAGAATCTCCTTGTGACCTTCTGCATCTCATTGTTCCTCAAGTTGTATATGAAAGGATTGAGCACAGGGGTGACCGCAGTATGGAATATAGATGCCACTTTCGATCTGGAGCCAGAGTAGGTAGACGATGGGCAGGTGTAGGTGCCTATCAGGTTGCCATAGTACAAGGCCGCAGTGGTGAGCTGGGCGCTGCAAATGGAGAAGGCCTTGTACCTCCCAGAGGTTGATGGGACCTTCAACACCTTGGGTACAGTGAAGATGTAGGAGAAGAGGATGAGAGGTCCAAGAGCAGCTGTGGTACCTTCGCTGACCAGCAGCATTTCAACATAGGAAGTATCTGAGCAGCTTCAATAAAGGGTAGAGGGTCACAGAAGAAATGGGGTTTTTTTTGAGACGCACAAAAGGTGAAGCCAGATACCTAAAGAACATACAACAGAGAGTGGGCATGTGCCAGGAGCCAAGACCCAGCAGTCAACAGCAGCCAGTGCATATAGTGGTGTCACGTAGTAGGTGGCAAATGGCCACATAGCGGTCTCATGCCATGGAGGCCACAATGAAGTTATCTGTGGTGCAAGAGAGCAAAAAGAAGTACCGCTGGGCCAGGCAGCCGCTATAGGTGTGTGTCTGAGCCAGCAAGATCGGAAGCATTTTAGGTACTGTGGTGGAGATGATTCCTAGATCAGTCAATGACCGATGTTTGAAGAAGAAATACACGTGGGCACACAAAAGGCTGGTGTTGGAGAAGATCAGCAAGAAAATCAAGAGGCTCCCCAGAAGCCCAAGGAGAGGAAAATGGGGAAGAGGAGTCCCTGGAAGTCCAGTGCAGATGAGAGACCCAGCAGGATGAGTAAGGTCAGTTTGTTCCATGGGTCTAAAAAGAATGTGAATGCATTCTTATTCATATATCAGTCCTGCATTTAATCTAGATGCATAGATCCATTTGGGGGTGGATAAGAAGAAATACATTTCTTTACTTAAAGCATTTGATATGCCAGCCTTCTGTTGAAAGGAATCTTGCAACCTAACTATTAAAAATAGTTAAATATTAAATTATTAATTAAATAATTAAAAATAATCAGCACACAGCACTGGAATGCCTGTATCTTTAAGAAGATTTTAAAGGTATATTAAAAGACCTGGGGGAATTTTAAATGTTCTTCATCTGGCAGTGAAGAACAGAGGCACACTGAAAGCTGCCTGATACCATCTCAGCCCAATCGTCCAGAGAACTCAGTCCTGCTGACATGGACTGACAGCAGCCCTACCTGGAGGTGCCTCGGATTGAATTTGGGACTGTTTGCAAGCAAAGCAGTTGCTCTACCTCCAAGCTAAGGCGCCTCCCCTAAATATTTGTCAACCAGGCAAGTCTCTCTTTGAAGAGAAGTGTGTGGCCACCACAGAAAAGGCTCGTTCCTGAGTTGTTACATGTCTAACGTCTGAAAGTGAGGGCACAGAAAATGACCTCAGTATTCAGGAAAGTTCCCATGGAGCAAGCAGCCTTTCTTTTAGACACCTCTAAATAGGGCTTTGAAGGTTACACTTTGAATTGTACTCAGAAGCAGTTCAGCAACTACAGCATAAATTTAGCTGGAGCAAATATTGTGGTTTTATATATGTAGCAAATGGCTGAAAAGCTAGATAAAAGTTGGCATCTTCCCACTGATTGCCCTCTTTGTTGGTTTTCCAAACTGGTGCATGGCTGAGTCTTTAATCATCTCATATCCTCTATGCCTCTTGTCCTCTGAAACCAAAGCCTTAGTAGCCTTCTCATTGCCTCGTGCATCTCAGTGTTCCTCAGGCTATATATGAAAGGATTGAGCATCGGCGTCACCACCGTATAGAATATAGAAGCCACTTTCAATCTGGAACCAGAGTAGGTGGACGAGGGGCGGATGTAGGTGCCCATCAGGCTGCCATAGAATATGGCCACAGTGGTGAGGTGGGCGCCGCAAGTGGAGAAGGCCTTATACTTCCCAGAAGCTGATGGAACCTTCAAAACCATTGATAAAATGAAGAGGTAGGAGAGGAGAATGAGTAGGAGAGGTCCAAGCATTGTTGCTGTGCCTTCAATCATGAGCAGTGTTTCAGCTGATGAGGTGTCTGAGCAGGAGAGCTTGAGCAAAGGGTGCATGTCGCAGAAGAAATGGGGGATTTCTCGGGAGCCACAGAAGGAAAGTTTAGAGATCGTAGATATATACAGTATTCCCTGGGAAAAAGACAGGAGCCAAGACCCAGAAGCCAACAGCAGGCAGCGCTTGTAGCTCATGATGGTCGTGTAATGTAGTGGGTGGCAGATGGCCACGTAGCGGTCATATGCCATGGAGGCCAAGAGGAAGTTATCTGTGGTGCAGAAGACCACAAAGAAATACAGTTGGGCCAGGCAGCCGTTGTAGGAGATGGTGTTTGATTGAGAAACCAAGGTGTGCAGCATCTTGGGCACAGCGTTGGAGCTGAATCCTAGGTCAGCCAAGGACAGGTGGCTGAGGAAGAAGTACATGGGGGCATAGAAGAGAGAGCTGTTGGAGAAGATCAGGACGATGATCAAGAGGTTCCCCAGAAGGCTAATTAGGTACATAAAGAGGAAGATGGGAAAGAGGAGCCCCCCAAACTCTGGCACAGAGGAGAGGCCCAGGAGGATGAATCCAGCAAAGCTGGTTTGGTTGTCTTGTCCCTTTTCCATGGCTCTGCTGAGAGTGGGAATAAAAGAAATGGAATCATGTTCTTATCTACACCCAGGTTCTATACTTCATCTTATGCAATAATAAAATAAATAAATCTAGTTTCAAAGATGATAGGTGCAGGGGCAGAGAAGGGGAAACAGTGACCATCTTATTATATTATAATCAAGCAGACAAATTGGGCTTCCTCTCTTCCTTGGTGCCCTTTGGATAATTATGGCCTATTAAACAGGGAGGCTATTGCTTTTGTTTATTACTGTGTTGTGCGTTTTTGTGTTTCTATACTGTAAACTGCCCTGTGATCCTTGGATGAAGAGAGGTACAGAAATTTAATAAATGAATAAAAGAATAGGCTGGCTTTATTCAGGATCTGCTGGTTTTGCACTGACTCCTTAACTACGAACCTTCTACTCCTTCCTCACAAGAATTCCAATGCTGCAATCCTGTACCCGCTTACCTGGGAGTAAACTCCATTAAATACAAAGAGCCTTACTTCTGAATAGGCGTGCAGACCATTGTACTGTAGGGACTCAGCTGTACAGCTGCAAATAAACGTTTTAAGTATGTTTTAAGTGCAACATACAATGTGACACTAGATGCCAATGGTGAGCCTTATGGGAAATTCAATGTATTTTTAAAAAATGCTTAAAGAAACATTTCCAAACCAGTTTTTATATTTGGCTATATTCCACCTAGGTTAACTATAGACTGTATTTTTAATGACTGCTTGGATTTCAGCTTCTTACTGTGTAGTGTAGTGGTTAAGAGCGGTAGTCTCGTAATCTGGTGAACCGGGTTCGCTTCCCCGCTCTTCCACATGCAGCTGCTGGGTGACCTTGGGCCAGTCACACTTCTTTGAAGTCTCTCAGCCCCACTCACCCCACAGAGTGTTTGTTGTGGGGGAGGAAGGGAAAGGAGAATGTGAGCCGCTTTGAGACTCCTTAAAGGGAGTGAAAGGTGGGATATCAAATCCAAACTCTTCTTCTTCTTCTTCTGGTAGCATTTGAAGAAAACAGTATGTAGGGAGTACCTTCTCTCAGATTAAACTACCAGAGGAAAGATATGTCTTGGTTGTTAGGAAGAAAGGGAGGGGGGAAGTGGGGAAGTTAGTAGGTCTTCAGGTTTACAGAGACTCTAAGTACTAGAAAGAAAGAAAGAAAGAAAGAAAGAAAGAAAGAAAGAAAGAAAGAAAGAAAGAAAGGTTCACTAAAGGGGAGGGGATAACAGCAGCTCCTTCTGATACCAGAGATTTCTCTAGCCTGGTGTCCAAATAACTGAATCACAGTTCTGATTTCACTCATGGCTAAAAAATTCTGAAAGTTGGCCTCTTCCCCCACCTCTTATGTGCATCCCTTTACATTTACTTACGTTGAACTGCATTTGCCACTTGGTTGCACATCTGCCAGTCAGCCTCCCTGAGTTTGAAAATGGAATTCATTATTTACCTCTGCACTCACCCAAAATAATGGTTGTTTCCTGCAAACAGTGCTGCTGGGGTCAAGTACAGTACCAGGGAGATTAATGTTGGGGAAATAGTGTCCAGATCAGAAACACTTTCTGGATTAGGCTCTGTGCAGCTGCTCCACCACCCCACCCGGCCGCTTTTTTCCAAAATGAAAATGGCCAGATTATGAACACATATTTAAAAGAATACACAATATCTAATTTTCCCCAGAGACAACGGCAAAATGACATTCAGAGGGATACCTGGGCATCTTGAAAAAGGCATTTATGAAAAAGCTCAGCAGTTTCTAAAATAAGGTTCCTGCATCTATCCTGTTCCTTTTGGAGCTGTATAGCAGGGATGAGGAGCCTGTGGCTCTCCAGATGCTGTTGGACGTCATCTCCCGTTAGCCCCAGACAGTATGCCCAAGCATGAGAGATGATGGCAGTCCAGAAACACCTGGAGGACCACAGGGTCACCATCTCTGCTGTATCGTGTCACCTGTGCAGCATCAATCACCACCCTGGAAACATAGCAGAATATTACCTACAAGGTTCAGACTCACCTTGTTGAATCTTGGTAGTTTGACAAAGGGATAGTAATGACGATGATGATAAAATGCTTTCTGCTTTCCTATATGGAGGGAAAGCAATGGGAGATTGTGCAACTAGCTTAAGGCCGCAATCAGCATAAAACAGGACCTTTAGATTTCAATGTGAAATTAATGAACTGATGGGAAGCAGGCATTCCTGTGAGAAAATAAGTCAGAGAACAGAGGATAAATGTAATCAACTGCTGATCATGCCAAATGGTAATGAAAATCCCAGCTATGCTTGCAAAGTTGAAAGGGCAAAAACGACTTGCATACCTGGACATTGGTTTCACTGAAGTAAATAAACTGAAGCAGCAGCAAAGAAGAGCATATAAACTTTGTATCAAACTGGAGAGCATTTCAATGGCATGGGCTTTGGTTGCCAAGGACAAAAGCATCAGGAGAGCATAACTCCACAGGGAAGTTGTTAATCAAAATTAGAGCACCGCACTGCAGGTTCTGTGGTATGAAATTTCCAAGTCCCTCCATACAGCCATCAGGAGATTTTCCAACCCAACTTTTACTCACTTTTCCACTTTAGTGAAAGATAACTTATGACACAAGTCCTCAGCCTTTGGGGGCCTGGGAGCATAGCTGGAAATCTAAGAAACTGTTATGGGCACCAGAAAATACCCTTTTCACAGAAGAGAAACTGGCAAGTCTCAGAACAGCCCCCTCCAAATAGGCAAAACACCCCCCCCCAAACAAACACCAACAAATAAAAAGCAGAAAACATCCTCCCACGAAAAACCCCCAGACAAGGCTCCCATATCAAATAACTCCCATCCAAAAAACCCAAAATTTATTTTTAAAAACATGGGAGGGGCATGGGGTCTTGTTTGTGAGGGTACTATGATGCCCACAGCCACATTGGGGACCCCAGACATACGCCATACCTAAGGATGAGCTTTCAGAAGAAATTTCAGAAAATAATACAATGCATGATCTTCCAAGTCATCTTTACAACAAACCTATAAGTAGGTTGGTTTTATTATTATTCCCGTGTTTGCAGATCAGGGACTGAGACAAAGGCCAGTCATGCACATTCCAATCTTTGCCTGTTAGGTAGATTTGTTTGTGCAATGTTTTCTTCAGTTTGGGGTCGGTGTGTTTTACCAACATGGAGGATATAGGGTGGTGAGCTTTGTGAAACCTCTACTTAATCCATAAGGCTTGACAGGGTAGAACTGATTGACAAGGTGGAAGTACTGGGAACCTTGGGAGGAAGTCAGCTTGCTGTTGATGCCTGGAAAGGTCCCAGAACAAATAATTAAACAGTTGGTCTGTGAGCACTTGAAAAAAGAGGCAGTGATTACTAAGATCCAACATGGGTTTCTCAAAAACAAATCATGGTACATGAATCTCATTTCTTCTTCTTTTTGATAGTACTGCAGGGTTGATGGAATGCTGTTGGTGCAGTGCTCCTTGATTTCAGTAAGGCTGAAATTTCTGTGTAAAATAGCAATAAAAAATAAGGAAAAGCTGTAAAAAAATAGATAATATAAAAAGAATAAAGTAATAATTATAAGTACATTCGATAACAGAAATGGTAAATACATTGGGAGCTGACGGGAAGTCTTTTGTATCATAAGAATGTATGGTGAAAGGGATTGTATAGGATTAAATTAGTTTTTATTTGTATATTCAATACACAAGATTGTTTTTGTTATTAATCAGTTTCAATAAAGCATTAAAAAAAATGATATGCTTGTGGATTTTGTAGCTGATTGACTGACCGAACCCAAAGAATACTCATTAATGGTTTCTTGTCTTCCTGGAAAAAAAGTTGCAAGTGGGATGCTCCAGGATTCTGTCCTGGTCCTGCTGTTGTTCAACGTCTTTATCAATGACTTGGATGAAGGAATTGAGGGGATGCTCATCACATTCGCAGATGACACCAAACTGGGAGGGGTAGCGAATGCTGCAGAAGACAGAATCAGGATTCAAGATGGCCTTAACAGTTTTGAAAAATGTAAGATTCTACACTTAGGTGGGAATAACCAGCTGCACAATTATAAAATTTGGACATATTAGACCTGGCATGTGTCTAACTCTGGCTAATGTGCCAACTTTCCTTTTATGTATTTGCTAATGTGCAAATTGAATAAGCTCCACCCCACCCCCAGTACAGACACAAGAGCTATCCAGAATCACATCTGATCAGCCCGGACACCAGAGCCGTCTTTCCTATTGGGCTTACTGGCGTGTTGCGCCAGGGCGCTGGCCTCTCAGGGGTGCCCCAGCGAGTGGGGGAGCTGTGTGGCTTTGCCGACGGCCTCCCCTTTCCCAGCATGCCCACCAGCTGTGCCCCGTCAACCATATGGCTGGCGGGCATGCAGCTTCCTTCCCAAGCCTCCGCGGGAGGAGAGCAACTCTGGGAAACGGGGGGAGGGGGCCACCAGAGGGATCTTTGAACCACGGCGCTGGATATGCTTAAGACGGCCCTGCCAGACATGGAGGTCCAGCTCTGAGGGTCTTCTGGCGGTTCCCTCATTGTGAGAAATGAAGTTACAGGGAACCTAGCAGGGGGCCTTCTGAGTAGTGGTGCCGACCTTGTGGAACTCCTGTCAGATGTCAAAAAGATAAATAATTCTACAATCTTCCATAGACACCTGAAGGCAGCCTTGTATCGGGAAGCGTTTAATGTGTGATGTCCTGATATTCAAAACTTGCCACACACACTCCAGGTGCAAGATGTTCACACTAGGGCTGGCCCACCCATGAAGCAAAGTGAGGCGATTGCCTCAGGCAGTAGGATCCACAGGGAGGCAGATCTGGCCTCCAATGAATGAATTGGCCACTGCTGCTCTTTATTTATTTATTTTAAATGATATTTATTACTTTTTTCAACACAACATTACAAACAAAAAAAAGAAAAGAAAAAGAACAATACAAATACAATACAAAAACACTACACAACACCAACACATCAAACCAACAAAACAAAGCAAAAATAAACAAAAACAGTTTAAAAACACCTCAAACATTTTCAATATCTTATCTTTCATTCACTTATTTCCAACGACCTCCTCACACCTCCCTTTTTGTATTCCACTTCTATTAATTGTTTCAGCAATTCCTTTCCATCTTCCTCTGTTTTCTATTCTATAATTATCTTAACACATTCTTGCCTTATTTTTTCCTTTAATTTTCTATTAATCTATTTATACTTAATTCCTTATAACATTTCTACTAAAGCCATATAACTTCATTCCAACATTCTTCTAACATTCCTTAATTTTACAATATTTCTATAAATAGTCTTTAAACTTTTTCCAGTCTTCTTCCACCGACTCTTCTCCCTGGTCTCGGATCTTGCCAGTCATTTCCGCCAATTCCATATAGTCCATCAACTTCATCTGCCATTATCCAACACTTCAGTACTTTCAAGAAGCAGCCATTCTCTCAGCCAGCAAAAAGCAGATGGTTCACAACAAAGTTTAGGGGTCTGGCAGGGCAAGTCCACCTCCTTCTGGCCACTGCTGCTCCTTCCTGATCTAGATCTTCACTCATTCCTTCTTCCCCAAGGGGGACACCATTTTGTGGTTCACTTCACATGCCCAAAGGTCTTGCACTGGCCCTGGCTCACGCATTACAAATATTTTAATTGTACAACTCTGAGAGGATTGGAAACGTTTCTGTGAAGTCACTGCATGCATCCATTTAAAATGGGTGTATACTTTTACCCTTATGCCCAACAAAGAATTTGCACACCAGTAAATAGAGGAAGATTGGTTTATTACAGAGAAATGAAAGCAGTGCCCAGCAATGCAAGGAGGGAGCTGAAGAACAAAATAGGAAAAGGTAAGGGAACACCCAGCTACTTGAAATGAATTCAAATCTCCAGGGAATGATGAGCTGCACCAAGGGTCCTAGAAGGAGCTCGAGGATGTAATCTCAGAACCTCTGTCTATAATCTTTGAGAATTCTTGGAGAACAAGTGAGGTCCCTGCTGTGTGAAGGCGAGCAATTTTTGTCCCCATCTTCAAAGGGGGGTGGGAGGAAGACCAGTCAGCTTGACACTGATACCAGAAAAGGTCCTAGAACAAAGAATTATTGTACTTGATAAGTCTGTGAGCATTTAGAAAAGGATGCTGTGATTACCAAGACCCAGCATGGCTTTCTCAAAAACAAGTCATACCAGACAAATCTCATTTTTTATTTTATTTTATAGCATTACAAGTGGATCAGGGGAATGCTGTGGATGTAGAGAGTCTTGATTTCAGTAAGGCTTTTGACAAAGTCCCCCTCTAGAGGAGATATGACAGTCATCTTCAAATACCTAAAGGGCTATCACATGGAAGATGGATCAAGCTTGTTTTATCCTACTCCAGGGCGTACAATCTGAACCAATGGCTTCAAGTTACAAGAGATTCCAGCTAAACATCTGGAAAAACTTTCTGAAGACAGTGGAACGAACTTCCTTGGACGTAGGTGGCCTCTCCTTGGGAGCTTCTTAAGCAGAGGTTAGATAGCCACCAACCATGAATGCTTTAGTTGAGATTCCTTCATTGCAAGGGGTTGAACTAGATGACCCTCAGGGTCCCTTCCAACTCTACATTTCAGCAATTGTATGATTCTATGATTCTAAATGGGTGCTGTCTTGGGCAGCAAGATTACACATATCTGGGCAGCAATGCAATCATTAAGTCAGTGTTTCTCAAACTTGGGTCCCCAGCTGTTGTTGAACTAGAATTCCCATCACCACTGACCACTGGTCCTGCAAGCTAAGGATTGTGGGAGTTGTAGTTCAACAATAGCTGGAAACCCAAGTTTGAGAAACACACTGTGTGAGTGAATAATGCAAAGACCATTTGGTTGCCTTTACTATTCCTGAATCATAAATCTACTCTTGGAAGATTTAATTATCTATTTGAAGTCTGGTTACTACTTACAGGGGAGTGATTTTTAATATAAGGCAAATGTAAGATTATGATGCTGATCTTTAGTTTTTTTGTCAATCAATCCTTTATTAGGCATATCAAACCCCACATTATAAAACAAACACCGTATACAGATTGTGGAAAATACGAATTCAGCATAACAATTTGCATAAATAATACAGTATAACACTACCACATCACCGGCCAATCAAGAACCACTAAATCTCTCTATAATGGCCCAGTCTTTCCACATGGACAGCACACAAAAATTTAGCCACTATTAAAGTAATTTGATCATTCCTGTCCGAGAGCAGGTCCTGAACTGTTGGTGGCATAGAACCGAGCCTGTTAAGTTGTAAGGCCTCTAATAATTGTCTTCCGGCATAAATGCCAAAATCACAAGAAAAGAAAATATGCTCCAATGTATCGGGTTCCTGCCTACCACATTTGCAGAGATGCTCTGCTTCTGGGAGAGCTAAATATCTTCCTCTTACTATCATCAAGGGAAACATATTAAATCTGGCTAGCATAAACAGCCTGCACAGTTCATGATTCTTCAGATTTGTCATGTAACCCTTTTGAAAATCTCTACACAAAGGGAGATTTAAATAGAGAGGAGAGCAAGTGCTGTGCTTTGCAACCTCAAGAGTGGAGAGAACACTTTTTCCTGTAAAATTCTTCCTGGTAATTTCCCAGGTATCTTTGGCGTCAGAATTTTCAAAGTCAATTAGATGAAGCCCTATTGAGTTCAATTTTCTCCTACAAATCAATGATAAATTGTAAATTACATTATCACTTAAGAGGTCGTAAAGGAGAGAGTTAGGAGATAGGGCTCTATAATGCAGGAAGATCCAATATTCCAAGGTTCTCAGCCATACTCTTACTGATAAAGGAAGTATTCCCAACTCACAACATATTGATTCATATTTAATGGAATTTGCAAGTCCTAATAATGACCTCAGAAGGAATGCATGAAATTTATCCAACCTCTTAAGGTCACCTGAAATCCACACTGGGGTGCCATATAAAAGTTGGGCACAAAGTTTCATATCAATCACTTGCAATACAGCTGGAATATATCTATTTCCTACAGGAGAAAAAAAAATAGGATTTAATATGGTGAGCTGTCACTTTAGCCTTAGCCATTGCAGCACAGATATGTGTGTTCCAATTCATGTTATTTTTAAATACAATTCCCAGATAATTGAAATGCTTAACTTCTTGCATTAGATGTCCATTGGTTATCCAATTTTTTTGGTTCCCTCTCTTTGTAAATTGCATAATTTTTGTCTTATCATAGTTAATTTTGAGGTTATTAAGAGAGCAAAAGTTTGAAAAGCTCTTAAATATTTTTTTTAAGCCTAAAGAGGAAAGTGAGATAATTACCGCATCATCTGCATAAAGTAATTAAAAAACTGGGATATTATTTAAATAAGGAATATGAGTGGTTACATTTTGAAGAAATAATGAAAGGTCAGATAAAAAGAGATTAAATAGGGTAGGGGCCAGGATACAGCCTTGCCTAACTCCTCGGTTATTCAGAATTGGTCCTACAAATCTACCATCTTTTGAAACTTTAACATATATTTGGTTATTGGAGTGTAAACTTTGAATCAATGTAAGCAGGTATGGGACAATACCAAGGTGTTCTAATTTGGTCCACAGTTTATTACGATCGACCGAATCAAAGGCACTTTTTAAATCTACAAATGCCACAAAAAGTCTTTGTTTGTTTCTCAAGACATATTTGTCTACAAGATGACTTAACACTAGACACTGGTCAAGAGTTGAAGAACCTGTCTTGAAACCAGCTTGTTCCTTACCTTTTGTAAGCATCGATTCTTCCAGTTTAATAAGCAGGAATTTGGCATAGATTTTACTTATGCATGGTAACAAACTAATAGGCCTGTAATTCTCTTGGCAATTCCTATCACCTTTTTAAAAAATCGGCACCACTATTGAGTTATTCCATGATTTAGGTACAAGGACTAAATGATTAATAGAGTTAAAGAGCCGGACAAGATTAGTGGCCCACTATTCCACATTTAATCTCAGCAGATCTAGTGAGATGCCGTCCATATCAGGGGATTTTCCTTGCTTTAACGAAAGAATTATCTTTTTCATCTCCTCAACATTAATTTGAAATTGTGTGGTTATTACTGAAGAAGATTTAAAATTTTCCATCTTAAAAACTTGCGAATCATAAAAAACAGCAGTAAAATGCCTAATCCAAGCTTCATCACTTATATTAGGAAAGTCAGTGGTAGCTTTTATTGAAAGGAGTGAGCAAAAGGTTTTGGTATCTTTAATTTCTAATGCAGTGACAATTTTAGACCATTTGGCTTGTGAAAACACAGATATTTTTTCCAGGAGCATGTTCTTAAAAGCGTTTTTCATTTCAAAATAGGTATTCCAGAGACCTTGGGAGTTAGTGATAGAGGCTTCTTTTAGACAGGCTCTGAGTTCCATCTTATGGTTGATACATTCTTTATCAAACCAATTATACTTATTTGAAGGTTTTTTTTTGCTGAACTGGAGATTTCAAAAGGAAGAAAATAATTCCTGAATTAGTATTAGGGTTAATATATTTGTTCTGCTATCCAAGTGATGTTGGCTCCCACTCCTGCTACTATAAGGTGTGACAGCAAAAGACACTAATGAAAATGGCGCCTAATGATCCTCTTCAAGGCTGCTTTCATCTCACTATTCCTGAGACTGTAGATGAAGGGATTCAGCATAGGGGTCACCATGGTATACATGACAGCAGCCACAGTGTCCTTGCGATCCGAGTTGTTGGAACGTGGCTTGAAATAAATCCAGCTCACAGTGCCATAAAACAAGACCACCACAGCAATGTGGGACCCACACGTGGAGAAAGCCTTTTTCTTTCCAGAGTTGGATGGAATCTTGAGGATGGTGTAGAAAATGCCCATATAGGAGATGACGATCAGCAAAAACGGTCCCAGGACCTCCACCGACCCTTCAGTCAGAATCAGCATTTCTATGACACTGCGGTCTGAGCAAGAGATCTCCAACACAGGGTAAAGATCGCAGAAGAAATGTGGGATCTCTCTAGAGTTACAGAAAGACATGTGGGACATCAAAATGGTATAAAGCAGAGAGTGGACAATAGGGATAACCCAGGACACTGTTGCGAGGAGGAGGCAACGCTTACGGCTCATCAGGGCAGAATAACGCAGGGGGAAGCAGATGGCCACGTAACGGTCGTAGGCCATGGAAGCCAACAGGAAGCTGTCTGAGTTGCCAAAACACACATAAAAGTACATCTGGACCAGGCAGCCATGATAAGAGATGGTCTTTTTCTGAGACAACAAGTTTTCTAGCACTTTGGGGATGGTGGTGGAGGTGAAGCCCAAGTCAGCTAAGGCAAGGTGGCTGAGGAAGAAATACATAGGAGCTTGGAGGAGCCGTAAATCAGAACGGATCAAGAAGATGATTGTTGCGTTCCCCAGAAAGGCCAGCAGGTACATAGAGAAGAATAGCAGGAAGAGGAGCCCTTGGAACTCTGGCTGGATTGGGAAGCCATGGAGGAATAACTCAGAGAAGTCTGTTGCATTCCCAGGACTCATTAGGCTAAATCTGCCGTAGGGGCAAGAAGAAGAAATGTTTAGGCTAGTAAATTCTCCACCCTCTGCTTGCTAGCTGCCCAAACTGAACTATGCAGAAATCCCTCTTTCCTCTCCTCATATCATATTCTCCATCTCTGTTTTTGAGATACTGCCAGACATTGACATAGCAAGGGACTTTAAGACTCTGGATTAGAAGCTGAAGGGCCTTAGGGTACAGGTGGTTTTTTCATCACTGTGGGCTAAAGGTCACATCCACACCAAGCATTTAAAGCACACCTGACAAACATAGTAAGTCTCTCCCCCCCCCCCCCAATAATTCTGAGAACCATACTTTGCTAAGGGTGCTGGGAATTGCTTCTCTATGAGTGGTAAAATACAGATCCCAGAAGTCTTTGGGGATAGGCATGTGCTTTAATTGTACTGAGTGAATTCAGCAGATACTGATTAGTAACCATTAAAAAATCCTCAATAGGTTTCTTGGATGTTAGAAGCTTTTAAGTGGGTAACACATTGTTTCACCAATCTATGAGCAGTGAGAGATTCCAGAGGTACCAGTGTGATAGGAATTTTGAGGTCTTAGATATATGGTAATGTTCATAAGTGTACCAACCAAGCATGTACATAGATCAGCACAGGAAGACCAACCTGAAACCATTTTGATTCCCAAACTGACCAAATGTTTTCTCTGCAAGGTCAAAGGAAAATGGAAAAGCCTCCCCATTGTCTTTTCCTTCACAAATCCTGTCTTAAGGGTATCTGAAGAAGTGTGCATGCACACGAAAGCTCATACCAAGAACTAACTTAGTTGGTCTTTAAGGTGCTACTGCAAGGAATTTTTTTTGTTTTGACTATGGCAGACCAACACGGCTACCCATCTGTACCTGTCTTAAGGGTATGTCTGTGTTTGAATAGGGTGTGAGCCTGTGACATGGCCCATTACAAAAGACTGGCTAGGCTCCCCAGGCAATCCAATCTAGTAAGCAGGTATCCAATCAAGTAACCTGCCAGACAGGAGAAAAACAACATTCACATTTCTGTTTTAGACCGCCTTTTCTGTGATGTAGGTATGATGTATCAGAGGGGTGGTCTTAGGTTACACCCCTTCTGTGATGTATGTATGATGTTTCTGGGGGTGGTCTTGATGTACAGGGTGGCAATTTCAAAAGTCCATATAAGGCCTTGCGTGCCATTGTTCTGGGTTCCTCCTCCCTCCTTTGTGTAGTGAGTGAGAACCCTGTTGCAACCGATCAATAAAGATCAGGCTTACTAGCTGCTTTGCTTCTCAATATTCTCTGGTTGGCCTCTGTTATTTTCTCCTACCAATAGGGAACCTACGGAAGGACTCTATATGGGCTCTTGGATACCCCATAAGGGAAAAGGGCAATTTTTGTTTAAAACACCAGGCATGTTTAACAGGGTCTGTGTTTACTTTTGGAACAATGAGGCCAAGTGGAGTCCGTGATCTCTTTCTGATTCAGGGTTTACTTACATATCTATGCAACCTGTGTCTAGATGGAGAGAGATCAGAGCATTCACATCCCAAGAAGGTCCTGTTTCTTCCATTGCTGCAGCCTCAGATTCCAAGAGACTCCAAATATCATGCCTGACCTCCTCTGCAGCTTGAAACAGACTGCCTGCTTTATGCTTTGCCCTCCACACTCTGGCTTCAAAAAGTGACAATTCTTTCCTGTTTGCTTACCTCATTGCCCACTGCAGTTCTGCTCCCCCCTCCTGAAACTCTGTCCTTTTGTCTCTGCTAATCATCTCTTACCTCAGCGAGGGCTTTCCCCATTTTCTGTCCAGCCCATACAGAAAATGGCCTTCTTAAAGGGTGTTTCCAGGACATGGAAAAACAGCTTTAAACTCAAACCCCCATTAGGCCCGGGAATTTAGGAGTTTCCTTAAATTCTAACCCTTCACCGAATCCAGACATTTTAGGGGAGCCTTGCTCCCACCCAAAAACATAAGAATATTCACACTTACTTAAGTAAAGGCACTTCCTGTTTGCTCTCTTGCTCCTGTCAATGTGAAGAACAAAGGAAGTGGACTTGTTCTGCATAGGACGAAACTGGCCTCCTTCATCTGCTGAGGAGATTAGCTCTGTGTTTTCTGATGCAAGGGAAGCTTTTGTTCATCTCTGCTTAAGGGTGGTGATCTCCAGGGTCCAAGGAAGACTCAACCAGGTTCCCCCTCCAGAATTAATAGAATGCAATAGCATAAACTCTGGAGAATCATCATTCAGAGACCCAACCCATCATTCAGCTTAACAAATTAGCTCGTCCTCATTAATAAGTGTTAGAAAAGTTTTTCCCTTTGAGTATGGATATTGGAGGATTCTGGTTTTTTCCACAACTGGGAACAAGTTGGAAATATACTCGGAGTCGAGTGTGAATTTCCTGCGCTTTATTCAGCTCATAGTAGCAATGAATGAAACTTTCCCCAAAATGGCTAGGTACCTCAGTGGTACCCCAGGATGCGAACAGGATCCGTTCCGGAGCCCCGTTTGCATCTTGATTAGAACGTAAGACGTGATGGCGCGTCTGCGCGTGCATGGGTCGTGTTTTGCCGCTTCCGCGCATGCACGTGACGTCATTTTGAGCGTTTGCACATACGCGAGTGGTGAAACCCGTAAGTAATGCGCTGTTACTTCCGGGTTGCCGCAGAGCACAACCCGAAGGCGCTCTACCTGAAGCAAATTCAACCCGAGCTATGACTGTACGTTATTTACACAATGGGCCCCGCGTGATTGGCTAATTCCAGGCTGCTCCTGTAGGCCAATCAGGTTGCGGAGTCACCTCCTCCAGAAGCCTGATTGGCTGCTCCTGCAGGCCAATCAGGTTTGCTGATTCACTTCATCCAGGAGCCTGATTGCGATGCTCCGAAGGGTCCAAGAGCCCTCCCGCCACCTTCCCAAAGCCCACCTAGCTGTAGGAAGGAGGCAGCAGAGCTCCACCATCCTGTTAGAAGCCTGGTGACTCATTCCCAAAGCCCCGGAAGCTTCTGCCCAGCTTTGGGAAGGAGGCGCAATGCTCACGGACACAACATCAACACCCCTTCATCGCCCTGGTAAGCTGGTGCCCCTACGAAAAAGATCACTGCACGTTACTGCTCTTACCCCAAGTATAATTGGATGGGTGGGCTTGTGCCCGCTCCATATTTTTGAGCGGTTTTTGAGCACTAAGTATTTCCCCAGGCAGCTTGGTTTCATCTCACAGGGGCAATAACGTCCTTGCAATTGGACATCCAAAACCACAGATTCTGGATCTACCCTGAGATGTCTTTCTAACAGTGCAGTCTGACTTGGAAATGTGAGAACCATCCCCATATGGGAGCTCCCCATAGTCTTGACTTCTGAAGCATATCTCCACATCTCAGTCCTGCCTCTCCTCGTTGTTTCCATATTTTCCACATCCCGATTTTAACGCCTTAATATTCTCCGTCCCTGGTTCCACAATTCTCAATCATGTCAAACTTCATATATCCTTCCATCCATCGAATACAGCTTTATTTGTATGTATATATTTTTCCAACTGCCTTTTTACCAGCGCAGCTTCCTCTGACTCCATTCCAATCCGGGATGTTATCCAAGTCTGTTATCTGAAGTTCAATGCCGCAGCAACTCCCAGTCATTAATCCTTCCAATCCAGGCTCTTGTCCAAACCTTCCTTTTGAGCTTTAATGAATCAGTACCTTCCACGTTAAATTGTTGGGCAAAACTGTTAGCAATATTGCATTGTAAGTAAACTGTATTCCACAAATATCAGTCATTTGGCGATCGATCAGCCTCTGGAGACCGCACACTCCTCTCTCCGGGCCCTAGAGGGGGGGCTGCTAGACATCCATTTAGCCTTCTCTCTCGCTCATAATGAAAAACTTCTGCAAACAGCTGCACTGTATATTGTCCCAAGTTGTTATCTCAAATCATTGCAAAGTCAGCCAGCAAATAGCTCCTGCTTCCCATGAAGAAAGGGAGAGAATCACATTTTTCCATGCTGCATCATATTAACAAGCGCCATCTTGCCTCCTCTTCCATCTTTGTCAAGTAAAGCTGCAGAATTAAATACCTAATTATAAATAGAGGTCCATCTGTCCTTTAAAAAAATAATAATTATATTAAGTTCTTACTGAGGCTTGGCATAGAAAACCAATTGTAGATGTTAAGAAGAGGAAAACAAACAAACAAACAAAAAAACACCATACCAAACACCTCCGTAATTCAAACGCCATGGTGAGAATCTCTTTGAGATCCGAGCTTAAACCCGCAGGGACTGTACAATTCTGCAGGTTTTTCCTTAGGCTTCTTCGGTCCAGACCATGTCTGTTTGTTGTCCAAATCTATTCGTTTTTGCAAACAGATATTCCCGGCCATGAGAATGACATCGGAGAGTGCCAGCCGTATTGTGTTCTGCGACCCAGTGTCCTGCCGCTTGCACCTTGATGCAAGTTGGCAGTCTCGGACAATCTGCGGGTCTACGAGATAGTCCTCCCCCACCTTGGGGAGTCTGCCAGGGCTAATTACCCCCATATCAGCCCTGAATTACCAGCACGGCTTGTTGGGATCCACAGAATGCTGTGTGAGATAATAAGTCTGCAGGCTTGAGGTTGAGAGCTGATGCAACAGGATGAGAAAGCCTTGGCTACGATCATCCTTGGAGTGGACGATAGCCAGCTGGTCTACGTAGCAGATAAGGTGACGGCAAGTGAGGCATGGAATGCGCTCAAGGCTGTCCATGTGCGAGAGACAGCTGGCTCGCTGATAACACTGACCAGGAGAATGTACCGGTGTCGGAAGAAAACGGGGGACTCCCTGGTAAACCACCTAAAGTCCCTAACAGGCTGTTTCCAGGAGCTAGCCTTAAGAGGGAGGCCTGTGGGGGAAGAGGACAAAGTCTTTATAGTCCTGAGTTCCCTTGACGACAGCTATGATATGCTAGTCAATTCCCTCGAGTCAGTACAGACTGATAAACTGACTCTGGAATATGTTACCGGACGGTTGTATGCAGAGGAGGACAGGCGTGCAGAGAGAAAGACGACCTCAGCCCAGCTGTCAGAGCATCCCAGAGAGAACAACAGCCGGGAAGAGCAGAGGTGTTGGGAGCCAGAGAAACAGCCAGGAGGAGCTGCTGCAGACCAGCCGGTGGTCAACAAAGTAAAAAGGTGGTTTTGCTGCAAGTCCAGTGGTCATCTGCTTCGGAGCTGTCCGAGAAAACAACAAAAACAGCAGAAGCACAGGAGGCAGCAGAGAGAGTCTACCGCTTGGGTGTCTGCATATGGCCAAGAAAATGAAGAGCTGTGGGTTCTGGACAGTGGAGCTTCTCAAACTTTTTGTAAAAGAAAAGCATTGCTGACTGATGCTAGGGCTTCAGACAAAAAGCATGTAAGTCTTGCTATAGGCCAGAAAGCTAATGTGGTCTGTGAGGGTGAGATTGTGTTCCCACAGCTGGGACACACATTCAGGAATGTGTTGTATGTGCCTAGTATGCAAAACAATCTCCTGCGTATTCCTGACTTGGCAAAAGCAGGCTTTGAAGTAAACTTCATGGGAGATCAGTGCCAGATAAAGCAAAATGGGGCAGTGTTGGCAAATGCTAACCTTAGAACTAATATGTATGTACTATGGTGTGAGTCTAAGGTTGCGAATGTGCAAAATGTCCCAACCCACGATATGTGTATTCATGTCCTGCACAGGCGTCTGGCTCATGCTAGCTTTAAGGTGCAGCCAGGTACTCTGTCTGACTGTATGAACTGCTTCTGTAGATATTTGTATATAAAGCTCACAATAAATAATAGTGCACTGAAGAACCTGGAACTCTGAGCATTTCTGCTAAAGTGCTGTGAAGAATTCGCAGAAGGCTGAGATCCGAACGTACGGGAGTCAGCCATTTCCCACCGCCGGAAACAGGAAGCTCAGTTTGAGGGTCTTCAAAGCCCATGACACCTTTGGTAAAGGCTGTTCTCCAACTGGAGCACTCACAGGCCAGTGTTTGCCAGTTTTCAGTGTATATACTACATTTTTAAAGATTTGCCTTGAGACAGTCTTTAAACCTCTCCTGTTGACCACCAGCATTACACTTTCCATTTTTAAGTTTGGAATAGAGTAGTTGCTTCCATAGACATCTGAAGGCAGCCTTGTATCGGGAAGCATTTAATGTGTGATGTTCTGATATTCAAAACTTGCTACACACACTCTAGCTGGCAAGATGTTCACACTAGGGCTGGCCCACCCATGAAGTAAGGTGAGGCATGGAAGATGGAGCAAGCTTGTTTTATCCTACTCCAGGGGGTACAATCTGAACCAATGGCTTCAAGTTACAAGAGATTCCAGCTAAACATCTGGAAAAACTTTCTGAAGACAGTGGAACGAACTTCCTTGGACGTAGGTGGCCTCTCCTTCTTGGGAGCTTCTTAAGCAGAGGTTAGATAGCCATCAACCATGAATGCTTTAGTTGAGATTCCTTCATTGCAAGGGGTTGAACTAGATGACCCTCAGGGTCCCTTCCAACTCTACATTTCAGCAATTGTATGATTCTATGATTCTAAATAGGTGCTGTCCTGAGCAGCAAGATTACACATATATGGGCAGCAATGCAATCATTAAGTCAGTGTTTCTCAAACTTGGGTCTCCAGTTGTTGTTGAACCAGAATTCCCATCACCACTGACCCCTGGTCCTGCAAGCTAGGGATGGTGGGAGTTGTAGTTCAATAATAGCTGGAAACCCAAGTTTGAGAAACACTGCATACAGCACATATACACAACTTATATCTAAAGGGTAAAATAAGTCCCCAGTGAACCAACCCCCCACCTAATGCGTGGGTGTAACAATATGCCACAGACACATGCTAAAAAAAGAGAACAAGGGAGACGGTTATTTTGAATCCATCTATACTCTATAGAGAAGGGGGAAACTTCCTGTGTGAGTGAGTAATGCAAAGACCGTTTGGTTGCCTATACTATTTCTGAATCATATATCTACTCTTGGAAGATTTAATTATCTATTTGAAGTCTGGTTACTACTTACAGGGGAGTGATAGTTAATATAAGGCAAATATAAGGTTATGATGCTGATCTTTACTGTAAGTATTAGGGTTAAGACATTTGCTTATGGTAGTTCAGCTAATCCTAGCAGATGCTGGCCCCAAATACCTGAAAGACAGATTGCAGCCCGTTTCTCCATTACAGATACCCAACATTTGGGCCCAAGTTTAAAACAGACCCAAAAGCGCACACACCATCTGTGTGCTCTGCTATCCAAGTGATGTTGGCTCCCACTCCAGCTACTATAAGGTGTGACAGCAAAAGACACTAATGAAAATGGTGCCTAATGATCCTCTTCATGGCTGCTTTCATTTCACTATTCCTGAGACTGTAGATGAAGGCATTCAGCATAGGGGTCACCATGGTAAACATGACAGCGGCCACAATTTTCTTGGGATCTAAGTTGTTGGAACGTGGCTTGAAATAAACCCAGCTCACAGAGCCATAAAACAAGACAACCACAGCAATGTGGGACCCACACGTGGAGAAAGCCTTTTTCTTTCCAGAGTTGGATGGAATCTTGAGGATGGTGTAGAAAATGCCCATATAGGAGATGACGACCAGCACAAATGGCCCCAGGATCTCCACCGACCCTTCAGTCGGAATCAGCATTTCTATGACACTGCGGCCTGAGCAAGAGATCTCCAATACAGAGGGAAGATCGCAGAAGAAATGTGGGATCTCTCTAGAGTCACAGAAAGAAATGTTGGTCATCAAAATGGTATAAAGCAGAGAGTGGGCAATAGGGATAGCCCAGGACACTGCTGCGAGGAAGTGGCAACGCTTACGGCTCATCAGGGCAGAATAACGCAGGGGGAAGCAGATGGCCACGTAACGGTCGTAGGCCATAGAAGCCAACAGGAAGCTGTCTGAATTGCCAAAACACATAAAGAAGTACATCTGGACCAGGCAGGCATGATAGGAGATGGTCCATTTCTGAGACAACAAGTTTTCTAGCACTTTGGGGATGGTGGTGGAGATGAAGCCCAAGTCAGCTAAGGCAAGGTGGCTGAGGAAAAAATACATAGGAGCGTGGAGGAGTTGTAAATCAGAACGGATCAAGAAGATGATTGTTGCGTTCCCCAGGAAGGCCAGCAGGTACATGGAGAGGAATAGCAGGAAGAGGAGCCGTTGAAACTCTGGCTGGATTGGGAAGCCACGGAGGAATAATTCAGAGAAGTCTGTTGCATTCCCAGGACTCATTAGGCTAAAGAAGAAGAAGAAATGGTTAGGTTAGTAAATTCTCCACCCTCACAAAAAATCAGAACTGTGGGAGTGAAAGAGAGATTTCTGGAGAAAAACACAAAGGAACCTGGCTTGGAAAGTTCTCCTCCTTTGGGTGTCGGGGCAGAAGGCCCCTAAAAAATCAAGATGTCCTTAAAAATTTACTCCTGGAATGTTAATGGTTTAAATTCTCCGAAAAAAAGACACCAAGTTTTTCATGTTTTGGCGAAACACAATTTGGATATAATTTGCCTACAAGAAACACATGTTACCAGACTGCATAGAAAAACCATACAGAATAAAAAACTTGGACAAGATTTCATCTCATCAGACAAGGTAAAAAAAAGAGGAGTGGTTTTTTATATTAAAGAAAAATGGAACCCCAAGTTGTTGTTTAAGGATGAGGAAGGGAGATACCTTGTTGTAGAAATTACAGCACAAGGCGATAAATACCTTCTATTGGGAATTTATGCATCAAATGATGGAAAAGTGGAATTTTTTAGAAACTTGGACTTAAAGCTCAATGAATATCTGGATTATAAAATAATACTAATGGGGGATTTGAATGGAGTAGTCTCTACACTTATGGATAAATCACAAGAGCAAAAAGGACAAAATGCAGGCAGACTTCCAAAATTGTTTTTTGATATGGGGACAAATATGATCTGTCAGATATATGGAGACTACAAAATCCTACAGAGAAAGATTACACCTTTTCCTCAAATTCGTCCCAAACATTTTCAAGAACAGATTACTTATGGATTACCAGAGATTTAGCTTCAAGGGTATCAGAAATTCAAATATGCCCTAGGACATGCTCTGACCATAATGCAGTGTTATTGAAAATGAAAGTGTATCTGCAGGGTTCCTTCAGATGGAGGATGAATGATGGGTTGTTGAGGAATGAACAGGTGGTGGGAAAGGCCCAAAAGACTCTAAAAGATTATTTTGAACTAAACATAAATACAGAGGTAGAAACAAGAGTCATTTGGGATGCTAGTAAAGCCGTTATGAGAGGTTTCCTCATACAACAGAATGCCATAAAGAAAAAGATACAAAAGGAAAAAAAGGAAAAAATTCTATCTCAAATAAAAGAGAAAGAAAAGAATTTAAGATCAAAGCCTAAAAGCCAACAGATACAAAAAGACATCAAAGCTTTGCAGACTCAATTTTCTCAAATTATAAATCAAGAAATAGAGTGGAAAATAAAATTAATGAAACAGGAAAAAAATCTGGAAAGTATAGAGGTTGGCCAAATTTTTTAAAATAGTATTAAGGTGATCTATTCTGAACAAAAAGCTAAAATTAATGTTAATAATGTGGTATTAGAGGAAATTAAAACTGAGAAAGGAACCAGGCAAGGGTGCCCACTTTCCTCTCTATTATTTATTTTGGTCCTGGAGGTATTGCTGAATATGTTGAGGAAAGAAGAGAAAGTAAAGGGCATTGTAGTAGGATCCAAGCAATATAAATTAAAAGCCTTTGCTGATGATTTGGTTATAACCTTACAGGATCCAGAGACCAGTGCATTGAAAGCACTGGAGATGATTCCGGAGTATGGGCAGCTGGCTGGTTTTAAATTAAATAAGAGCAAAACCAAAGTATTGGATAAAAATTTAGATAAAGATGAAAGAAAAACCCTTGTAGAAAAAACAGGGCTGGTATTCATGAAGAAGGTTAAATATTTGGGTGTGAACTTAACAGCGAAGAATTTGAATTTATATAAAGATAATTATGAGAAAGTATGGAATGAAATAAAAAGAGACTCAGAGATTTGGTCAAATTTAAAATTCTCACTTAAGGGTCGAATATTGATGGTTAAGATGAATGTATTGCCGAAAATGTTGGTTTTGTTTCAAACTTTACCCATTATTGATAATGTCAAATGTTTCAAAGACTGGCAGAAGGCCTTGTCCAAATTTATTTGGAAAGGGAAAAAACCGAGAATTAAGTATAAATTACTTACGGATATAAAAGAAAGAGGGGATTTCCCCCTGCCTGATTTAAAGATATATTTTGAAGCTGCGGCCTTCTGCTGGATTAAAGATTGGATTAATTTAGAAAATGAAGATATTTTGGATTTAGAGGAATTGGACAATAGGTTTGGTTGGCATGCATATCTTTGCTATGACAAAATAAAGGCCCATAGTGGTTTTAAGAACCATATAATTAGGAAGGCGCTTTATAATGTGTGGAGTAGATATCAGGATCTTTTGGTAAGAAAAACACCCAAATGGATTTCACCAATGGAAGCGCAGGCACAAAAAAAGCTAAATATGGAAAATAAGTGGTTGAGATATTCTGATTTACTGATAGAAGATGGTGAGGTATTTAAATTAAAACCATTTGAACAAATCAAAGATGAAGTGAATTGGCTTCAATATTACCAAATTAATGAACTATTTAAGATTGACAAGAAAAAAGGTTTTGCAACTGAAAAAACCAAATTGGAAACGGAGTTGTTAGATACTAATGTTAAAAACATGTCTAAGATGTATAGTTTGTTACTGGAGTGGCATACAAAAAATGAGCAAGTAAAGTCAGTTATGATTGATTGGGCACAAGATGTGGGACATAATATAATGATGGAGGACTGGGAGAGACTTTGGAAGAAAGGGGTTAAGTTTACTGCATGCACAATGTTAAAGGAAAATATTATGAAAATGATGTATAGATGGTACTTAAACTCTGTTAAACTGGTGAATATCTACCATAAATATGATAATTTATGCTGGAAATGTAATTGCTCCAAGGCAAAAGACTTCTGGGGAAAAAATTATAATGAATTTTAAAAAATGATGAAATATACATTTATGAAAAAAACAGAATCCTTTCTTTTTGGAATAACAGGTTCTGAATTGCCCAAAAAAGATGTAAAAATATTTTTGTATGCCACAACTGCTGCACGGATTTTACTAGCCAAAAAATGGAAAACACAAGAACTACCAACGGTAGAAGAATGGCAGATGAAGATGATGGAGTTTATGGAGCTGGCTGATCTCACCGGGAGAATCCACGACCAGAAAGAAGAGGAACACCAAGAAGATTGGAAGAAATTTAAAGACTATTTGAATAAATATTGTAATATTAAAGATATGTAACCACTTGAAAGAACTAATTAGGCCTAGGATTAAATTAGGATTAAATAAATAAATAAGAAAATGTACGATAGAAAAGTTAGGAAAAATGATTGACTGTAATACGGTTTTATGAAATAATGATATTGGAAACTGCTACATTTAATTACAAGGAAATTCAGATGGAAGAGATTAGAGGAAGTCAATTAATATGTTTATGAAGATGGATTTTAATGTAACTAATCAAGTCTTAGTTTATGTGGTGATATATGGGAACTTTGAAGTATTTTATATTTCATATTCTTTCTTCTTTCTCTCTTATTATTGTTTCTTCTCTTTTTTGTTATGCTTTTGTATGAAAAATAATAAATTTTATTGTGTGTGTGGGGGGGGGAAGCATTTAAAGCACATCTGAAAAACATAGTAAGTCTCCCCCACCCCAAGAATTCTGCGAACCATACTTTGCTAAGGGTGCTGGGAATTGCTTCTCTGTGAGTGGTAAAATACAGTTCCCAGAAGTCTTTGGGGATAGGCATGTGCTTTAATTGTACTGAGTGAATTCAGCAGATACTGATTAGTAACCATTAAAAAATCCTCAATAGGTTTCTTGGATGTTAGAAGCTTTTAAGTGAGTAACACATTGTTTCACCAATCTATGAGCAGTGAGAGATTCCAGAGGTACCAGTGTGATAGGAATTTTGAGGTCTTAGATATATGGTAATGTTCATACGTGTACCAACCAAGCATGTACATAGATCAGCACAGGAAGACCAACCTGAAACCATTTTGATTCCCAAACTGACCAAATGTTTTCTCTGCAAGGTCAAAGGAAAATGGAAAAGCCTCCCCATTGTCTTTTCCTTCACAAATCCTGTCTTAAGGGTATGTCTGTGTTTGAATAGGGTGTGAGCCTGTGACCTGGCCCAGGAACTAAGTATTTATCATTACAAAAGACTGGCCAGGCTCCCCAGGCAATCCAATCTGGTAAGCACGTATCCAATCAAGTAACCTGCCAGACAGGAGAAAAACAACATTCACATTTTTGTTTTAGACCGCCTTTTCTGTGATGTAGGTATGATGTATCTGAGGGGTGGTCTTAGGTTACACCCCTCCTGTGATGTATGTATGATGTTTCTGGGGGTGGTCTTGATGTACAGGGTGGCAATTTCAAAAGTCCATATAAGGCCTTGCGTGCCATTGTTCTGGGTTCCTCCTCCCTCTTTTGTGTAGTGAGTGAGGACCCTGTTGCAACCGATCAATAAAGATCAGGCTTACTAGCTGCTTTGCTTCTCAATATTCTCCGGTTGGCCTCTGTTATTTTCTCCTACCAATAGGGAACCTACATAAGGACTCTATATGGGCTCTTGGATACCCCATAAGGGGAAAGGGCAATTTTGTTTACAACACCAGGCATGTTTAACAGGGTCTGTGTTTACTTTTGGAACAATGAGGCCAAGTGGAGTCTGTGATCTCTTTATGATACAGGGTTTATGTACATATCTATGCAACCTGTGTCTAGATGGAGAGAGATCAGAGCATTCACATCCCAAGAGGGTCCTGTTTCTTCCATTGCTGCAGCCTCAGATTCCAAGAGACTCCAAATATCATGTCTGACCTCCTCTGCAGCTTGAAACAGACTGCCTGCTTCATGCTTTGCCCCCCCCCCCACTCCAGCTTCAAAAAGGGACAATTCTTTCCTGTTTGCTGACCTCATTGCCCACTGCAGTTCTGCTCCCCCCTCCTGAAACTCTGTCCTTTTGTCTCTGCTAATCATCTCTTACCTCAGCGAGGGCTTTCCCCATTTTCTGTCCAGCCCAGACAGAAAATGGCCTTCTTAATGGGTGTTTCCTGGACATGGAAAAACCACTTTAAACTCAAGCCCCCATTAGGCCCGGGAATTTAGGAGTTTCCTTAAATTCTACCCCTTCACTGAATTCAGACATTTTAGGGGAGCCTTGCTCCCACCCAAAAACATAAGAATATTCACACTTACTTAAGTAAAGGCACTTCCTGTTTGCTCTCTTGCTCCTGTCAATGTAAAAAACAAAGGAAGTGGACTTGTTCTGCACAGGACGAAACTGGCCTCCTTCATCTGCTGAGGAGATTAGCTCTGTGTTTTCTGATGCAAGGAAAGCTTTTGTTCATCTCTGCTTAAGGGTGGTGATCTCCAGGGTCCAAGGAAGACTCAACCAGGTTCCCCCTCCAGAATTAATAGAATGCAATAGCATAAACTCTGGAGAATCATCATTCAGAGACCCAACCCATCATTCAGCTTAACAAATTAGCTCGTCCTCATTAATAAGTGTTAGAAAAGTTTTTCCCTTTGAGTATGGATGTTGGAGGATTCTGGTTTGCTCCACAACT